>NC_138986.1:68968523-69284642 GCF_964341445.2 Mesoplodon mirus | reverse complement strand
ATCCCTTCCAATTTTTACCTATTATCACAAAATGTATTGCCCCTGAAGATAGATTCTTCTGAGAGCAAAAAAAAAGAAAAAAAGAAAAAGAAAAGAGCCTCAGTAAGACAAAGTTGCCATCTTTTATTTCATTCAGTAACAAACTCCTGGCAAAGCTCCATGACTTATGTAAATACCTTGGCATTAGAATTAGGAAGGAAGAAGATAATTGGTGGGAGGCACACTAACTCTTACGTTTGATTTGAAAATGAAACCATATTTCTTCTGATGGAAAGTAAGTGCCATTGGGCTCATTGGTTTGACAAAAGGGCTGGTTTGATCAACTATTTTACATGTCAGATATTTTCCAGAGATTGAATGAACTAGGTGTAAATATCCAAGGATTGAAGAAAAAAATAAGTAAATCACATATAATAAGACAAAATATGTTTGCAAAAGGGAATTGACATTAACAATTTTTCAACTTTCCCAACCCTTTCTGGGTAAACTGATATGCTTCTAAGTAAACCGGTAAGAGTAACTAATACTCATTTAATAACTCTGAGTGAAGCCCTATTGGGAGATTCGCAGAAATGAGAGAATTCTAATGACTAAGTAACAAATACTTTGCAAGTTAGGAGGTTTCTAATTCTGTGCTTTCAACAAAATTGAAGGAGCACCTAATCAAGCTGTCAGATGCTGTATTTTTAGCACATAACTTGAAAGAAGGTTTTAAAAATTGGGTAATATTACCACAACAAAACTTCTTCCATTCCCATTACTTACAGGAATAAAGATTTCTCAGAGCTTACATCATTAAATTTTTAAAAAATTGAATAGGACTGATGTTGAAAATTCCATCTTCTTCTAGTGATGAGTAATAGTTATGCATAGATGCACATAAAATGTGAGCAGTAAGAGTTGCCACATCATGGGACCACCGTGAACAGTAAGTAAACTAACACAAAAAGGACATAGACCATGTGTGGCCAAAAATCAACAGCAATACACATTAACTATTATTATTATTATCATCATTATCATTATTACCCCTGTACTTGGCATAGAAGTGACAATCATATGAATCACAGCTGTTTCCACATGCACTTCCAAAATGTTTTATGTTAATAATTATTTATCAAATCATAATATATGTATGTTGTTTTGGTAAATTGGCCCTGAAAATAATTTTTGTGGCAGAGAAGTATGTTAGAATTATCTACTAAAGATTTTCAAACATTAAGATATATTACAGGGGCTTCCCTGGTGGTGCAGTGGTTGAGAATCTGCCTGCCAATGCAGGGGACATGGGTTCAAGCCCTGGTCTGGGAAGATCCCACATGCCGCGGAGCAGCTAGCCCCGTGAGCCACAATTACTGAGCCTGCGCGTCTGGAGCCTGTGCTCCGCAACAAGAGAGGCCGCGATAATGAGAGGCCCGCGCACCGTGATGAGGAGTGGCCCCCACTTGCCACAACTAGAGGAAGCCCTCACACAGAAACGAAGACCCAACACAGCCATAAATAAATAAATTAAATTAAAAAAAAAAAAAAAGACTCAGCAATTCCACTGCTAAAAAAAAAAAAAAAAAAAAAAAAAGATATATTACATTAGGATAAAAAGTATGTGGGGAAGTGCAAGAGAAATAAGTCTGAAAAGAAAAGGTGGCAATGTAAAACTCCTAAGTTAAAGAAGAATTTGTTTATGTATTTTTTTAAATGGTTTATGATACATAGCAAGGTGGTATAGTATTTGGATTCTATATGATACATTTTAAAGAGTGATGTAACCATTTTAATGTAAAATATCAAAGTTACCTGTGATCATTTTGTAACATATAGAAATACCAAAGCACTATGTCAGGTGCCTGGAACTAACATAGCGTTGTAGGTCAATTACACTTCAATTTTTAAACTAATAATAAATAAATGTATCAAACTTAGAATATTGAGGAATTTATACACTTCGCAACTACTTAAACTTACCATGAAATCTTTTTATAACCTAAAAAATAGACTGGGCACATCTATTATGAAAATACCATGAAGACCACTGCCCTGGAGCTCTGTCTTTTGTTTCCACTCACTCTGTACCACCTGCTCACTCATTCTCATTGCTCAGTTAGCCTCTTTTTTTTTTTTTTGCGGTATGCGGGCCTCTCACCGTTGTGGCTTCTCCCGCTGCGGAGCACAGGCTCCGGACGCGCAGCGTGAGCCCATGGCTCACGGGCACAGCCGCTCTGTGGCATGTGGGATCTTCTTGGACCGGGGCACGAACCCGTGTCCCCTGTATCGGCAGGCGGACTCTCAATCACTGCACTACCAGGGAAGCCCAGTTAGCCTCTTTATCATCAACTTTATATATCTGGAGAGAGAGAGAGGGAGAGAGAGGGACAGAATATGTATGTAAATAATTATTATATATAAAATATAATATGGGGCTTCCCTGATGGCGCAGTGGTTAAGAATCCGCCTGCCGGTGCAGAGGTCACGGGTTCAAGCCCTGGTCAGGGAGGATCCCACATGCCGCGGGGCAGCTAAGCCTGTGTGCAACAACTACTGAGCCCATATGCCACAACTACTGAAGCCCGTGCGCCTAGAGCCCGTGCTCCACAACAAGAGAAGTCACTGCAACGAGAAGCCCGCGCACCACAATGAAGAGTAGCCCCCACTCGCGGAAACTAGAGTAAGCCCACGTGCAGCAACGAAGACCCAGCACAGACATAAATAAATAAATAAATAAAATTTAAAATATGTATATATATAATATGTATAGAGAGGATATATAATATGTATAATTATTATATTCTCTCTATATCTATCTGGCCTCTGGTGGAGTTTGGGAAAGTAACTCATAATCAAGTAATCAAGCACTTCAGTATTTCTCAGCAAAACATATATGTGTATATACAGAGACAGATACAATTTTTCTAAAATTAAGACTTTAAAAAAATCTTTGAATTCTGAAACACATCAGTCCCCAAGGGATTGTGAACCTGAAGAGATATAAAAACATCTATCATACACAGTCTTCCTTTCACCATGCATTTGACCTATTAGGTAGGGACTGGGGTTGAAGCTGGGTCTTAGAAACATTTTAAATGAGTAATAATGGGCACCATACAACTAATTTCCATTTACCATTTCCTGTTTACTAGAAACTTCTTAAAATCTCCTTCACTTACAGTCTCAAGGAAATGCTGGTAAACTTGCTTGACTTTTCTGGAGGTAATAATATAGATACTAAAAGTTAGCCTTTTCATGTTTCTGCTTCTCTACCCAAATGTTAAAGCCTTTCTCCTTTTATTACCCAGGACTTTTACTTGTGCCCCCAGAATCCAACTGAAGGGAGTTTCTGATTCATTCGCCCCTTAGGGGCATCTCAGTGTCCTCTTTTCTAACGGATGTAACAGGTTGGTTCTAACATTCGCATTTTTTTTCCACCTTTGTTTCTCTAGCTCAAAATTTCTAGAATCCTGTTTCTGTAATTTGCCATCAATACTTTTGTCATTTTCCACTTTTCTATTTCCAATTTTCTCCTTTCCTTAATTGTCCCCAAAGTAATCATTCACCTATTTTGGAAATAGATTTTTCATGATTACCAAAATGCATGCAAAAATAAAATTAAGTATATTAGAATTTCATATAAAGGGAACTTGCACTTAGGGAAGGATTGCTGGCTTTACAAGTCTTTGAATATAATTTCTAGCCATTACTTTCATGCAGACAGCCCCTGATTCTCTATATATGCACCACAGTCACAATAATTTATGGGATAATGTGACTTCTCCCAAAAGATGAGACTGATAATTCGTGTTCCCAGTTAATGAATGGCTTAATAACGCAAGCAGTTTCTCTCCTGCACATGCCCTCAGACCCAATTTAAACCAGGAATTCCCTGATGGTCCAGTGGTTAGGCCTCGTGCTTTCACTGACGTGGCCCAGGTTCAATCTCTGGTCGGAAAACTTAAGATCCGGCAAGCTGCATGGCGTGACCAAAAACAAAAAACAAAAAAGCAAACTGTTGACCAACCTGGAATTAGTTTAATTTTTCGGTCTGATCATCCTAAAGTTTCTCTATACCACACTTTTCAAGACTGTGGCCTTTGCTGTGGTAGATGGTTCAAATCATAAGCATTAGACTCTCTACTTATTAAACTAGGCACACATCAAGTAAAAAATCTTAAGCTCCGTGTATGTGACAATAATTAGGGGTACAAGATGATTTTTCCACAAGACTCTCAGAGAAAGTTTGTGATCTGTACGAATTGTAAAAGCATGGCCCTAACAGAGGAAGATATGAGACCCCTAATCCCTGAGGTAACATTAAGGACTTCTCTGTCATTTGTGAATAGTTCTGTTCTCTCAGCAATACTCTTTCAAGTAAGTAACAGTTGGTGTCTCTTTGTCACTGGCATTTTATGACTAGACCCAGCTCCAGCCCTGACATCATGACACATAAGAAGCAAGAAGCTATACTTTATGTTCATCATAATGCATTCCTGCAGACTAAAAGTCAATAACCACTTGACATTCAGAAAACATCCTCATGCTGGCAAGTCCAATGCTTCAGTCTGCTGGGGCTGCCATTACTAAATACCATAGACTGTGGGGCTTAAACAGCAGACATTTATTTTCTCAGCTCTGGAGGCCAGAAGTGCAAGATCAGGGTGCCATCATGGTTGGGTTCTGGTGAGGATTCTCTTCCTGGATTGCACATTGCCACCTTCTTGCTATGTCTCCACCTGGTGGAAAGAAAGAGGGCAAGTTCTGGCATCTCTTCCTAAAAGTCACTAACCCCATCATGAGGGTCCCACCCTGATGACCTCATCTAAATCTAATTACTTCCCAAGGATCCTATCTCCAAATACCATGACAATGGAAGTTAGGGCTTAAACATATTAATTTCGGGGCTGGGGGGGGACATAATTCTGTCCATAACAGCTTCATAATACCTTTTCCAAGCAAGCAATGAAATAGTTATGCGGAGGCTAAGTTCCATGGGAAAAGCACCCGAAAGGAGTGATGTAGCAATAGAGGTACAGGTGCAAGGGCTTTATCGTAAACTTTACGCGTACATGCACACACCAACACCACACCCACACACAATTTCACAACATGACATCTGAAAAATTTCCCCAAACCGCAGTGCTTGGTTCTGAACATAAGCAGCAATGCACTCTCCTGTTTGTTTCTATTAGGGAAATTTACATTTCAGAATACTTTGGGGTGTTTTTTGACAATTGCACCTGAAGACTAGCCAGAGAAACAAAAGTAAGGAGCAGTCATTCTCCCCTGGCCCTTTTGCCTGCTGAAGGGAAGTCTCCTTGTATATCTATATCCACAACGGAACCTTCAGAAAGAACACTTCTTTGCCCATTATGGGATTGAATCAGTTAAGGAAAAAAGGAGTTGTTGTCATTTATCATTAGTTCTTAATTCTTTTCAGTTTCTGCATGCATCCATGCTGCAGTGATTGGATTTAACCTAGAGGGGATTCCAGAAATAAAAGATTATCCTTTCGAATACCTGTTCCTTCCTTGCTTGGTTTTTTGTGTTTTGGGTTTGTTTTATTTTTATTAATAACCAATATGTCTCTGCCTTCCACACAAGACCTACCTCCTCCATGAATCTTATTTCATTCCACTCTGAATTTTTCCTTTTTCTGGCTTTTAAAACGTGTATTGTGGACTTCCCTGGTGGCGCAGTGGTTGACAGTCCTGCCTGCCAGTGCAGGGGACACGGGTTCGAGCCCTGGTCCAGGAAGATCTCACATGCCACAGAGCAACTAAGCCCGTGCGCCACAACTACTGACCCTGCATGCCACAACTACTGAAGCCTGGGCACCTAGAGCCCGTGCTCTGCAACAAGAGAAGCCACCGCAATGAGAAGCCCACACACCACAAGGAAGAGTAGCTCCCACTCACCACAACTAGAGAAAGCCTGCACGCAGCAACAAAGACCCAAAGCAGCCAAAAATAAATAAGTAAAATATTAAAAACAAACAAACAACAACAAAAAAAAAACATGTATGGGCTGCACAATCATTTCCTCAATAGTTTTCTAAGGTGGTCACACATAATATTCAATAAACATTTGTTTGATTCATTGATATTCTTTATAAATAGTTCTAGTCTATTAATTAGGTATCCGTTACACAGTTCTTAAAAAGAGAGAGTGAGGGGCTTCCCTGGTGGCGCAGTGGTTGGGAGTCCGTCTGCCGATGCAGGGGTCACAGGTTCGTGCCCCGGTACGGGAAGATCCCACATGCCATGGAGCGGCTGGGCCCGTGAGCCGTGGCCTCTGAGCCTGCGCGTCCGGAGCCTGTGCTCCGCAATGGGAGAGGCCACACAACAGTGAGAGGCTCGCATACCGCTAAAAAAAAAAAAAAAAGAGAGAGTGAGAACAGGAGGGAAAGCAAGTTGTGTGCCACTGAGTTTCTTCCTGGAAGCCTCTTCATGGTTTATGCCACCCAAAGCATCTCATCTGATGCACAGGGCCACCAGGCAGAACGCAGGACACCAGACATACCCACTCTTGGATGCCCGCATGGATCTGGATAGTCTATCAACATCATCCCTCTCCCAGCCCAGACTTCTGTTTGGAGAGGTGAGACCTCCTTTCAAGGGACAACTCACCAACATTTAACTCTTGTTTTCTTTCCGATGTGCTCTTCCTCTCCCAGTGCAGAATGAAAAACAAATTTTAAAAAAACTTTTTGCTCTGTTGACGGAAAAAATGCACAACCTAAAAGGTGAGAGTTATGTTTTATTTGGTGGACTAAACTGAGGACTTAAGCCTAGGACACAGCATCTCAGATAACTCTGAGAGACTGCTCCAACGAGGCAAGAGACGGGGAGCCAGGATGTATAGGAGTTTTTGCAACAAAGACCAGGTAGTCGGAACATTAGGGCTTCCCTGGTGGCGCAGTGGTTGAGAGTCTGCCTGCCGATGCAGGGGATGTGGGTTCGTGCCCCGGTCCGGGAGGATCCCACATGCCGCGGAGCGGCTGGGCCCGTGGGCCATGGCTGCTGGGCCTGCGCGTCCGGAGCCTGTGCTCTGCAGCGGGAGAGGCCACAACAGTGAGAGGCCCGCGTACCGCAAAAAAATAAAAATAAAAAAAAATAAGACCAGGTAGTCGGAACATCAAACGATTACTGGGAATTAAGGAAAACCAGATTATCTCAAGTGAAGGAATTTAGTGCTTTTCTATGTACTAGAAGATGCAAGAGTCTGGGCTCACTGAAATCATTCCTTTGATATGCAAGGTATCTGGGGCCAGTATCCCATGCTTCGCATCCTGAGTGTCCTCAGGGTGTACCTTTGGGAGTGGCTGCGGTGGCTGACTGCTAGTTGGGGGATTGGAGGGCACCCTGCCTCTATCCTGAGTTGCCTCAGGGCTCACCATCCTGGTGGCTGTAATGTGATGGCTTGATGGCTGTGACATCCTTTGTTTACTGATATGGCAGGCAATGTTTTTCATTCACAGCTCTCAGGTAGGAATGAAAGGAGGTCAGGGCAAAGTGGAACTCACTTATCAAGTATTTTTTCCAACCTTTCTGCCTTATACTTGGTCCTGGAGATTCAAACTTTAAAAGCAAGGAAACAAATGAACAAAAACAAGAAGTTGCTGCTTTGGGAGTTTCCTGGTGGTCCAGTGGTTAGGACTCTGTGCTTTCACTGCCAAGGGCCCGGGCTCAATCCCTGGTCTGGCAACTAAGATCCTGCAAGCCGTACGGTGTGGCCAAAAAGAAAAGGAAGTTGCTGCCTTGGTTCTCTAGTTCCATTATCTTTGGGACTTCGGTGGCCTAACTTCCATCCCACAGCACTATTGGGGATGGGCTAGGGAGACAAAAGAAAACAGAGGGGACCACATCCATGACTATTTTGAAACATCTTTTGGGTGCAGATTATGGTAATTTGGTTCAATATCCAAGGTAGTCTAATAATCATTGAAGGACTTATTAAAAGAATACATTTGAGAAACAGGATTTAGTAATAAATTTAAATATTTTAAAATGAATCATAAAATTATGTTTGTCCCAGATTCCTGCAGTTTTCTCCATTTCTTAGCTCAAGCCACAACTTACCCTATCAACAACTTTTTTTTTCTACAGAAATCCATTAACAATTTATACCTGTAAAGAGCAATTTTGATCATTTGACTGCTGTGAAAAGCAGTGGTTTGCTTTCAGCAAAGGTGACATTTTGCCCCTAATCAAGTAAGAGAATAGCTGTGTGAGGAGCTGTTATCTTGGTGCTAAAAAAATGGAGACTGTGCATCCCTAACAAAGAATGTGTTTGCAGGCTGTTGATCTCAGGGGAGATTTAGAGGAGGAAGTTAATATTTTCTTGCTAAATTCTATATCACCACAATACTTTGAATTGATTGTAAATAATGCAAAGGTTTGTATGAGTGAGAATTATCGATATACAAAGAGCTGCAGGAAAGTAAATTTAGCTGCTGAAGATATATGTGTTATAAAGCTTTTTATTAAGTGGTTAATATTACATTCTTCTCCCAATATTTTCAACATTCTTAGTACTGCTACTCAACTACGTTACAAGAGGAATTTATTACATTCATTGTATTCCCATTAATCTTTAAAATAATATTATATTGCTTTTCATTTTATTTCACTGCTATTGTTTTTCCACTAAGCAATGATTTTTACCATGAGGCTGAAATCAATAGACATTTAACAAGTACCATACACAGGTTTATCGTCAATCAAAAACCCCAAGGACCTAACACAGCACTTACTAAAATTGAGTTTGAATTCATCCTTGCTATTGTATTTTGTGAAACTTCTCTTAGAGGCTCTGGTTTATTTTACTGAGAAAATGATGCACTCCTCAATAATAATTGACAAAAGATTTAAGGAAATGTAATTCAGAAAAAGAAATCATTTACTGCACATAGCTGAAACATGAAAATTTGGAACGCTTTTCTTCCACACTCATTCTGCCTTGGTAATACAGTAGAGAAGGATATTTTGTGACTAATTTGGTTTTATGTAATTTTTACATAGCAAACCTTCACTTAAAAGGAGATTGAAGGTAGAGTGTTTGCTTTCCAGGACAGCAAAACCAAACTAATATATTTGAGGAAAAGCTGCAAAAAAAAAACATGAAGTTGCCTTTGGTTATCGATTATACTACCTACCACCAAGTCATGAAACTAAAACAAGTCAAAAACATAAGGATCAAATTATTAAAATGATTGTAGCACTTTAGAATTAGAATATAGCACTAAATACTACTAGAAGGGAAAATACATAGTTAACATTAAGGAAAGTTGAAAATATGTGTACGGCTGGACCTACAGATCAAAAGAATCTAGGTACTGCTAGAGTCTTTTGATCTGTAGGTTGATTCAAACTCAATTTTAGTAAGTGCTGTGTTAGGTCCTTGGGGTTTTTTTTTTTTTTGCGGTACGCGGGCCTCTCACTGTTGTGGCCTCTCCCGTTGCAGAGCACAGGCTCCGGACGCACAGGCTCAACAGCCATGGCTCACGGGCCCAGCCACTCCGCGGCATGTGGGATCTTCTCAGACCGGGGCACAAACCCACGTCCCCTGCATTGGCAGGCGGACTCTCAACCACTGCACCACCAGGGAAGCCCAAGGTCCTTGGGGTTTTTGATTGATGATAAACCTGTGTATAGTGCTTGTTAAATGTCTATTGATTTCAGCCTCATGGTAAAAATCATCCCTTAGGTATAAAGATCCAGAGATGACAGAAATGAGCTGTCATGCCACGACCTCAAACTTTTTGTACATCAGTTTCCTTGTATAATCCTCCATCACCTGGTTACCTCTTCCTTTATCGTAGCCTATCACAGTCCAACCTGCAGTACTTCTTTGGGTTCTGGAACCCACCTGCGGGTTTCTGCCACCTGTCAGGAGGAATTTGATGGCTGAGTGTTTATCAAAGAATAATTCTCACTTATATTAACATGGCACAGCACCAACAGGGCTAGGAGCACTCTCCTTCCACCTAGAGAAACTTGTAGCCTTTATTTTTACATGTTATCCTCACTAAATTGAACTCAGTATTGTTTGAAATGGCAATGCTGTATGTATATGCGTGTATTCGGTTGTAAAGGAAACTTCTTAGGGAATGTTTTGTTTTTTCTGTTTTTTTTAAATTAATTTTTATTGGAGTATAGTTGCTTTACAACGTTGTGTTAGTTTCTGCTGTACGGCAAAGTGAATCAGTTATATGTATACATATATCCCCTCTTTCTTAGATTTCCTTCCCATTTAGGTCACCACAGAACACTGAGTAGAGTTCCCTGTGCTCTACAGTAGGTGCTCACTAGTTATTTTATTCACAGTAGTGTATATATGTCAATCCCAGTCTCCCAATTCATCCCACCCCCAACAGGGGAATTTTTTTTGTTGTTTGTTTGTTTAAATTTATTATTTATTTTTTATTTTTGGCTGTGTTGCGTCTTCGTTTCTGTGCGAGGGCTTTCTCCAGTTGCGGCGAGCGGGGGCCACTCTTCATCGCGGTGAGCGGGCCTCTTACTATCGCGGCCTCTCATTGTGGAGCACAGGCTCCAGACGCGCAGGCTCAGTAGTTGTGGCTCACGGGCCTAGTTGCTCGGCGACATGTGGGATCTTCCCAGACCAGGGCTCGAACCCATGTGCCCTGCATTAGGAGGCAGACTCCCAACCACTGCGCCACTAGGGAAGCCCTCCAGGGGAATGTTTTGATAGTTGAGAAAAGGAAAAGAAAGGAAAGGAGTAAAGGAGTAAACATTTTGTAGAGAATAAAATTTAGCAATTAGAAATAAATCTCTGCAAGAAACTAGGGATATTGTAAGCCTAACCATCAAATCTCTGGGCCCTTCTGTAGTCAATCTGTCCTCTGCATAAAAGCTCTCAGAGGGCTACCTCTCCCCTTTCTCCCACCTTTTGGTTTATAAATTGGAGTCAGGGGTATTTTGTTGAAAAGAACCAGCAAACCAAAAGGGGAGGGCTTCCCTGGTGGCGCAGTGGTTAAGAATCTATCTGCCAATGCAGGAGACATGGGTTCGAGCCCTGATCCGGGAAGAACCCACATGCAGCAAAGCAACTAAGCCCTCGTGCCACAACTACTGAGCCTGCACTCCAGAGCCCATGAGCCACAACCACCGAGCCCTCGTGCCACAACTACTGAAGCCCGCGTACCTAGAGCCTGTGCTCACAACAAGATGAAGCCACCACAGTGAGAAGCCCGCGCACCGCAATGAAGAGTAGTCCCCTGCTCGCCGCAACTAGAGAAAAGCCCGCGCGCACCAAGGAATACCCAACACAGCCAAAAATAAAAAATAAAAAACATAAATTAAAAAAAACAAAAAGCGGATAAGGCCCATTTAAAATTTGCAGTTTATGAAAAGGCAGGGCCTCTGGTCAGGTCCGAGTCTTCTCAACTACTCTAAGGCTAATATTATTTTTGCAGAATATGATACTTGAGTATGTGGTAATCTATAAAATATGAGAAGAAAAATGAGGGCAACAACCATCACTCCAAGCTTTAGTTAATATCCCTTTAGAACAGGGTGATTTTTCAGAGCCTTAAATGCTTATAACTGAAAATAGCTTTTATGAATAAGCACAAGGTAGATTCTGGCCAGATCAATACCTTGTTTTCAAGGGGCCAGGTTCTCATTCTGTGTAACTATGGAAATCAGACTACACAGGAAAGCAATCTTCTCCAGAGAGAGATGGGTACAGGTGAACCTTCTGATACTGCTAGTGAAATTAAAGTTCCAAATCCAGCTATGTTGATTGAATTCAACACACTCTAATGGGCATATGCCTCCTCTTAGTATGCTTTATTTTAGTAAAGGGGAACAAAGCACAAATAACATGACTGAAAGGCTTACTCGGCTTATGAGTATCATGCCACTGAACAAGCGCGGAAACGCCCTCCGCATCAAGAATCTGGAGTCTATTTAATATAACGTCCTTTACATTAAATAGACCTCCCTCCAACTGCTAACACATTAGCAGTTGGCTTTGATACGTTGTATCTAAGTCAAATTACTGTTATTTTTTCTAACATCTATCTTAAATATGTCTATTTTAAAATTTCAAGTTGTTGGTCCTAATTATACTAAAATTAATCAGTTTAAAAACTATTTTCCTTCCTTCTATGACATTAGCACTTGTGTTAGTTTCCTATGACTACTGTAATAAATTATCAAAACTTAGTAGCTTAGAACAATACAAATTTGTTACCTTACAGTTCGGGAGGTCAGAAGTCCCAAAGGGTCTTACTGTGCTAAAATCAAGGTTTTGGCAGGGCTGCATTCCTTCTGGAGGCTCTAGGAGAAATCCATTTTCTTGCCTTTTCCAGTTTCTAGAGGTCCCTGATTTCCTTGGCTGGTAGCTCCCTATCATCTTCAAAGCCAGCTATGGCTAATCAAGTCTTTCTCACATCGAATCAATCTTCATATTCATTTGTATCAGTATTTTAGATTCCACATTCATGTGATATCATATGATATTTGTCTTTGTCTGACTAATGTCACTTAGTATGATAATCTCTAGGTCCATGTTGCTGTAAATTCTTTTTTATGGCTGAGTAATATTCAAATATATATATATATATATATATATATATATATATATCACATCTTCTTTATCGATTCATCTGTCAGTGGACATTTAGGTTGCTTTTATGTCTTGGCTATTATAAATAGTGCTGCTATGAACATTGGGGTGCGTGCATCTTTTCGAATTAGAGTTTTCATTGTTTCTGGATTTATGCCCAGGAGTGGGATTGTAGGATCATACGATAACTCTATTTTTAGTTTTTTAAGGAAACTCCATACTGTTCTCAGTAGTGGCTGTACCAATTTACATTCCCACCAACAGTGTAGGAGGGGTCCCTTTTATCCACACCCTCTCCAGCATTTATTATTTATTATTGTCTTCAATTTTTTGGAATAGTTTGAGAAGGATAGGTGTAAGTTCTTCTTTATATATTTGGTAGAATTCCTCAGTGAAGACATCTACTCCTGGACTTTTGTTTTTTGTTTGCAAGGATTTTTTAAAATCACAGATTCTATTTCATTTCCAGCAACTGGTCTGTTTCTTCTTCTTCTTTTTTTTTTTTTTTTTTTGTGTGGTACACAGGCCTCTCACTGTTGTGGCCTCTCCCGTTGTGGAGCACAGGCTCCGGACGCACAGGCTCAGCGGCCATGGCTAACGGGCCCAGCCGCTCTGCGGCATGTGGGATCTTCCCGGACCGGGGCACGAACCCGCGTCCCCTGCATCGGCAGGCGGACTCTCAACCACTGCGCCACCAGGGAAGCCCCTCTTCTTTTTTTTTAATTGGAGTAGAGTTGATTGACAATGTTGTGTTAGTTTCAGATGTACAGCAAAGTGATTTGCTTATACATATACATGTATTCATTCTTTTTCAAATTCTGTCACCAAGATAGATTATCACAGAATATTGAGTAGAGTTCCCCATGCTATACAGTAGGTCCTTGTTGGTTATCTATTTTATATAGAGTACTTTGTGTATGTTAATCCCGAGCTCCTAATTTATCCCTCCTCCCCATGCTACCCCTTTGGTAACCATAAGTTTGTTTTCTAAGTCTGTGAGTCTGTTTCTGTTTTGTAAATAAGTTCATTTGTATCATTTTTTAAAATTAGATTCCACATATGAGTGATATTGTCTGTTTCGTCTTGACTCAGTCTTGGCAGGCTGTATGTTTGTAGAAATTTGTCCATTTCTTCTAAGTTGTCCAATTTATTGGCATGTAACTGTTCCTCTTATGATTTTTTGTATCTCTGCGGTATTGGTTTTTATTTCTCCTCTTTCATTGTTATTTTATTTATTCAATTAAATCAGACACAGTTTTAAAGAATTGTTAACTCTGTGTAATATTAATATGAAATTCCATGAATATACTATGTTTGAAATTGTTTATTAATTTAGACGTTAAAAGATACCCTTAAGGGAGAGCGCAGGGAGAGGACTGGGTCTGGCGGCGAGAACTCAGCCTGAAGGGGGCTAATGCGCCACAGATAGCCGGGAGGGAGTCCGGGAAAATTCTGGAGCTGCCGAAGAGGCAAGAGACTATTTCTTCCCTCTTGGTTTCCTGGTGCGCGAGGAGAGGGGATTAAGAGCGCTGCTTAAAGGAGCCCCACAGACGGGCGCGAGCTGCGGCTGAAAGCACGGAGCCCAGAGACGGGCGTGGGATGCTGGGGCTGCTGCTGCCGCCGCCGGGGGGCCTGTGTGCGAGCGCAGGTCACTGTCCACGCCGCCCTTCCGGGAGCCTGTGCAGCCCGTCACTGCCGGGGTCCCGGGGTCCAGAGAGGGCTTCCCTGGGAGAACGCACGGCGCGCCTCGGGCTGGTGCAACGTCACGCCGGCCTCTGCCGCTGCAGGCTCGCCCCGCACTCCGTGCCCCTCCCTCCCCCGCCAGCCTGAGTGAGCCAGAGCCCCCGAAGCGGCTGCTCCTTTAACACTGTCCTGTCTGAGCGAAGAACAGACACCCTCCGGCGACCTACACGCAGAGGCGGGGCCAAATCCAAAGCTGAGACCCGGGAGCTGTGGGAACAAAGAAGAGAAAGGGAAATCTCTCCCAGCAGCCTCAGAAACAGCGGATTAAATCTCCACAATCAACTTGATGTACCCTGCATCTGTGGAATACATGAATAGACAACAAATCATCCCAAATTGAGGAGCCAGGAGTCAGTGCTGTGCCTCTGAGGTGGGAGAGCCAACTTCAGGACACTGGTCCACAAGAGACCTCCCAGCTCCACATAATATCAAACGGCGAAAATCTTCCAGAGATCTCCATCTCAACACCAGCACCCAGCTTCACTCAACGACCAGCAAGCTACAGTGCTGGACACCCTATGCCAAACAACTAGCAAGACAGGAACACAACGCCACCCATGAGCAGAGAGGCTGCCTAAAATCATAAAAATTCCGCAGACACCCCAAAACACACCACCAGACGTGGACCTGCCCACCAGAAAGACAAGATCCAGCCTCATCCACCAGAACACAGGCACTACTCCCCTCCACCAGGAAGCCTACACAACCCACTAAACCAACCTTAGCCACTGGGGACAGACACCAAAAACAACGGGAACTACGAACCTGCAGCCTGCAAAAAGGAGACCCCAAACACAGTAACATAAGCAAAATGAGAAGACAGAAAAACACACAGCAGGTGAAGGAGCAAGATAAAAACCCACCAGGCCTAACAAATGAAGAGGTACTAGGCAGTCTACCTGAAAAAGAATTCAGAATAATGATGGTAAAGATGATCCAAGATTCTATTTCCAAGATCCAAAATCTTGGAAATAGAATAGACAAAATGCAAGAAACAGTTAACAAGGACCTAGAGGAACTAAAGATGAACCAAGCATCGATTAAAAACACAATAAATGAAATGAAAAATTCTCTAGATGGGATCAATAGCAGAATAACTGAGGCAGAAGAACGGATAAGTGAGGTGGAAGATAAAATAGTGGAAATAACTGATGCAGAGCAAAATAAAGAAAAAAGAATGAAAAGAACAGAGGACAGTCTCAGAGACCTCTGGGACAACATTAAACGCACCAACATTCGAATTATCGGGGTTCCAGAAGAAGAAGAGAAAAAGAAAGGGACTGAGAAAATATTTGAAGAGATTATAGTTGAAAACTTCCCTAATATGGGAAAGGAAATAGTTAATCAAGTCCAGGAGGCACAGAGAGTCCCATACAGAATAAATCCAAGGAGAAATACGCCAAGACACATATTAATCAAACTGTCAAAAATTAAACACAAAGAAATCATATTAAAAGCAGCAAGGGAAAAACAACAAATAACACACAAGGGAATCCCCATCAGGATAACAGCTGATCTCTCAGCAGAAACTCTACAAGCCAGAAGGGAGTGGCAGGACATAATTAAAGTGATGAAGGAGAAAAACCTGCAACCAAGATTACTCTACCCAGCAAGGATCTCATTTGATGGAGATTTGATGGAGAAATTAAAACGTTTACAGACAAGCAAAAGCTGAGAGAGTTCAGCACCACCAAACCAGCTTTACAACAAATACTAAAGGAACTTCTCTAGGCAAGAAACACAACAGAAGGAAAAGACCTACAATAACGAACCCAAAACAATTAAGAAAATGGGAATAGGAACATACATATCAATAATTACCTTCAATGTAAATGGACTAAATGCTCCCACCAAAAGACACAGATTGGCTGAATGGATACAAAAACAAGACCCACATATATGCTGTCTACAAGAGACCCACTTCAGACCTAGAGACACATACAGACTGAAAGTAAGGGGATGGAAAAAGATATTCCATGCAAATGGAAATCAAAAGAAAGCTGGAGTAGCAATTCTCATATCAGACAAAATAGACTTTAAAATAAAGACTACTAGAAGAGACAAAGAAGGACACTACATAATGATCAAGGGATCAATCCAAGAAGAAGATATAACAATTGTAAATATTTATGCACCCAACATAGGAGCACCTCAATACATAAGGCAAATAATAACAGCCATAAAATGAGAAATCGACAGTAACACAATCATAGTAGGGGACTTTAACACCCCACTTTCACCAATGGACAGATCATCCAAAATGAAAATAAATAAGGAAACACAAGCTTTAAATGATACATTCAACAAGATGGACTTAATTGATATTTACAGGACATTCCATCCAAAAACAACAGAATACACATTTTTCTCAAGTGCTCATGGAACATTCTCCAGGATAGATCATATCTTGGGTCACAAATCAAGCCTTGGTAAATTTAAGAAAATTGAAATTGTATCAAGTATCTTTTCTGACCACAATGCTATGAGACTAGATATCAATTACAGGAAAAGAGCTGTAAAAAATACAAACACATGGAGGCTAAACAATACACTACTTAATAACGAAGGATCACTGAAGAAATCAAAAAGGAAATTAAAAAATACCTAGAAACAAATGACAATGGAGACACGATGACCCAAAACCTATGGGATGCAGCAAAAGCAGTTCTAAGAGGGAAGTTTATAGCAATACAATCCTACCTTAAGAAACAGGTAACATCTCGAATAAACAACCTAACCTTGCACCTAAAGCAATTAGAGAAAGAAGAACAAAAACATCCCAAAGTTAGCAGGAGGAAAGAAATCATAAAAATCAGATCGGAAATAAATGAAAAAGAAATGAAGGAAATGATAGCAAAGATCAATAAAACTAAAAGCTGGTTCTTTGAGAAGATAAACAAAATTGATAAACCATTAGCCAGACTCATCAAGAGAAAAAGGGAGAAGACTCAAATCAATAGAATTAGAAATGAAAAAGGAGAAGTAACAACTGACACTGCAGAAATACAAAAGATCATGAGAGATTATTACAAGCAACTCTATGCCAATAAAATGGACAACCTGGAAGAAATGGACAAATTCTTAGAAATGCACAACCTGCCAAGACTGAATCAGGAAGAAATAGAAAATATGAACAGACCAATCACAAGCACTGAAATTGAAACTGTGATAAAAAATCTTCCAACAAACAAAAGCCCAGGACCAGATGGCTTCACAGGCGAATTCTATCAAGCATTTAGAGAAGAGCTAACACCTATCCTTCTCAAACTCTTCCAAAATATAGCAGAGGGAGGAACACTCCCAAACTCACTCTACGAGGCCACCATCACCTTGATACCAAAACCAGACAAGGATGTCACAAAGAAAGAAAACTACAGGCCAATATCACTGATGAACATAGATGCAAAAATCCTCAACAAAATACTAGCAAACAGAATCCAACAGCACATTAAAAGGATCATACACCATGATCAAGTGGGGTTTATTCCAGGAATTCAAGGATTCTTCAATATACGCAAATCAATCAACGTGATACACCATATTAACAAATTGAAGGAGAAAAACCATATGATCATCTCAATAGATGCAGAGAAAGCTTTCGACAAAATTCAACACCCATTTATGATAAAAACCCTGCAGAAAGTAGGCATAGAGGGAACTTTCCTCAACATAATAAAGGCCATATATGACAAACCCACAGCCAGCATCGTCCTCAATGGTGAAAGACTGAAACCATTTCCACTAAGGTCAGGAACAAGACAAGGTTGCCCACTCTCACCACTCTTATTCAACATAGTTTTGGAAGTTTTAGCCACAGCAATCAGAGAAGAAAAGGAAATAAAAGGAATCCAAATTGGAAAAGAAGAAGTAAAGCTGTCACTGTTTGCAGATGACATGATACCATACATAGAGAATCCTAAAGATGCTACCAGAAAACTACTAGAGCTAATCAATGAATTTGGTAAAGTAGCAGGATACAAAATTAATGCACAGAAATCTCTGGCATTCCTATACACTAATGATGAAAAATCTGAAACTGAAATCAAGAAAACACTCCCATTCACCACTGCAACAAAAAGAAAAAAATATCTAGGAATAAACCTACCTAAGGAGACAAAAGACCTGTATGCAGAAAATTATAAGACACTGATTAAAGAAATTAAAGATGATACAAATAGATGGAGAGAGGTACCATGTTCTTGGATTGGAAGAATCAACATTGTGAAAATGACTCTACTACCCAAAGCAATCTACAGATTCAATGCAATCCGTATCAAACTACCACTGGCATTTTTCACAGAACTAGAACAAAAAATTTCACAATTTGTATGGAAACACAAAAGACCCCGAATAGCCAAAGCAATCTTGAGAACGAAAAATGGAGCTGGAAGAATCAGGCTCCCTGACTTCAGACTATACTACAAAGCTACAGTAATCAAAACAGTGTGGTACTGGCACAAAAACAGAAAGATAGATCAATGGAACAGGATAGAAAGCCCAGAGATAAACCCACGCACATATGGTCACCTTATCTTTGATAAAGGAGGCAGGAATGTACAGTGGAGAAAGGACAGTCTCTTCAATAAGTGGTGCTGGGAAAACTGGACAGGGACATGTAAAAGTATGAGATTAGATCACTCCCTAAAACCATACACAAAAATAAGCTCAAAATGGATTAAAGACCTAAATGTAAGGCCAGACACTATCAGACTCTTAGAGGAAAACATAGGCAGAACACTCTATGACATAAATCACAGCAAGATCCTTTTTGACCCACCTCCTAGAGAAATGGAAATAAAGACAAAAATAAACACATGGGACCTAATGAAACTTAAAAGCTTTTGCACAGCAAAGGAAACCATAAACAAGACCAAAAGACAACCCTCAGAATGGGAGAAAATATTTGCAAATGAAGCAACTGACAAAGGATTAATCTCCAAAATTTATAAGCAGCTCATTCAGCTCAATAGCAAAAAAACAAACAACCCAATCCAAAAATGGGCAGAAGACCTAAATAGACATTTCTCCACAGAAGATATACAGACTGCCAACAAACACATGAAAGGATGCTCAACATCTTTACTCATTAGAGAAATGCAAATCAAAACTACAATGAGATATCATCTCACACCAGTCAGAATGGCCATCATCAAAAAATCTGGAAACAATAAATGCTGGAGAGGGTGTGGAGAAAAGGGAACACTCTTGCACTGCTGGTGGGAATGTGAATTGGTACAGCCGCTATGGAGAACGGTATGGAGGTTCCTTAAAAAACTACAAATAGAACTACCATATGACCCAGCAATCCCACTACTAGGCATATACCCTGAGAAAACCATAATTCAAAAAGAGTCATGTACCAAAATGTTCATAGCAGCCCTATTTACAATAGCCCGGAGATGGAAACAACCTAAGTGTCCATCATCGGATGAATGGATAAAGAAGATGTGGCACATATATACAATGGAATATTACTCAGCCATAAAAAGAAACGAAATTGAGCTATTTGTAATGAGGTGGATGGACCTAGAGTCTGTCATACAGAGTGAAGTAAGTCAGAAAGAGAAAGACAAATACCGTATGCTAACACATATATATGGAATTTAAGGAAAAGAAATGTCATGAAGAACATAGGGGTAAGACAGGAATAAAGACACAGATCTACTAGAGAATGGACTTGAGGATATGGGGAGGGGGAAGGGTAAGCTGTGACAAAGCCAAAGAGCGGCATGGACATATATACACTACCAAACGTAAGGTAGATAGCTAGTGGGAAGCAGCCGCATAGCACAGGGAGATCAGCTCGGTGCTTTGTGACCGCCTGGAGGGGTGGGATAGGGAGGGTGGGAGGGAGACGCAAAAGGGAGGGGATATGGGAACATATGTATATGTATAACTGCTTAAATTTGTTAATTAAAAAAATTAAAAAAATAAAATAAAATAAAAAGAACAAGATAAATTTCATCAGGCTTCTTTCCCCCTCTGCTGTTGTTTCATCTTTGATTATGTATAATTATATCAATTAAATAAAGAATTATGGTAATAAAGCAAATACCATGAAAAAAAAAAAAAAGATACCCTTAAGGGGAAAACTTATTCTCTTACCTCAATAAAGGAATATTAAGACTGAGCTAATGTTTCCTTCTTATTTAATATTTCTGCTGATAGAATGGCTTTCTGGTATATTATTCCCCTTTTGTATTAGTGACAAATGATAAGTGGCTTGATTTCTAGTAATAGTTACTTGTTTTATATGAAATATTCAGTGAACCAAGGAGCCAACTTCTTTTACCTTTCCCTCAGGATGCCAGGGTCTTGCTGTCATTTCCATTCCTCTAGGATTTCCTTCTTTTGTGCTCTGCCTTATGTCAAGTGTAGAAAGTAACACTTACAAGCACTCAACTGTCTGCAGCTTTGGTGCATCATTTAGAAAGTAAGAATCATTTCTTACTGAGTGCTGACTGGCACAATACAGCAGGGGAGTAAAGCTGAAAAGAGAAACCATGAGAAATTTATGTTTTCTTTTTGCTTGTGTTTCCTGTCAAACGAGTTAAAGCAGGACTTAAAAATGAATCAAATGTGCTTTAAATAAACTTTCAAGATTGCAGTCAAAACATTATTTTTAACTTCCAAATGATCAATATGTATCATTCCTCACAGAATTATTAGAAACTACTCTGTACAGACTTATTTGAGGTTGTAAGGCTGTAACTATGAAAACTAGTTTTATGACAAACAAGCTTTTGGAGTATTTTGTATTTTTCATGTACTTGAACTATATATATAGGATGCAAAAGGCTACTTTAAAAGGGTAACCGATCACCATTACTTTTCTGTAGAAGGTTTTTGCACTAAGAAGTTTCAGTTACTCCAAATACTTTCCCTTCAAAACACAGTAATAAAACTAAAGGCCCAGGAATTCCCTGGCAGTCCAGTCATTAAGATTCCATGCTTCCACTGCAGGGGGCACGGGTTCCAACCCTGGTCGGGGAACTAAGTTCCCTTGTTCTGTTAAAGATGACTACAGTGTACTACATGTGCCTTGTAGTGTGTTGTGCAGGATGCCCAGAATATCTGCAGTGAGGACCTTCATGAATTGAAGCCTAAGCTCTTCATTTCCACCTCTGATCTCATAAAGCCATTTTCTGCACAATTATTTTGGAAAATAACTTCCTTTGACACTTTTGTCACTGTTAAATTTCTACTTCGTGGGTGGGGGGTATATATTCTCAGATCCTAAGACCTGAACTTGTGTCTTAATTGCTCTTGATATTGAGTGATAATTATTTTCTTTGTTTTGCCTCCAGTGACATTATGTGGTTCTGTTATATTGGATCTTTGACCTCTTTAGAAATCCCTTCGGACGCTAAATATTTTTCTAAGTTTCTGCCATCAACCTTCTCATTATATCCTCTACTTTGGCAATCTCATCCATTTTCATGGCTTTACTTTTACTTTTTATTTTTATGAACGTGACTCCCAAGTCAATATCTCCAATCTGAACTTTTCCCTTCATACATCGACCTGCTTGATGGACAGCGTCACCTAGATGTTTTGCTGGTATCTCCATCCCAAAATGAATTCATCAAGGTCCCCTCCCACCCTTGTTCTCACCCAGGCTAAGCTTTGTCTTGTGTGTTTGTTTTGTTTTGTTTTTTTTCTGGCTGCGCTGCATGGCATGTGGAATCTTAGTTCGCCGACCAGGGATGGAACCCGTGCCCCATGAAGCGGAAGCGCGGAGTCTTAACCACTGGACCGCCAGGGAAGTCCCAGGCTAAGCTTTCTCTTACTTTCCTATTTCTGTTCAGGGCATTACTGCCCTTCCAAGTTTTAGGTTCCAAACCTTGAGTTCAGCTTTGACTTTCGGCTTTACGTGCCATCAGCTGTTCAGACTGGCCAAAGAAATCTTTGTATAGCTTCTATCTTCCCAATGTCATCCCCCAGCAGCTCTCATAAATCTCTCCTAGAGAAAGGTTTCTTTTTTTTATTTTTATTTTTTATTGGAGTCTAATTGCTTTGCCATGTTGTGTTAGTTTCTGCTGTACAATGAAGTGAATCAGCTATAGGTATACGTATAACCCCTCTCTGTTGGACCTCCCTCCCCTTCCCCTTCCCACCTATCTAGGTCATCACAGAGCACCGAGCTGAGCTCCCTATGGATTAAACACCTAAATGTAAGACCAGACACTATAAAACTCTTAGAGTAAAACATAGGAAAAACACTCTTTAACATAAATCACAGCAAGATCTTTTATGACCCACTTCCTAGAGTAATGAAAATAAAAACAAAAATAAGCAAATGGGACCTAATTAAACTGAAAAGCTTTTGCACGGCAAAGGAAACCGTAAACAAGATGAAAAGACAACCCTCAGAATGGGAGAAAATATTTGCAAACGAAGCAACGGACAAAGGATCAATCTCCAAAATATACTAACGACTCATGCAGCTCAATAAAAACAAAAAACAACAACAGAAAAAAAACAATAAAAAAATGGGCGGAAGACCTAAATAGACGTTTCACGAAAGAAAGTTTTCTTAATTAGCCTCTTTACCTTCTGCCTCTTCTTCTATTTTGTGCTAAGTATTTCCAGCTAGAGCTGCTCTTCTTTTTTTTTTTTTTTTTTTTTTTTTGCAGTACGCGGGCCTCTCGCTGTTGTGGCCTCTCCCGTTGCAGAGCACAGGCTCTGGACGCGCAGGCTCAGCGGCCATGGCTCACGGGCCCAGCCGCTCCGCGGCATGTGGGATCCTCCCAGACCGGGGCACGAACCCGTGTCCCCTGCATCGGCAGGCGGATTCTCAACCACTGCGCCACCAGAGAAGCCCTAGAGCTGCTCTTCTAAAGGACAACACTTTAAGGCAACGTAATCTAGAAGAGTTGAGCCCCCAGATCTGCAGTGAGCTAAGGGTGGAGGATTATTTAAGCCACTTTATCTTTCATTCTCTATTTCTTATCTGTATTGTGGATACTAATAATTTCTACAAACTATAATTGTTGCAATTGCATGAAAATATGCACGTAAAATATTTTTCCCTGGCACTTTATTAGCACCCAATAGATGGTAACAGTTATTATTACCATGTCACTTTGCTGTTCAAAGTTGTCTATGGTGGGAATTCCCTGGTGGTCCAGTGGTTAGGACTCGGCGTTTTCACTGCTGGGGCCCGGATTGGATCCCTGGTTGGGGAACTAAGATCCCGCAAGCCTCACGGTGCAGCCAAAAAGAAAAAAAGTCAGTGGTGCCATAATGTCCACCAAATGGTGCAGCTCTAACCTACCTTTCTAGCGCTGAATCCCACTTACTGACCTTCACAAACTCTTTTCAGTCATGCATGCTGAACCGTTCTCTACACATTTCATTTACCTAAGATGCTTCTTACTTTCTCGTTTGTCTTACAGCTATTTATTTAATTTCCCTGTCTGAGTCAACATTCTGTTAATTACAACTGACCTATGCTCTTTTCACAGTAAAATTAAGTAAAAAAGAGGGAAATTATTAACTCATACGTGTGGACCAGGTGGACACTACAAGGCTGTCAGGTTTCACGGAAGACACTCCCTTGGTCACAAGCATTTTGGGACCACATGGGCTCCACTTCTTTCTACACGTCAGCTTTACTTCCTGCCCCAGCATTGGCTTTCTCTGCTTCTCCTTAAACCCTGCATGAACACACTTCCCAGAGGTATGCCTTGTTATTTCCATCCATTTAGTTCCACACACAGATCAAATGACCCTGCATTCCAATTCCAAATGTCTGGGACAGTGTGCCAGGCAGTTCTCAGAGCAAGTCCATTCAGGGTAGGATGCTCCAAAGATGGTAATGTCTCAGAAAATAAGATCATTAGAGCATGAGTAGTGTCTTATCATCTTTATTTTTCTCATCATTCTTGCAAATTGTGACTTGTTTAGACCCCTTTCAGTAAATATTTATAGAAAGATCTGCAATTTTCTATTGTGAGTTTGCTAAAAGCAATACGGATATTGAGTGAAGTTAAATTTATAATTTATTTAGTCTGCAGAGAATGATATAGACTTGATTGGAAGCTCCAAGACCTCACAACGCAATGGAAAATTTTGCCAAAAAGTGAAGGACACATGAAAAGAGGCTCAACATCACCAATTATTAGAGAAATGCAAATCAAAACCATAATGAGGTATCATCTCATACTTGTCAGAATGGCCATCATCAAAAAATCTAGAAACAATAAATGCTAGAGAGGGCGTGGAGAAAAGGGAACCCTCCTACACTGTTGGTGGGAATGTAAATTGATACAGCCACTATGGAAAACAATATGGAACTTCCTACAAAAACTAAAAGTCGAACTACCATATGATCCGACAATTCCACTCCTGCATATACATCTGGAAAAAACCGAAAACACTAATTTGAAAAGATACATGCATCCCTATGTTTTTTTTGTTTTTGTTTTTGCTTTTGCGGTATGCGGGCCTCTCACTGTTGTGGCGTCTCCCGTTGCAGAGCACAGGCTCCGGACGTGCAGGCTCAGCGGCCATGGCTCACGGGCCTAGCTGCTCCGCGGCATGTGGGATCTTCCCGGACCGGGGCATGAACCTGTGTCCCCTGCATCGGCAGGCAGACTCTCAACCACTGCGCCACCAGGGAAGCCCCGCCCCTATGTTTATAGCAGCACTATTTACAATAGCCAAGACATGGAAGCAACCCAAATGCCCATCAATAGCTGATTGGCTTAAGATGTGGTACACACACACACACACACACACACACACAATGGAATGTTACTCAGCCATAAAAAAGAATGAAATATTTCCAGTTGCAGCAACATGGGTGGACCTAGAGAATATTATGTTTAGTGAAGTAAGTCAGACAGAGAAAGACAAATACTATACGATATCCCTTATATGGAATCTAAAAAATAATACAAATGAATGTATATACAAAACAGAAATAGATTCACAGACTTACAGTTACCAAAGTGTGTGTGGGGGAAATTTAGGGGTACGGGATTAACAGATACAAACTACCATACATAAAACAGAGAAGCCACAAGGATTTATTGTATCACACAGGGAAGTATATCCAATATCTTGTAGTAACCTATAATGGAATATAATCTGCAAAAATACTGAATCACTATGCTGTATAACTGAAACTAACATAATATTGTCAATCAACTATACTTCAGTTTAAAAGAGATCCTCAGTTTGTCCCAAAGTTTAAGAAATGCTCATCAAAATGAGCTATTATTTTTAAATTATGAAATTGTTTTAAAAGCTTGACAAAACATAGTTCTACTAAGAATTCCTGGGAAACCGGTCCTTTTCTACACTGTTGATGGGACTATAAGCTGGTCCAACATTTTGGAGGGGCAATTTAGCAACATCTGACTAAATTAAAATCACAGATTGCTTTGGTTCAACAAATCTTCATTGGGAAATTTATCCCATACATACTTACTTGCTCAAATAATCAAATATATGCACAAGGAAGGTCACTGCAGCATTTTTATAGTTAAAAAAAATAAAAGATAAAAAAACCAACTTGTTCATCCATGTAATAATTAATTAAATTACCTTCATTTATACCATGGAATATCATAGGGTCATTACAAAGAATGATGATATGGAAAATTTGTAAATTAATTTTTAAGAGAAAAAAGTAAAGTGGGAGACTGTCCAGCTGAGTGGTATGAGTAGATTTGTTAAGAAAGCAGTGGTGATAAGCACATATTGCTTATATATGCAGAAGAAATTTTTTTTTTTGCTACCGTGGGGCTCGTGGGATCTTAGTTCCCCCACCAGGGATTGAACCTGGGACCTTGGCAGTGAGATCACAGAGTCCTAACCACTGGATGGCCAGGGAAAAGGAGAAAATTCTTAAGAATAAAGAAACCATTGTTGAGTCAAGTAACAGGGTGGGACTTGATCCTGGAGGTTAGGAATGGAGGAAGATGTTTATTTTCTATTTTATGTCTTTCTTTGCTGTTTGAAAATTTTATAAAATTTATAATTTTAAAATTAATTAGCAATTTTAAGAAGTCTCAGAACCATGGATATTTGGAATTTACAAATCAAATTTTACATTGTCTTTCTTCCCTGTCCACTTACCCTTATATGTATAAAAAATATACGTCATTAAGACTCATAGATACAGGGAGAATTTTTTTTTTTGGCCGCTCAGCATGTTCCCTTACCAGGCATGTGGGATCTTAATCCCCTGACCAGTGATTGAACCTGTGGCCCCTGCATTGGGAGTGCAGAGTCTTAACCACTGGACCACCAGGGAAGTCCAGTACAGACAAAACTTTGAGCTCTCTTCCCCTACCCCTTCACACCACTTCTGATAGAGCTGTTAAGAAGTAATCATATTCTTCTCCTCAACAAGTAGCCTTGCTAGGGAGTGCATGAGGAACAGGTTGAAAATGCACGTTTATTGAGAACACACCTCCCACGTGCTGCACATTGAACTAGGGGCTTAGGAGTCAAATGATTCACAAAACAAAGGCTTTGGATAACAGGATGATTAGAACAAATTATGAAGAGTTAGCTATAACTTTTTTTCTTTTTTAAGTGCTTTGTGCCTCTTGGTGGTGGATGGAGCAAGAAGAAGGTGTTTAGGCTTTTTTTTTCTTTTTTTTTTTTTTTTGCGGTACGTGGGCCTCTCACTGTTGTGGCCTCTCCCGTTGCGGAGCACAGGCTCCGGACCTGCAGGCTCAGCGGCCATGGCTCATGGGCCCAGCCGCTCCGCGGCATGTGGGATCTTCCCGGACCGGGGCACGAACCCGTGTCCCCTGCATTGGCAGGCGGACTCTCAACCACTGCGCCACCAGGGAAGCCCTCTTTCTTTCTTTTTTTACAAAATTGGAACAAGGGCCATGAGTCAGAGGGAAGGAAGGGAAGGCAGAAATTAGACAACTACAGGTCTAGAACAGTATGATCTGAAGGATCCCGAAGTGATGGTTAGAAAGCAGGTTTCTAGGGCCCAACTCCAGTCTACTTAATCAGACTTTCTAGAGGTGTGGCCTGAGAATCTGCCTTTAAGTCAAATTATTCAAGTGATCTTTATGCACACTAAAGTTTTAGAGGTTCTGCTGTAAGATAATTCAGATCCTGAAAGATAAGCCCTACCTGGACTGAGAGGTAATCTTCTTACATTTATTTTCTCCTTAGATTTCTAGGATGGTAGTAAGGTCCCATATTAAGCATGCACTAGATGTTAGTGGGTAAACTCGTGGTAAAGAAATTGAGAAAAGATTCAGTTATGTTAAAAAATTGGACTGGAAATTTAGACTCTCTTGAGAAGACAATACAAAAATCAATATTGTGACAAAATGTAAGAGAAAAGACAAAATTAAATTAGATCTAAAGCCCAGATTAAGTTTGTGAAAGAGAAAGCTAGAGCCTGTGTTTTTGCAGTTCATCTGATAGAGTGTAACAACTGAGTATCTATCTTGCCTTCTTTTGAGTCTACTTGCTATAACTTTTGATTATAAATAATTTTGTTGATAAAAAGTAGAGTCCCCAAAATATTTGAAAGGCAGTTGTAAATAAGTTCCTAAAGTTTAGAGAGCATCATTGCTCATCCTGTAGAGTCTAGGATATTTTAGATAATATGAGGATAAGTGTAAATCTATATCTATGACGGTCAAAAATAAACTGAGTTGAATTTAGTTCAATGGGCATTTATTGACTACTTAATTTTACCTTGAAATGTGCCAAGGAATATTAGAGAAGGGAGCCTGGATATAAGACACAGTGTCTACCCTCAAAGGGCTTACAGGCTCATGAGCAAGGCTCATCTATAGACTAACTATAATAAAAGGCAAGATGAGGGATTTCAAATTAAAATGCAGTAGGGGGCGTGGGATGAATTGGGAGACTGGGATTGACATATATACACTACTATGTATAAAATAGATAACTAATGAGAACCTACTGTATAGCACAGGGAACTCTACTCAGTGACCTAAATGGGAAGGAAATCCAAAAAAGAGGGGATATATGTATATGTTTGGCTGATTCACTTTGCTGTACAGCAGAAACTGACACAGCAGTGTAAAGCAACTATACTCCAATAAAAAAATGGTATGACATTAAAAAAAAATAAAATGCAGTAAGTAGTAGATCGAAGCTACAGGAGTTTTAAAGGGTGGTTATTTCTGCATGGGAAGGGGGTTGGTGGGCTAAGGGAAAGCAGAACAAATCAGTCAACTCTACTCTGGTGACAGATGTATCCAGACTTCACTCCACCAGGAAGACAAAGGAAGACTTCACAGAGGAGCCCTGGTTAGAGAGGAAGTCAAGAGGGTGAGGATGTGGAGAGAGGAATAGTGAGCAAGTGAACATTTTTGTAAAGGTACGATAGAGGGTAAGCGCTTGATGGGACTGATCCTGGTCCAGTATATGAACAGAACACTAACCACTCAAATTGACGTTAATTGAATTATTATTACTGCCACTGTTGTTATATTGAAGAATACGTCTATAAGAATCACAGAAATCAGCAAAATTCCTAAGAAGTTGATGTCCTAAAATGGGAAGAGAGACCTGTGCATTTCCAAGTTCATCACACTTTGACAGCCCTATTTTTTAAAATCCAGAGTCCACAAAAGTGATACTCTCTGATGGGTTTCCAACGAGGTAAATGAGATACAATGATGAAAACTTAGAAATATAAGAAAAAGGCACTTTTTATTTATTTATTTTTTTTTTTTGCGGTATGCGGGCCTCTCACTGCTGTGGCCTCTCCCATTGCGGAGCACAGGCCCTGGACGCGCAGGCTCAGCGGCCATGGCTCACGGGCCCAGCCGCTCCGCGGCATGTGGGACCTTCCCGGACCAGGGCACGAACCCGCATCCCCTGCATCGGCAGGCGGACTCCCAACCACTGCGCCACCAGGGAGGCCCGAAAAAGGCACTTTTATATTGCCTTTCTAAAGGCAATTTCTATATTTCTTCTTGGGAGAGATGCTGTGAATCAACTCAGGGGTTCTCTACAGAGATAACGTATGCCACATTTATGCTTCCAAGATTTATTTTGCTTTATTTCGCGGTTAATTTACGCTTGAATAATTGAGGCTCTATTAAAAGCATTTTCCTTAGAATGGTATTACTCTTTCTCATCTGCACCTGGCTTTTCCTCATGGAAAGAAAAAAAAATCCAAATAGGCAATACAAATATCTCCCCTCATTTAACTACCTGTTTATTTAAATATACATGCTATCTTCTTTCTGGGAAGAACGTAAGGACTAGAATTAATCGTTTTAAATGCGGGCCCAGCGTTTCCGGTGCCTTTAGAATCATTCCAATATGTGGCACAGCACCTGCCTCGTGTTTTCATCTTTGATTGGACTCCATTCGCTGCTCCTCTCATGAAAAATGTTTTCCTCGGGAAAGTGTGGTGTGTTTTTAACCGATTCCAATAGACCTTCAACCCATGCTCTCTTTGTGTCCGCGGACACAGAAGTGGTTCCCAGACTCCGGGGGGACTTTCTGCTGGACCGATCCCCAGACAGACTCCGGCCCTCACCTCTGAGATCCAGCAGGCGGCCTGTCTGGGGCCTCGCGGCTCAGCCCCTCGGATGAGAGCAGGTAGAACCCGCCCGAGACCCAGCAGTCGTGCCCGCGTCGCGGCCTCCGCAGCACAGACTCTAGCATTCCCGCCCTGTCGGTTTCCGGAGCCCCGGAGCCCCGCTGCGCCCTGGAGAGGCTCCAGCATCCCTCGGCCTGGAGGTCCCGGGCGCCCGCGGCTCCCGAACCACGAGCCACAGCCGCCCTGCGGCCTCGATCCACAGCGCCGGGTGGAAGAGCCGCGCCGGCAGATGCCGGGGCTGGGGCTGCTGAGCGCCGGCCCCCGGACGAAGAGCGCGAGCACCCGCGCAGCTGCCAGGCAATCGAGCGCCGTGCCGCGCCAGGGGAGTCCCGTCCCGCCTCGGCCGAGTGGGGACGCGAGGACACGGTTAGCCGAGCAGATCGGAGGCGGCCTCAGCCCGGCTCCAGCCCCGCGCACCTTCCCGGTGGCCGGGGCCCCGGGAGACTGCCGGGGAAGGGAGAAACGGCGGCAGGAGGGCGGGGCGCTCTCTGCCCCCTGAGGCCCGCGCTCTCTCCCAGCGTGCTGGGGTTGCTCGGCGCCCCGGTCGGAAGGACGTGCCCAGCCTCAGCCCTGAGCCGTCCGCCGCGCCCGCCGCACCCCTGGCGCGGCCCTCTGGCTCTGTTAGCAGGCACAATCCAGCGCCCTTCCTGCCACCAGGCCCTGCTATTTCAAGAATTTTAGGGGGAAAAAAAAAACGTGCACTAGCGAGCTGGGGGGCCGGGGCAGCCCGGGAAACTCGTGAAGCAGGCAGGCAGGCGCGGCCTGGATGCAGCGACCTCTGTCCCCTAAGGGTCTCCCCGGCTTTATTGATCGCAGGGGTGGGGTGGGGGGCTTTTTCTGTCTCCCAGATTTACTCTGAAATCGAGTCTCTTGGGACTGAACGTCCATATGATTGTATCACGTCCATAGCAGTCGCGCTGTGTCCAAAATGGGCAAGGGCACTCGCGGCGCAGACACTGAGGTCCCCAGAGACGCCAAGTCTCTTGGCCCCGGGGCTTATGCTTGTTTTCTCCATGGAACGGGCCTCCGAATTCCCCCAGGAACGTCTCAGTAAGTAGGGGTGTGTGTGAGCGTGTGTGCAATGATTCCCGTGAACTGACAGTGTTATTACAAGAACAAATGGACGTAAGTACAATACGTCATGTGTACTTGCTGATACACTTTTTTAATGGATAAGAATGAAATTTCTGAGGTCTCGAAGACAAGGTCGACTTGTCAAGGGAAAGTATTTCCAGCCCTCATTTAATTAAAAAAACCTGCACTTCTGTAGAGATTCGATGGACATTACAGCTAGCACCTTAGACGACTTTGGTGTTCCGAATTGAATCTGCATGCATTCTCGTAATAGAACACTTGTCGAACGAACTGCCATTGCAGGTCACTCTTCCTCAAAACTGTAAGCTTCCTCAAGGCAGGGATAGTTTTCATTCACCTTTGATTTTCCCCATATCAAGCAGTGCCTGCCTATAAATTCAATAAATTGTCGTTAATTCCACCACTCACCCCTAGTCCTTACACTTTCTATAGATTCTAATACGGAGGAACGCAGGAAGGGGAAGGTGGGGAGAAAGATACCAAATAAAAGTGAAAGATTTAGTCTTCCAAGCTGAGGGATGTTTGCAAGACAGTGATAATGCTCAGAATCAATTTGGTAATCAAATCTCTTTGGTTTTAGGGCTATCATGGGCAGGAAGTGGAAATGACCTACATTCTTGGGCTCTTTGTTTTTAATCAATAAGTGGATACATTTCTCTTTGGATATATTTTCCTTTCTTCTTTTTTTCTTTCTTTCTACAGATTAGGTGTGGTGTAAACCATTATACTTGAAGTGCAAATGTGTCTTGCTAGCCTTTGATGTCTTAGATGTCCTTGAATTTACTGGTATATGTGGCTAATCTCATATTTCTCATTTTTTATATTTTAACGGTTATCCTAAGATAACATACATTGGAGAAATCTTGTTTGGACATCTAAAATACTTCACTTGGGAGAGTGAGCTGCAAATATTAAATCCATTAGCTGCCTTCACTGTTGCTTTTTAAGCTCTCAGTGATACTTTTACATCTTTGTTCCTTAGCCCTTGAGTGTACTCCCCAGCCTCTTCCATTTGTAACTATTTGAAGAACCTGTATTGTTAATATGTAATATCAGCACACATATGCTGTTATTATTTTAACTGATAATGGCTTTTATAAGGGGTTCATTTGTGCCCACTCATCTTATATAATGGCACTTAAGCATCACCATCACTGATGCATTACAAACATTCATTCTGGACAACATACTGTCTAGAACATTTTCTATTAATACTAGAAATCTCCACATGCCTCATCACTATCATTGTTTCTGAATTTCTGTAGACAAGTTGTAAGAAAGATTAGCCTTTTGTCTAATTTTCGACTACTAACAAAATATTTGTTTTATTCTGAACTTTAGGCTTAAGCACTTGAATTTTTATATTTCTACTGTTCTGTTAAAGTGCTAAGTGTTCATTCTTTCCAGGTTGTAAATAAAATTTGGTTCAGAATGCCATCTCTATTTGCAGCACCAGGAAAAAATACTGTTGAATCTGTAATAACTCTCGGTAACCTTGTTCTTATATTTTAGCAACTTCCCCTCCGTTGTGATTTTTAATGGAGTCCTTATTGCTTTTTTTTTTCTTGACCTACTTTCTTTTCAAGAGCTTTCATATAGATCGTGTTTTATGTGGCGGTGATTTCTGTAGTGTGTAGGAGAGTCTTAAATCGCGGCGGAACAGATTAGTTGGCTATCACTTATAACAGAAACGTTTTCGTGGTTTAAAAATCACCTGGTTCCAACGTCCACAATTTCACAGTTGAAATCTTTTAAGCTATGCTTTTCATGAGTTTGCTCCGTTTTCCAGACTGAGGATTGGACCTCATTCTGCTCTGACCCAATTGTTATTTTTCTTTGTTGCCTCAACCCCCTAGAGATTGTGTTTCCCTTAAGGGAGAGGCGTTCTTGGGACTGACGAGGAGAGGAGTGGGACGAGATCTGGTACCTCAGGCACTGGATCCCTCCTCCCCCTCTCGGTGAGAAGTCGGAGACAATTTTGACAGTTCATAGTCCCGCTTTGGCTCTCACGCTCTTGGTCCATGGGTGGGTTTTACCTGCTCCCACTTCCCCTGCCTCTGGCCTGCCTTCGGGCCAATCGCAAATGCAGCCCTTGCCCCAGCCCACCCAGAGCTCTCCCTCACCCGTCCTCTTGGGGAACTGGGGCATATGTCCGTAGAAGGCTTCGGAAACTGGGGAAAGCCACGCCGGGATCCGGACGGTCGAAAAGACAGCCCCTCCCCAGGCTTTTCCCCGCTTCGCGGCCCTCACGTGACCGAGAACAGGCCTCCACCGGCCCGCCCATTTCGTCCGCTGCTGCCCACTTCCCGCTGGGGGTAAGTAAACCGCGGTTTTCCGTACCGCCCAACCCCGCCCTCCTCCTTTCCCCTTCCCTTCACCTCCCTCGGGTTCCCTCGCGCCACTCTCCCCGCCCCCCATCCTCCCCACCGGGCCCTTTGTACGTGCTCGGCGGCGTGCGAGCGCGCCCGGCACGTGACCCCGCCGAACGTGGCATTGTGTTATCACGTGACCCAGGTGCGTACGCGACGGAGCGGGGTGTGAAGATGGCGGACGAAGAGGCCGAACAGGAGAGGTTGAGTCGCGGCGGAGGCGGCTGTGCCGCGGAGCTGCAGCGCCTGGGTGAACGGCTCCAGGAGCTGGAGCGACAGCTGCGGGAGAGCCGGGTGCCGGCCGTGGAGGCGTCCACGGAGTACTGTCAGCAGCTGTGCCAGGTGAGGGCGCCTGGGGTCCCCTCCCCCTTTCCCCCTGCTAGAGGGGGAAGAGGGCGAGCGAGCGCTTGGCGGCCGTGCGGTGGTCCTCGCTGCCTTGGCATCGTCTGCGCCGCCGCCCGGGCGGGAGCGGGGGAGTACGAGGAAGGCGCCTTTGTGTGGCTGCCGTTGTGGCGGTTGTTGTCGGAGGCTCCCGGCTGGGGGAAGGGAGTTGTGGTCAGGGCGGAAAATCCCCCCTCCCCTTCCCTTCCCCGAACTCGGGACTGCGCGGTCCCCGCGGCCGAGAGATGCAGACTGCGAGGACTGGAGCCCTCTCCGCCGTAGGAGAGGCTAAGGGGGGAATGGAGGCCAGGTCCCCTTCCTCCTTCTCTTATTGTGCACTGGGGATTACCGCGCCCCCCGCCTCTGCGCCCCCGCGTCCCACTCCAATGGGCCTCCGCCCCCACTGGTTTGATTCCTTTGCCTCCTTTTGCTTTCATCCGTCCCGCCCCCGGCCCCGTTCTCGCTGTCTCCGGGCCTTTGTTGTTCGAGTTTCGCCTTAGGACTGAAGGGGCCTTTGTTGATGTTCCGAGGAGCAGTCCCCGCCGACCCCTTCTAGCTGGGCGAGACGTTCGGGGGTAGGCGGCGCGGAGGTTGTCCCTTCCTGCCTTTACTTGCTAGGAGCACCGCTTCCATGGTAAAGGTTGCTCTCCTCGGTGGAGAGAAGCTGTCCCTGTGTGTGTATCCTAGGGTCGGATGTCGCTGTGCAGCGGCTTTTCCAGAGTCCGCTTCTCTTTTGCCTTCATCCTTGGAGGAGTGTGGTTTCCTCTCTGCCCTTCCTCTGCCGTTTCCCCACCCCCCTATTACTTGGAGCCTTCCCTGTTTGGCCTCCCGGTGGAACGGAGTAGACTGAGGTTCATGTGGACCCGTGCTCAGGTCAGTTTCAGGCCTTTCCTTTTCTTGCACAAGGACACTGCTTTCCAGTAACTGCGTTCTAACCAGGATTTGGAATGTTAATAGCACTGTTTGCTTGATAGAAATCGGGGAGTTTGTGTCTACATTTGGACTTGATTACCTACCCTCCAGTTACATTTGAAATTGCAAGGTGCTGCTGCTGGCTGTGGTCAAGATTTTGGTTAGATTATCTTCTTGAGGAAGAAAAAGAATTTAAACGGGTCACATTTAGAGTTAGCTTGTGAACATGTATGTCATTATACAGAAGTTGTTTCATTAAGATACTGAACTTAAGGTCGAACAATGGTGGACCGTCTTAGCATGTCAGAGTAGATCACATTTTCACTTAACTTTTGGCCTCCAAGTTCTGAAATCTTTCTTTATAAGATCAGGGATACTTGATCCCATACCAGAAATTCTCGATTGTTCTATGCACCTTATTGTCGCAAATTATTTGATGGCGGTTATCTTAAAAAGCAAAACAACAAAAAAACTTTGTGAGATTGCATGGTGACTTGTCTGGGAATAAATGCAGTGTGAAAGCCACCCACTTAAGGTAATATAGGTCTGGTGAATACCTATGGCATAATTAGAGATTCTGTTATTCCTTTGAATCCTAGTTTTAAAGAATTGTTGAAGTTGACTAATTTCACTATCCTGACGGTAAACACTCATTCTTAATTGGTCTTCCAGATTTTAAAATTTATCTTAGCTTAAAAAAAAAAAAACTTTAATAAGATGCCCATGAAAGGAACTCTTTCATTTATAAGTAAAGTTAGCTTTTCAGTCAGTGAAAAGTATTAAAGTCTAGCTTTGCTGAAAGACATTTTTCAGGTAACAGTTTCCGTTGATGGATTTAAGGCTTATTGCTGTAAATAGTCTTGACCAGCAATATGTATAATCAGGATTAATAATTCTGGGAAAGTGGAATCTCATACAAGTTGGACTTAATTTGGAGGGTGTGCAACATCAGATATTTGTCACTTTAAAATTATTTTTAATGTATGAAACAGTATTCATTTTTGTCAGCATGAAGGTAATTTCCTGTATTAGTTTTAAGTGATTAGTCTTACAACATGTAAATTGTTTTTATTGACCAGTGCTACATGAAATAGTAATAAAACAAATGCTGGGTTTGTGGATTTCAAAAAAAAAAATGACATATTGCATGCACTAAAATCCCACAATAACGTAAATGCATTTAAAAGTGATCTCCAGTATTCGAATAGTAGAGTGTATCTGATGTTTAAAATCCCCTGTAGAACATTATATATATATATAATGTATATATATATAATAAGTTTCCAATTTGGTCTTGCCAGATGGGAGGTAACTTGAAACAGTTGTTTCTTTAAAATGGTATCACAGCCATTATTATTAACATTTTGCTACCAGTTGAAAGAGCAGAGCAGTGGTTAACAATTACAGAGTTTATTGGAGCAGTTTAAGAACCGTGCTAGAAATACTAGGAGCTAGAAATTATATCTACGTTTCTAACCTGGAGATTATCATTTAACTTTTTCTATCTAAGGTTCTTCTGTAAATCAGGGATATTCACATGCTTCAGGAAGGCAAAGATGAATAAATATTTGTCAGAGTTAGTGGGCTTCAGAGTTAATATTCTGCAAGTGTTGATGCTTAGTGCTTTTAAATGTGAATTAGTTTATATTCTGAATTTTTACCTCAACAAAAGGTGAGTTTCTGGAGAATAGTGAAACCTACAGAAATAAAGTTGCTTGCTCTTTCTAGTTTATGGATTTTTCTTTTTGAATGAACTGTAGGATGGTAACAGATTTCTTGAGTTCTGAGAAGTAAAATAGAAATGAAAAACATTTTTCTTATTGTTAACTGTATTGTTTTGCTGTTTATATTAGGTTGCTTCCTGGAAGCATGCCCCACTTCTATATGAACGTTTGCTTAAAGCTTAAGAGTAGGAGGAAGGGAACGTGGTAGAGGATGGGCATATGGGAGTATTTGTCAGAAAATCTTAGATTTCCTTATATCTTTACAAGCTAGCTGTAATCTGGATAATGTTTAATTTTCCTAAAAGCAAATTAGAATAAGAATATAGGATAACCAGAAATAATTTATTGTATTTATTTGTTTCAGTGTCATTATATAAAAACAGATTGTAGTTGGAACTTATGGGACTGTTTATTGTATTAGACTAGGCCAGGATTCACTCACTCATTCAGCATTGTTATTGAATACCTACACTGAGGGCCAGGCAACCATGAGCATGGTCCCTGGCTTCAAGGATCTTACAGTCTCTGGAGGAAGGTAGACAAGTAATTGTAGTAAACTGTGATTTATATCTTTTATATGGAAGGTTATTTATTTGGGAGTTTGAACAGAAGCATTCCAATAGGAGAATTGTTCTAAAAGGATTTTAAAATGATTCATTTAAAAAGTTAAGCCATCGTAATAGTTGAAGAATGATTTGTTGGAGCATGGTGTTTGTTGACTGCATTACATACTGGACTGGATGACTCGTTGATTAATACATGAGTTGTGACTGTTTATGGTTATTTACCTTCTGGTGACAATTATTTTAAAAGGTAGAATTGCAGTTGTGGAAATATGGTTGTGTATCATACACACACGCACGCTTCTTACCTTTGTTCATACCTTGATTCATATAAGCAGCTTCTCAACTGGGCATAGTACTTTTTCCCACTGCGTTTCTCTCTTAAGGACATTTAGAAACACGTGGGGTCAGTTGTTTGGTTACTGCAGTGACTGGGGATGTGATAACTGGCATTTAGTGCCCATGGGCCATGGATACTACATTTTCTGAAGTGACCAGGATAGTCCCACTCCATTAAAATTTATCCCTCTGCCTAAATACCCACAAGTGCTCTTTTGAGAAACAGTGACCAGAAAGAAGAAGAATATATTAAGATTTTTTTTGTCCTTATGCTTTTTCATGTTAATATAGTTATATTAAGAAATGCAGTTAATCTGGAGCAGATCCAGGTCATTGCTTTTCAACCACATATAAATGCACACACTGAGCTTCAGTGCACATTGAACTTGAAAATTTCTACTTTCTTAGCAGAAATTAAGAGCAATTACTTAACCAGTTACTAAAACAATTCACTTTTACTAGGTTAAGGAGGGTAGCAAAGTCAGAATACTTAGTTATCCTGATTAAAGCAGAGATTTGACCTTTTGATAAAATTGAAATTCTGTGCTCTTAAGAAAGCATTTAATGCAAGGACTAGGTTTAAATGTTAGGGAATATAAGATACAGGAGATTCTAATAGGATATAAACTAATAAGATTTAAATATCACTTCAAGATTACAACTGAAGAGATGTCAAAAGGCTGTGTATCATTAACATATGTGCTTTATTTTTTATTCCCCTTTTTTAAATTGAAAATGTGGTACGTTAAAATGGTTTTTAAAAATTCAAAGACCGAGAAAGGGCATACACTGAAAACTTGCTCTCCTTCCCACCCTAGGCCTCCAGTCACCTTCCACAAAGACAGTCCCCTGATAGCATTTTATGTGTCTTCCCAGAAATGCTGTTTACTTTTTTTTTGTTTTTGCTGTACGCGGGCCTCTCACTGTTGTGGCCCCTCCCGTTGCGGAGCACAGGCTCCGGACGCGCAGGCTGAGCGGCCATGGCTCACGGGCCCAGCCGCTCCGCGGCATGTGGGATCTTCCCGGATCTTCCCGGACCGGGGCACGAACCCGCGTCCCCTACATCGGCAGGCGGATTCTCAACCACTGTGCCACCAGGGAATCCGTACTCTTTTTTTTTTTTTTTTTTTTTTTTTAATTAAAAAAATCAGGACATACTGCATCTTTTTTTTCTTTTTTTTTTTGCGGTACGCGGGCCTCTCACTGTTGCGGCCTCTCCCGTTGCGGAGCACAGGCTCCGGACGCGCAGGCTCAGCGGCCATGGCTCACGGGCCCAGCCGCTCCGCGGCATGTCGGATCTTCCCGGACCGGGGCACGAACCCGCGTCCCCTGCATCGGCAGGCGGACTCTCAGCCACTGCGCCACCAGGGAAGCCCTATACTGCATCCTTTTCTTCACCAAAAAAATGTATCTTTGAGATCATTCTGTAGCTGCCCACGTAAATCTATGGGTTTCTGTTTTAAACTGTGTAATAATTGTAGTCTGCACCTGTGTCTAATTAATCAGTTAATTGTTGGTGGTTATTTAGAAGAGTAAGTTAATTTTATGTGTAGTAATTTCAGAGTTCAGAATAGGTAGTAAGCACATCAGACTGGGTTATCAGACAGAAGGCTTTACTAAAAAGGTAGGATTTGACCTAGACCTTAATGCCTTTATTAACTGTGTTTAGTGCCTTGTTGGTATAAGAAACAAATGAAATTAAAACTGTTGAGAGCTACTGTTTAAATTGTGCAGTTACAGTATATCTTTATATATATTTCTTCCGTCTATTTGACACAAGTTGATTCTTTTGTTTGTCTGCATGTTTTGCTTAGCTTTAATGGTAGAGGCAAAAATTTTGAAAATACTTAAATATTTTCCTTGAGAAACTTGACTTTCTTTTGATTATTAGAGACTATCTTAAGTTAATTTGTAGGTCACTTCAAATCAGAAGAAAAGATAGCTTGCTTGTTAATTAGTGATAATTACTTTAGGTATTGAGGGAGTAATAAGTCATTTAAACTTTAAAAGTTTAGGTAATGCTCAGGGGAAATAATTTGTTAAGTGTTCATAATTAGTATGATTGCATGCTGGAGATGTTAAATTCTACTTTCCAGAATATACTTATACCAGTTTTAGCAAAGGAAAACTTTACCAAATTTTGCTTGCCTCCTTCTTAACACCTCTTGATCCTAAATTAAAATGGGGGAAGGGAAGAGGTATTTTGCAATTGCCATTCATGATATTTTATATGACTAATCTGCAAAACCAAGGATTTTTGAAAATGTATGGTCTTAACTGTATGAAACTGCTGCTGTACTTACTTTCCTGGAGATTCTGTCAAAGCTGAGAAATTACCTTATTTTTCCCAACTCCCACACGTAAATTCAGTTCATAAAATAAACCAATCAATGTGTGAGTAGCCTTGCTTCTAAAATGGAAAGTTTACTTTTTATTAATGTGTCAGATACGCTGTGTAACTTTTAACTATGTGTTGTTTTCCAGGAGAACCTCTTGATTCATTGTTTCTCTTATCATTTAGAGTTGCACAGTGCACCTCACAGGAAAAAATGTTACCTTTTCCCACCTTACATATATTTAGCCAAGAAGATTTGTTAAAGTTCAGTCAGTTACATCTTAATTTATTTTAAACATATTGAAATTCCTCTTATATGGGAGCACGAAGGGAGCTATGGAGAATTATGGCGTGGATAGAGCTTACAAAATCTGGTACATATATTAATAGTTAAGCAAGTAATACTATTAGATAGTAAAGTATCTAGTGATTAATACAATAAGTAGAGTGTGAATTAAGAAAACTAGAGCATTTTAAAATTACTTACACTAGCTAAAAATTGAAAGGAAAGGAAAGGAAAACACTATTTACATTGGGTCTTGAATGTGGATAACTAAAGTGGGAAGGATGGGAATAAACCTCAGAGAACTGGAACAACTTTTCAAACTGGCATCTTGGAGAAAAATGTCACGGGTTGGGATGAAAATAGGATAGAAAAGGTAGATTAGAACCAGACTAAGGGTTTAAGATCCGAACCAAGGAATTTTAACTAATCCTGTAAGCGCAGATAATATATGGTTATATTTCTTAAAGACTTACCCTTCCGAGGTTGAGGCATTGAAATTTTAAAAAGTTCAGAATGTTAGAGCCTTTGGTTTTTCTTGAAGTATCCTGTGTCAGTTACTGCCATGTAACAAACTACTCAAAAACACAGTGGCTTTAAAAGAACAGCCGTTTTTATTACTTTTCTCAAGTCTCTGGGTCTTTTGGGTTGTTCTGCAGTCAGCTGGTAGGTTGTCTGGGGCTGAATGATCCCAGATGGTCTCACTCATATGTCTTGTGGTTGGTGGGTTGGTTGAGGGGCCCCAGTTAAGTTGGCTCATCTCTGCTCCACTCTTACCCTCTAGTAACGTAGCCTGAATTTCTTTACTTTGCAGCAGGAAAGCCAGTTCTGTAGCACAACTACTTTTCAAGCCTCTGCTTGTGTCATGTTCGCCATTGTCCCATTGGCTCAACAAGTAGTCATACCCAGCCTCTTCGTGGGTACAGGGAGATGTGATGCTTCAGGGACCAATTTTATAACAGTCTATGACATATCCCACTTCTGTTTATTCTCCACTGCAATTCTGGGCACTTTTTTGGGTGAGATTTTAATTTTTTGTTTCTATAGCCCCACCTCTGCTTTCTTTGTTGTCACACATATTCTGTCATCAAAGCACATCCAATTACCCCTTTTCTCTTTGATTGGCAAAAGGCATTTCTATTCCTGCTTTCTAATCTAAATTTCCAAATAGAAGAAGGGCATCCCGCTCCATCACTGTAACTTTGGAAAGTTTGTGGAACAACCTCTTATTTGCCATGGTTCTTTACCTTAATATTAAACCTGGTCTGTATGTGGTGTTTTGTGTTGTCTTACCTTGTACAGTTTAGTAATAACATCCTAGTTCTTGTCCTAATATTTGAACTTCTTTTTCCTTTTAACTGATGAACTTGCTTTTAACCTTCCATTCAGTTTGTGAAATTCCCCCAACATCCTGCTTTTATCCTTCTACCTCAGTGGCAGTCCAGTACTCATGACAGTGTTTCTCAAATTTGTGTTTGCAGAAACCCAAGAGAGTCTGTAGATTTTAGAGTTACTCAGCTCAGAGTAAGATGTAACTTTTTTTTACATCACCACTTAGTTGTCCACTGAAACAAAATTTATCACAAAAAAATACTTACCTTTACTGTGTGTGATGCATTATGTTTTCATTTACTATTATTGTTTTAAAAAGCTGCTCTTGATTTTATGATCCAGTAATACGTCATAACCAAGAAATTGGAAAACACTGCTTATAGGGAGTCAATGGGCTCAATTCAGTAATAAGCACAAACATAGGTAGTCCTAAGTTGTAAGGTGACCTTCTAGTCTAGTTGATTCGGAAAATTCATACGGTTTTATTTATGAGGAGCATCAAAATTAAAATACAATTTTAAATTTAAATGACTGTTAAAAACCCAGCATATGTCCATGGAATCAATTTGAGAAATACTGGTACATAGGATCAAATCCAAATTTAAGCTTGAGCCCAGTGGTCTCCGTGCTCTATTGTTTACTTTTTAAAAAATACTTTCACTGTTCAGCAGGAACTTTCTGCTCCATCTAAATTGTTCATTCCTCATTTTACTGCCTTTGTGACTTTGTTCAGAGGAGCCGTGTTACGCAGTGAAAAGTCAAATGGCTTTGGGTTCAAATAGGAGGTCCCCAACAATCAAGACAAGATTTTAGCTCATGCTTTGTTTGGGGTGAGGGTGAACCTTGGAGTTAGAGTCTAGACCAAACAGATTGAAGAGGAAGAGAGTTAATGTTCAAAACAGGCACTGTTACACTTTACTAACAATTAATTGTTTAATCTGAAGACTTGTGAGATCATAGGATTAAAAAGCGTTTAGTCTGCTTAAATGTCTGTTTACCCAAATTGCCTCTTAGGACCTGATCATTGCTATATAATACTGTTCAGTATGACATTGATTTATCAGAAAATGTTCAGTTTTATTAGGCATTTGTTTAGACGACTGAGCTATATGGTTAAATGGCTAAAATGAAGCAGTTCTTTAAAAAATGAATTTCAAATATATGGATAATATATTCGTGTGGAACATTTGGCATCCTTATTGATGCCTGATGTATAGGCAATGTTATGTTTTATCACTCCTAGATACAGATTTTACATTTAGAAAGAGGTAATCTAAATTTAATAGTAGTAATTAATTGACTTGATCCCCATCCCAGTCATTTTTTTTGTTTTGTTTTGTGGATTGAACCTCCCCCGCCCCACTCCCCTGCAGTGAAAGCGCCGAGTCCTGATCACTGGACCGCCAGGGAATTCCCTGCATGAAGATATTTTCTAGGAAGGGTTTCTGAGTGCTTGTCATAACTATTGCTCCTTAGTAATTCAGAATGAACCCTAGTATGTAAAACTGAATATGTTGGCAAGAATGAGTCAGACTTAGTATATTTAATATTGTGACCTATTTAGTGTTTCTGAAAAGGCAATCTGATGTTGTAAATGCTGCCTAAAGAGAAATTATTTTTCACACCAGAAGACCTTTGAGGATTTACCTATCTTGAATGAAAACATTTGTGGTGTTTGGTGCCCCTCCTCACCGAATTATCTTTTATAAATCTTGTTTTACTTGATGAAGAAACCCTACCCTCCAAATTCTTTCATGTATACTTTGCTTGACAGCTCATTAGGTACTGTGAATTAAAGTGTTGGAATTCTAAGGACACTGATTTTAATTTTCATGAAATTGTTTATTGTGACCCTTGGCATGCTACTTAAGACTTTCCTGGGGTTTTTTTGTTTGTTTGTTTTTGTTTTTTATCCTTGACATGGAGATGCTACAGACTCTTGCTGATTGTTGGTATAAGAATGGATCAAGGGGGCTTCCCTGGTGGCACAGTGGTTGAGAGTCCGCCTGCCGATGCAGGGGACATGGGTTCGTGTCCCGGTCCGGGAAGATCCCACATGCCGCAGAGCGGCTGGGCCCGTGAGCCATGGCCGCTGGGCCTGAGCGTCCGGAGCCTGTGCTCCGCAGCGGGGGAGGCCACAGCAGTGAGAGGCCCGCGTACCGCAAAAAAAAAAAAAAAAAAAAAAAAATGTAGAAAGAATGGATCAAGGCATGATTATTTAAAACGATTGTTGTTGTATAAAGTAACATTTTCATTTACATTTAGAGACTACTTTGGAAACACCTTTGATGTTTTATACATGATAGTGACCTAGAATAATGTTATTACATTAATAATTCTATCATTTTGAAGTCATCTATTATCGTCATTTTGAAAATAACATTAGATTACTGATTAACCAGCTTGTTTAAAGCCTACATTTTAGAGAAGGCAGGATTAGATTTTATAATAATTTATGAAAGGTCTTTTTATCATGGGGGGCATGCAGATTACTCAATGTGTGTGAATGTGCCAGGAGAAGATTATTGGCTTTGCAATTAAAATCTTTCCTTTGTCCAAAATTTTGAACCTGGGATTTGAGAGGCTGGGATGAGAAAAGCTAGTATTTACCTAGTAACTGAAAGTATAGATTTTGAACTATGATTAGAATTCTAGCTCCCTTATTTCTGTGGGATTTCAGGCTTGGTTTTGTGTCTTTGTGCTCATCTCTAGACTGGAGGTAAGAATAATATCTGCCTTAAAGCTGTTGTGATTAAGATATAATGTTTGTTGAGTACTTTGCATATTATGATGCTGGAAGCACACAGCATATGTTAGCTATTAATACATTTACAAGGACTAGGTCTGAAACTTTCCCTCATAAATGAATATTAATCTTAGTAAAATACTCTTTAGTTTATCATCTAGTGGTTTTCAAACTTAAAAAAAAATGAGGGGAACTCCCTTTTCCTCCCCCCCCCCAAGTCTTACTTGAAATGTTATGTATAAAACAAAAGTTACTGCTGCAGAACAGTTTGACAAGTACAGTACTAATCCAGAAAATAACAATGCTGTTGCCAGGGGTTGGGAGTTCAAGCAGAGTTCTCTTCTGCTGTTATTTTCTTCTCAAATGGTTCTTTTTTCTTATTTTCCCTCATTGTACTGCTTTTCTACACTCTCCCAAAAGATAATGAATGTTCTTGTCTTAGAGGCATAATAAAGCCATCACTGAAGACTTTAATATGTTTTATCTTTAAAGACTTCTAATTGTGCTGCTTATTTTTGTTTTACATACCAAGGCACACTAAATAAACTCACTTTTTGGTACCTAAGATTTAAAATAAATTTGCTTCTCTGGAAGCATGACACTGATGTGAATATGTCTAAATAGAGAAACTGTACCTTATCAGAGAAACAATAAATATTAAATAATAGTGAAACTTATGCATGAAACAGTCCCACAGATATACTTAGTGCTTATGTTTAATTCTTTCTGAAATTTTGTTGAGAGGACCGAGACCAATTTATATATTCCCTCAAATCTTCATCTCATGTTTTCTCTAGATCTTTGGCAAGTGGGTCTTTTCGTCTGTGCGCCTTCTCAGAGAACCTTTCCACTTGCCTGTTTCTTCACATTTTTCTTTCCATCGCTTCTGTCCTTTAGCCTACAGAGATGGGTGTGTGTGTCTTTCTCATCTTTTTGCTATGTTGACCATGTCTTCAGATTTCTCCCTTTTCTCTAACCCCTTCTCTCCACATATGAGATGTCTCCTATCCTAAAAATGTCTTTCTCTAACTCTTGTTTTCTAGTCTTTCTTGCCAGACTTCTTTGGAAAGGTACCCTATACATTGCCTTCATCTCTTACCTTCTGTTGCAGTTTGGATTCTACCCCTCACCACACTGAAGAAGACACTCTTTTGAAGGTCACTGCTTGGCCTATTTGTAATACTTTATTAAATTTAGACCCAAGTAGCAATCCAGCAGCTCAGACTATTTCATATACCTGCATATTGTGTTTAATAAAATTTAATTGTTAGCATTTTAAAAATCATAAGCTTTCATGTTGAAATGAGAGTGCTTGGCTTTTCCTGGAAAATCAGAAGATCGGGCAGTATTGGACTCATGCATGGCTACAGGCTGAAGTGGCTGCCTGCTCAGCCTCTGGCATTTAAAAGTGTTTGTGACCCCCATCTTAAGTTCATCTCCCTTCAATTTATTTACACTGCTCTCCTGATTCTCCTACCTTTGTGACTGCTCCTTAGTCGTCTTCACTGACTCTTCCTTTCACCGCTGGAAATGCATGGTAATTATTAGCTAGTATTAATATATTTAAACGGAGTAGATACATTTCTGAATTTTTTTGTGGCATTTCCCCAGTGTTCTTTTCTTCCTCTCACTCTTCATTAATGACCCTCAACCATTTTCCCCATCTCATCAACATATCTGAGACAGGACTCTAATCAGAAAGTGGCTCCTGAGCCCTGGTTGATAGTCCGTGCTTTACATACTAAATCTTCAGCAGGCATCCACTCTGACAGCATCTCCTGTCACTCACTCTGGATAGGATTTCCAGGGGTCCATTCTCTTGGACCTTGCCACTCTTCTTAGCTCTTGCCTCCTGCTTCCAACCACCTGTGCAGCTCTTCCTCGTGAGGTTCAGTTGGTACTTCTAATTAAACAAGTCTGAAATTGAACTCATCTGCCCTCCTCTCCACTCCCCACCCCCCACCAAAAAGAAAGCCTGTTGGTATTGGTGACATTCCTCCCTTCCACCTCAAACTTAGGTTTTGAAATCTTGAGTCATTTTTAGCGCCGCCTTTCACCTCCACAGCCCAGTCACTGAGTTCTGTCAATTTTATTCATGCACTGTTTCCTGTATCCTTCTCTGGTTAGATCTGATATGCTATTAGTGGCCACTTAGTTTCTTGCAACAAAAAATTCAACAAACATTTTTTTCATGAAGGTACTTTTCTGTTCTCCATTCTCTCCGCTAACCTATCTTCTTCTACATTGTCGCTAAGATTATGTTATCTTTTTAAAGCATGGATATCATATTTTTAAAGACTTTTAGAAGGTAGCACAATGTGGAAGAGCTCAGACACCATGAGTTGCAATCCCAGCTCTACCATTTACTGACTGTGGGCTCAGTTTCTTACTCTCGTAGATGAGGATCGTAGTATTGTGAGGTAAATGAGGTATCAGCATGGCACCCACCACGTTAGTAAGCACCACAGAACATGCTATTCCATGAAACATAAAGTTCAAGCTCACTAGCCTTACATTCAGGGACTTTCATGACATGACACCTAGCATGCCAGCCTGGCTGATTGGCAGGCTTTTTTATATAGAGCCTTAGGGGTTTGTAGTCTGTTCTTATACCACAGTTTACATAACTTCCCTCACCTCTGTGCTTTGGCTCCAGCTTTCCCCTTTAGGATTTCCTTCTTTTATCAACCCCATTTCTCCATATTTATTTCCTTCAATCTGTGATGAGTTTATGAGGTATTATTATCTTCTTCATGAGGCTTTCCTATACTCCTAAATGGATTTAATGGCATATTCCCCATCCTTCTTATTGAACTGTATTTTTTCTGGCTTTTATCATAGTTTTTCTATATTAAGGTTGTCTCCTCGCCCTCTCCCCAAATTGGAGCTCCTTAAAAGCAGGGGCCATGGCTTAATAAGTGATTAAATCTGTTAAATGGTTGTCTCCTCTTTTTTTGCTTGAATAAGCTGGTTTTAAATGTGGGGTGAATTTTGTGCTCATAAGAGGCCATTACTTCCTGAAATTAGGTTTCTTCTGACCACAGTTGTTTCATCTCAGTTCTGACATTGGGTTTCTGTGTTCAAGGCAAGGATTCAGTTGGATCAAATATGTATAGTTTTTATAAAGCAAACATGAATGAATGATAAGTAGTAGCTCTCTTAATCGCTTGCGCTCATTAAATGCTGATTGTGTGCCAGGAACTGTAAAGTGTAAGTGTGTGTGTGTTTGAGAGGGAGAGAGATTGAGAGAGATGAACTCATTGTAATCCTCGATAACCCTCTGAAGTAGGTGGTTACTGTCCCTATATATGAGAGACTGCTGAGGCATGGAGAAGTAAAGTAACTTGCCCAAGTCAATTAACTCAGACTTAATTTTTTTTTTTTTTTTTTTTTTTTGCGGAATGCGAGCCTCTCACTGCTGTGGCCTCTCCCGTTGCGGAGCACAGGCTCCGGACGTGCAGGGTCAGCGGCCATGGCTCACGGGCCCAGCCGCTCCGCGGCATGTGGGATCTTCCCGGACCGGGGCACGAACCCACGTCCCCTGCATCGGCAGGCGGACTCTCAACCACCGCGCCACCAGGGAAGCCCCCAGACTTAATTTTTAAAAAAACAAACAGAAGCAAAACCCAAACTAAGTAAAACATTTTTTTTTTTCTTTTTGGGAGGAATATATAAGTGTTAATTGTTGAAATTTGTTTTAAGGGCACAAAGGTAATCTACAATAGTAAAATTTAATCATTTGAAACTAAACCTCAGGAAAGCAGAGCAATGAATATAAGCAGTTATTGTAGTGGAGTTTGAGTAATAGTTTTATTTAAGAATGTGTTAAGTAAAGTTATTTGTTTAGTAGTAGTGGGAATCTTATTAGTTTTGAATTTCTTTGAGTAATGTATAGGTCTTTTAAGGGTAATCAATACATATTTATAAATTACAATGAAGGCAACTTGTTGAAGAAATCTGTTACTAATCTCCAAATATAACTAAGATCAATTATTTCATTGGATTAAGAAAAAAACTGCATTTGTGTTGTGTTTGGCCTTTTTTTTTTTTTTTTTTTTTTTTGTGGTACACGGGCCTCTCACTGCTGTGGCCTCTCCCGTTGCGGAGCACAGGCTCCGGAGGCGCAGGCTCAGCGGCTATGGCTCACGGGCCCAGTCGCTCTGCGGCATGTGGGATCTTCCCGGACCGGGGCACGAACCCGTGTCCCGTGCATCGGCAGGTGGACTCTCAACCACTGCGCCACCAGGGAAGCCTGTGTTTGGCCTTTTTATATGGTGCAAAGAAGTGCCTAAAATCCATGGGGAAAAGTAGGTCATCAGTGGTCTTTAAGCTGCTTTTAATTGGGTATCCTACCAGTAAACATTTGAATAGGAACCTTCAGTATGGGAATGTCTCATAAATTTCACACCCGTGTGCACGCGCGTATTATTTCAGCTTCTATAGTTATTTGAGTCTGTTAAATTATAAAGTTTGTTTTAGATAGATTTCATAGGAAAAGTTTTTCCCCCCTCTGTACTGCATTTTATACTCTGCTTGGAAACCTCTGGTTTATAGTGCTGTGAGTAGCTGAAGTTTCTGAGATATGTTATTAAATAAGTGCTGATTTATTTTCCCCATTTTCATAGTGTACTGGAGAAGTGACAACAGTGATCCAATCAGAATTTTTTTTCATGTTGTTTTTTAGGCACATTTAATGTAATGTGTATTTCCAGTTTATTGTTTCTGTCACGCTTTACCCTTTATGAACGTCCCTGAGTATTGAGTGTGCCTGTTACCAGCTTCTCTCTTAGCTCTGGATCAACTCTGTTACTTGCTCTGTGGTATTGGAGCTTGGCCCTTTAAGCATTTCTCTGTTGATCCATGTTAAGCTGTGTCAGTAGAGGATGCTGAAGGGCCATTACACAAAGAAGGGGTTTCTGTTTGTGTTTCTTGCTGCTGCTGCATGACTGCCAGTGGCACAGATAGGGGGACATCCGGTGGTCCTCTGCCCAGATGAGTGCCCCGAGTGGACAGGTTCTTCGTGAGCCCACAGCCCCAGCCCCGACTTTGTGACTGCCTCACCACAGTTCTCCTGCCGCGGACATTGCACACCCCGGCCACCAGCACCCCACTTCCCCTGTGCGGCTGCTTGCGCTGTACAAGGTTGTTTCCGTGGCCCTCCCCACGCAGGTACTGCTTGCGAGCAGGTCCTCAACTCTCTTTGCAGACTCACCTACCGGCCACTTAGGCCCAGGCGACCGAACCTGGCAAACTTCTTTGCGATTCCAGTAGGCTGTAACCATACTTTCTCCAACAAGGTCCAAACCCTAGCTTTGGGGAAGAACCCTCTTTCAGGTTTGTTTTTTTCCTTCTGGTACTCTCTCAGTTCTTGGGTATTCTTTACAGCAGCGGTCCCCAACCTTTTTGGCACCAGTTTCGTGGAAGAGAGTTTTTCCACGGATGGGGGTGGGGAGGGGTGATTCAAGCACATTACATTTATTGTGCACTTTATTTCTGTTATTATTACATTGTAGTATATAATGAAATAGTTGTACAACTCACCATAACGCAGAATCAGTGGGAGCCCTGAGCTTGTTTTCACTTGCCACTCACGGGTAGGGTTTTGATGAGAGTCTGCAAGCAGTCGATCTACGATGGTCTCAGTGCAGTCACACCTCTCTGCTAATGATGATGTGTATTTGCAGCCGCTCCCCAGCTCTAGCATCACCGCCTCAGCTCCACCTCAGATCGTCGGGCACTAGATTCTCATAAAGAGCGCGCAGCCTAGATACGTTGCACGCAGTTCACAGTAGGGTTCACCACACTCCTATGAGAATCTAATGCCGCCGCTGACCTGACAGGAGGCAGTGCTCAGGCGGTGATGCGAGCGATGGGGAGCAGCTGTGAATACAGATGGAGCTTCGCTCGCCCGCCTGCCGCTCACCTGCTGTGTGGCCGGTACCGGTCTATGGCCTGGAGGTTGGTGACCCCTGCTTTAGAGCGCTCTTTACTTGTTTATATGTGTTACTCCCCTGTTAAAATTAATAATTCTTTATGTGAAACTTTCCCTATTCAAATTACTGTGTGGTTCCCAGGTTTTTGGTTTGACCCTGTCTGATGCAGTGGGCTAAAATGAGATGAAGTGCATACTGAGCGTAAAAACTGTATGTAGATTAGTACCAATACTTTCTGCCTTATACACATTGCCTATTTGGTTCACCTGCTAGTCCATGGAAACTAGCGTTGGTATTTAAAAAAATACCATGGTTGCAAATTCAGGTTTTCATTCTAGTGGGATTATAATTATGTAGTAGTGGTCCTTAAAAGTCATTGGTCCCAAAAATTGTTGAGGTAAGGGAATGGAGTCATTGTGTTTCATAGTTAAATATCTCTCATACTTCAAACAGTCAGGAAACATCAAGTGAGAACTTTTCAATCCTATTAAGTTATTGGCATATTTATTGCTCAAAAAATTTCCACCTGGTCTTTTTTTTTTTTTTTTTTTTTTGGTAAATTAGCAAATGACAGGCATGAGTTATCTTTTAAAAAAAATTCCCCAAGTAGGAGGTTGGGTTAAAAGAAAAACACACCCACACTCCCAGAGGACGTGGAGCTGTTGAGACAAGGAGACAAAGAAGTGCTATTTTGACTAATTTCTTCGCTGTGCTCACTTGTTAAATGGTTTATTTGTAGACATCTGAATTTGATTCTGTTTAATATTTTCATATTTGAGTTTTCTTGTGGATATTTAAAATCAGTAGCTTTGCTGATGGTAAGACTCCTCTCATGTCTTTAATAACATTTACCACATGTCTGCAGCTATTGCTGTACAGTTGACTAAAGTGTTCTATTAACACTACATTCATTCCCAGGAAGTTTTCTCATTTTTCCAGTTACTGGATTTCTGACTTCCACTTTGGTTTTTGTGAACCCTAGTTCTAGCTTTTTCTTTGAAGCAGTGATATATACTTAAAATGGATGATGATAATGTTTCCAGAAGTTGAAGGAGAAAAGAATAAAAGTAAATTAATGATCAGATTAATGATTCTATAGGAAATAATTTTGCTATATCCAGTAACCTTTACACTGGTATGGAAGTAATGAATTTGCATAGTGTATTAAATAAATTACATTATTTTTTTAAAGTTAATAAAACAGTAGGACACCAGAAATCCTATTTGATGGGTTTCTTACCTCCTGGTCCTACTGCTTTAACTTCACTATTTGTAACAGCTTTGGGTAGAGATACTATTGAAGATAAGACTGATGGCCCTGACTCTGTAGATGATGATTTTCCCAGTGGAGCATTTATCCAGTTAGTATTTTAAATAAAATTTTAAAAGCAAATCATATTTCCTGTAGAGTAGCCTATTTTTTTAAAAAAAAACCTAGTTTATAATTACTATGTACACAGTGAGTGCTTTTGAAAAGAAAAAATGTGCTTTTTAATAAAGTTACAAATAGGAGTTTTTCACCTCTGCAATGGAAAGAATGGTACATTATTTAAGTCTTTGACGTGACATTCAGTAAAGGTGTGATGTACTAGAGAAAGATAATTGCAAAGAGGTAAGTCTTCTCATCTTAAAGGAAAGTAGAATTCTTTGCAACAGTAAAAATAATAGGAAAATAATTTATAATATGTATTACTACCAAGTACATTTTTGTTTCTTGCTGGTTGGCTCCTGCAAGAAAATATAACATGAAATTGAAATATGTAGTATATGTTGTATCTTACTAAAATGAAATTCAAGTATATTGTATATATTGTAACTTACTAACAAGTTACTTTTTTTAAAAGCTCCCTTCAGGTGACACGGTATGGCAATTTAATTAACACAGTAATCGTTTTAATTTTGTTGGTGTACCCGTGGTATTCTTTTAGAACTTTAAGCATACTTTTCTGTGTTGTTAGTGGAGGTAAATTCCCAGCTAATCACAAAAGTCTTTTTATTAGCAGAGTATGCTTTAATGTTATTTTGTTTTCTAGGAGCAGGATGCCATGGAGGAAAGAAGGGTTTCCTACTATTTCTCTGAGTAGTAGGCAAGCTTGCTGTCCAATTTAGAAATAATAGTTGTGAGCAGTTTTTTTGGGGGGGAGGAGGGCTCCTTAACACTTCATTTTCATTCCTTCTCCCTTCCCTGCCCTGTTTCCCAAGTAGCCACTGTTCTCATATTTCTGTGAGCCCCACTTTGCATCCTCACTCAAACCCCCTATTTCATCAGTGTGGGAAAATGCAACTACCTGTTAAGGAACATCTAGACTAATATGTGGGTGTATCTTAAGTAGATAAGATTTTGAGCAGATAAATAAAAATGGGGAAATACGGGTAATTTGGGAAAGGATAATTTGGAAAAGAAGGGTCTTCAAAGAGACAAACCACACTGTTGCTGTTATCTGAGTTCAGTCTTTTTTTTTTTTAAGAGTTATTTCTGTACCCCTGAACTCATAGTTTCTCTGAAAATTTGAACTCAAAAAATTTTTTCCTAACTACTTTTACATTACAGCAAGGGTTCATGGGGTAGATGAATAGGGTAAGATGGGAGCCTTTGGTATGTATGGTTTTGTAAATTCAGGATTCCAGTTGTGTCATCATCACTCTGATCTTTTCCAGTTATTATGTGAGCAAATAAATTACTTTTTTTTCTAATCCTAATACAAATAATAGTCCAAATTTTAAGGGAAAAATTAATTAACTACAAAAATGTAGCAAGTTGTCAGTCCTCTGACTTACATACATAAAATATACAGATAATTATGGGTCCAGATAAATCATGATAAATACCAGTGAAATTTAAAGAAAAAATCATCTTGTCCAATAACTCTCTTGACTACATCTCTGGATTCCGAAGCGTGGACACTTAGTACTGGAAAATATACCTGTCCATAGCCAGATCTTCACCTGCAGGGCTGTTGGATGAACCTATTTTGTGGACAAATGTTTGATATTTACTGATGACCTAATGTAGTTTGGTGCTCGTGTGTTAAAAACTGCTTTCACTACTTACCTGTTTGTCTATGCTAGCAGTGACAACACTAGATGCCTATAAACCCCAGAAATGTCAAATAAATGGAGCACTTGGGAAGGGAAGGAGCAGTGGAGAACCAGAGAGCCCCTCCCTGATTTCCCAGTTGCTACCTTCCTGCTTTTCACTGCTACGTGGGATTCTTGACCCAGTATTACTACATCTTCTGAGTCTTCCAAGAAGAACTAGAAATCCAGATTTTTATGTGCATTGTCCCAATTTTGAAATATTGGCATCTAATTCAAAATGTCTGGGGGGGGAGGTGGGGAAACCCAAAAAATACTGTGTGAGCCAAGCAAAACATGTCCAGGGAATTTAAATTTATTCCTGGATATTTTGAGCGGTCTGTAGTTTGCCAGAAACAGTACATGGAAAAACTCCTCCCCCAGAGTGAGATTTGGTTATGATTCCATCACTGTCCATGTGTTTTCCTTCTTCATTTGCATCTCTGGAAATTGTAGTCTCCTGAATGCATCTGGAAAGAGGTATGTACAGATGGCTAATATGGTAAGAGGAGGGAAACAACTCAGGTTACTTTCGCACCTTCTTCAGAATAGAGAGCTCTCTGAGGTGAAGATTCCTATTGGCAGATACCTAAGAAATCTCTTACCATCCTCCTGGTCTTGTATTTCTGCTACAGGACTCTATGCATTGTTTAATTTATCCTGAGGCGGGACAGATTTTTAACCAGTATTCTAAGTTTCCAGAACTGTTTAAACATTGTATATATCCAAGGGTGGTTATTATCAATGTATCAGTGGAAAGACAAAGGAGAACAAATCAGATAATATTAGCTTGCAACCATGTTTATTTGAAACTTGGGTGATTAAAGAGTTAAAAATACAATTATGTTAAATTAGGTTTTAGAATGTCAGTATTCTTGCTTAATTTTTTGCATTATTTAAGAAAAATTCTAAAGTTTAGATTAATACATGGCCAACTGTATTATCTTTTGTTTATTTTAGAAAGTTTAGTTCACTTGTTAAAAATAGCCAAATATCAAGCTTGAAAATGAACATATTAGTGAAAGATTTTAACAAATAAAAATGTTTTTTAGAACAAATTATTTATTAGAATAGTTTTATATTTACAGAAACATTGTGAAGACAGTACAGTGAATTCCTATATACCCCAGGGCCAGTTTCCCACATTAGTCACATCTTGCATTCGTGTGGTACATTTGTCACTGTTAATGAACCTTTATTGATATGGTATCATTAAAGTCCATACTGTATTCATATTTTCTCAGTTTTTTTATCATAGTGTTTTTCCTGTTCCAGAATCCTATCCAGAATACACATTACACTTAGTTGTCATATCTGCTTAGGCTCCTTTGTGCTGTAATGATTTCTCAGACTTTTCTTGTTTTTGGTGACCTTAAGTTTTGGGAAGTACTGGTCAGGTATTGTGAAAATGCCTCAATTGGAATTTGTCTATTGATTTTTTCTTGATTAGACTGGGGTTAAGGTTTTTTGGCAGGAAGACCTCACAGGTAAAGTGCCGTTGTCATCACAGTCATATTAAGGGTACCTGTTAACAGCATGACCTAACACTGTTGATGTTGACCTTGATCACCTGGCTCAGTAGTGTTTGTAGGTTTCTCCACTGTAAAGTTACTCTTTGTTCACCCTTTCCATGATGTACTCTTTGGAAGGAAGTCACTACACTTAAGAGGTGGGAAGTTATGCTCTATCTCCTTGAGCATGGTGTCTAGATAAATTATTCATGATTCTTTTACATGGGAAGTTTGTCTCTTTTCCCACATTTATTTATTTATTCAGTCATTTATTTACATCAGTATGGACTCATGGATATTTGTGTTATACTTTGTGTTATAATTTAACACTACTGTATTTTGTTGCTCAAATTGTTCCTGTTTTGGCCGTTGGGAGCTCTTTCAGTTGACGGGTTCCTTTGGATTACTACCCCCCCCATTTCTGTGTGTGTGTGTGTGTGTGTGTGTGTGTGTGTGTGTGTGTGTGTTAGTTAGCACAGTAAGTCTATCTAGAAGAAAAATTTTTAAATAGAGGTTAAGTTTCTTTTAAAATTTATTTGTTTTTGGCTGTGTTGGGTCTTTGTTGCTGCGTGCAGGCCCTCTCTAGTTGCGGCGAGCGGGGGCCACTCCCCACTGCGGTGCGTGGGCTTATCACTGCGGTGGCCTCTCCTGTTGCGGAGCACGGGCTCCAGGCACGCAGACCCAGCAGCTGTGGCTCGCGGGCTACAGAGCACAGGCTCAGCAGCTGTGGCAGACGGGCTTTGTTACTCCACAGCATGTGGGACCCTCCTGGACCAGGGCTCAAACCCATGTCCCCTGCATTGGCAGGCGGACCCTCAACCACTGCGCCACCAGGGAAGCCCGAGGTTAAGTTTTATATACAGATAATCTTTCCATTTTTACTCTCTTGCTAACCCTAAAACTCCATAACAAACAAAATTCCACTATTATGGTTATGCCCTACTCTCAGCATTCTTTTTTTTTTTTTTTTTTTTGCTATACGCGGGCCTCTCACTGTTGTGGCCCCTCCCGTTGCAGAGCACAGGCTCCGTATGCGCAGGCTCAGCGGCCATGGCTCACGGGCCCAGCCGCTCCGCGGCATGTGGGATCCTCCCAGACCGGGGCACGAACCCGTGTCCCCTGCATCGGCAGGCGGACTCCCAACCACTGCGCCACCAGGGAAGCCCTCAGCATTCTTTTTTCAGGTACTTTCAGAGGCATTGGTGAACATTATCTTGGAAGTAAAACAAACATTGTCAAGATAAAAGATCCTGGAAGATTTTAAAGTTCTTGAAACAGTGAAAAATGCCTGTGCTTGCTATAGGAAAATTTACCAGAAAATGGAGGTCTCTTAGGCCAGTGGATATATATTTTTAAGAAGGCTGCAGAAAAATTCCTTCAGAGGAATATTTAAATAGCCAATAAACATCTTTGAAACATGTTTATTTTATTTTTGATCAACTTTAATATTTTTTGATGATATAAAACTCATTTCTAGAAATTGGACTCTAATATATAATCTCTCTGTAGAGTTTGATTTACTAGGAGCCAGTGAAGTCATAGTTTGGGGTGGGGTCACTGGTGTTAATTATCCATAGAAATGTAATTGTCCTTAGCGTACCCTGAAAGTCAGTTCTAACACAGTTTTCTGTGTAGTAGAAACATTCTTTAAGTCAGATAGATAAAACACTTCTATGTGATTAGTTTTTTTAACTCTCCAGTACATAGTATTAATAGTCTCTTTCCATTTTTTAACTACATTCTTTTTTAAGTTATAAAAATGGCATTCTTTTTATTTAAAAATACAAGCAGTATAAAGGTGTCATCCTCCCTATCCTGTTCTACTCTTCACTCCAGAGGTGTAACTAGTTACAAAAGTTGAGTATTGTTCTAGACATTTTCCTATGCATTCAAATAAATGTAATTCATTTATGTGTTCAAATTTAAATAGCAGAATCATGTAATACGTATTGTTCTGTGCTGTACATTTTTTTCACCTGATAATATATCCTGATCATCATTCCATGTCAGTAAGTTCAAAACTACTTCATTCTTTTTATTTTTTTATTAAAATTTTTTTTAAATTTTATTTATTTGTTTATTTTTGGCTGTGTTGGGTCTTCGTTGCTGCGTGCAGGCTTTCTTTAGTTGCAGCGAGCGGGGGCTACTCTTTGTTGTGGTGCGTGGGCTTCTCATTGCAGTAGCTTCTCTTGTTGTGGAGCACAGGTTCTAGGCGTGCAGGCTTCAGTAGGTGGGGCACTTGGGCTCGGTATTTGTGGCTCGCTGGCTCTAGAGCGCAGGCTCAGTAGTTGTGGCACATGTGCTTTTTTGCTCCGTGGCATGTGGGATCTTCCTGGACCAGGGCTCGAACCCGTGTCCCCTGCATTGGCAGGCAGATTCTTAACCACTGTGCCACAAGGGAAGCCCTACTTAATTCTTTTTAAATCATTTTATAGTGTGCACATACCACAATTTATTAAACAATCTTCTACTTGTGACATTTGGGTTGTTTCCAGTATTTTGGATTACAGAAAGTGTCAGAAAACCCTTGTATCAATGTCTTTGCATGTATGTGGCAGCATTTGGTTAGGATTGTTTTGTGGAACCAGAATCTTTAGTTTAGTGGTATACCCATGTAAAATGTTTGTATTGCCAAATGGACCTCCGAAAAACCATACTAAACATTCTACAACCCTGGTTGTTTTTAAGGTTTTGGAATTTCTGCCATCTTGCAGAGTGAATTGGCGGCTCCTTGCTGCTTTTAATCTTATATTCCTGACAGCTGGGGAGGTTTGAAAGTTTCTTTTTCATAGACTATGCTTTGCCATGGAAAAGGCTTTCAGAAGATTTTGTTTTCCATCTCTGATTCTGGGTTATGAGGGTACTACAGTTAAAGCGGTTTTCAGATAGTTTGTATTTTAGAAGTATTTTTTAAACCTTCATATCAGGTACCTCTGAATTGTAGCTAATATTTTCTGGAAAAGTAATATGGTTTTGAGCCACTAATGTTTTAAGCAACGTTTAATATATATTGATCGGTGTTTTCTTTTTCATTAGTTTCAAATTGATTCTGTGAATTTGATGGGTTAAATCAGAGGAAATTCGGACAGCTAGAGATCTATGTCTTAAATGACACTAATTTGCTTAAAATTTAAATTCTAAAATAAGTCACTATTACATAGTACACATTAACTGTGTGCTTCATGTTCAGTCATTTAAAAAACATTAAAACAAGAACTAATTTGTAGTTGGGAAATGGATGTTGCTTAATATAGGTTGTTATAAGGTATAAAATACTTGAATGTATTAGGAGGGCTTGGGAAAGTTATTAATCCTCTGTGAATTCCACAGTCCTTATGTGAAACCATTGAAGCCAGATGTGATTCAGAATTCAGAATTTTATGGCTTTCTGAAAAGCTATATGGTGCATGTACTGTATTTTACAGAATACCTTCAGAGGGGCTTTGGGTCGCATCCCGTAAACACATAGCAAGATATATGAGTATTCTCTATAAGTGGAGTAAAACCTATGAAGTATTTCATTCCTTTTTATTATTTTTATTGGATTATATTCAATCATATGGATATAATACATTTTATTTATCCATCGACTCCATTTAATGGACATTCGGCTTGTTGCCAGTTAGTGTTGCTATGAACATTCATATACATTTCTTTTTGTCAGCATGTTTATATTTGTTGGGGTGCTTTACTAGTAGAATTGGATAGTGAATTTATATTTAACTTTTTATGAAACTGCCAGATTATTTTTCCAAAGTGACTGTATGTACCATTTTACATTCTGTATGTACCATTTTGCATTCTTCCCAGCAATGCATGAGGGTTCTAGTTTCTCTGTATTCTCACCAAACCTGGTATTGTCTGTCTTTAATTACAGCCATTCTAGTGGATGTGTAGTGGTATCTTGCGGTTTAATTTGCATTCCCCTAATGACTAATGATATTGAATATCTTCTCATGTGCTTTTTAAGCCATTTGTTATCTTTGGTGAACTGTCCATATAAAACTTGAGTCCATTTTTGGGAGAAGGTCATTACTTGTGTTTTTATTATGGAGTTTTAGTTTTTTATGTATTCTGGATACACGTCCTGTATCAGATATATTATTTCCAAACATTTTCTCCTAGCCTAAGCCTTGTCTTTTCATTTTCTTTTTTCTTTCTTTGTTTCTTTTTTTTTAAATGAATGCTTAGTTTTTTCCACGTCTGTTGAGGAGAATTGATAAATAAAATTATGTATATTTCAGGTGTGCCAGATGATGATTTTATATACATTATGAAATGACTACAATCAAGTTAATTTAACATATCCATCACTTCACGTTTTGTGTGTGTGTGTGTGTGTGTGTGTGAGAGAGAGAGAGAGGACGTATATTGAGAACACTTATGATTTACTCTTAGCAAATTAGAAATATATAATACAGTATTGTAGTCACCATACTGTACATTAGATCCCTAGAACGTATTTATCTTATAACTGAATGTTTGTACCCTTTGGCCAACAGTTCTCCGTTTCCCCCATCCCCCAGTCCCTGGCAACCACCATTCTACTCTCTGCTTCTATGATTTTGACTTTTTATACATACGAGTGAGATCATACAGTGTCTTTCTCTGTCTGGCTTATTTCACTTAGCATAATGTCCTCCAGGTTCATCCAAGTTGCAGCAAATAACAGGATTTTTTTCTTTGTTATGGCTGAATAATATTTAGTTGTGTATATACACAACATTTTCATTATCCATTCATTTGTTAATAGTCAATTAGGCTGTTTCCATATTTTGGCTGTCGTGAAAAATGCTGCATGAACATGGGAGTCCAGATATCTTTTCAAGATACTGATTTCATTTCCTTTGGGTATATGTCCAAGAAGTAGAGTTGCTGAATCATACATTCCATTTTTAATTTTTTGAGGATCCTCCATACTGTTCTCCATAATGGCTGTACACTTTACACTCCTGCTAACAGTGCACAACGGTTCCCTTTTCTCCCCGCCCTCACCAACACTTATTTGGTCTCTTTGATAATAGCTATCCCAAGAGGTCTGAGGTGATACATTGTTACGGTTTTGATTTGTATTTCCCTGATGATTAGTGATGGTGAGCACCTTTTCATGTACCTGTTGGCCATTTGTATGTTGTCTTTGGAAATATATCTATCCGGGTTCTTTGCCCATTAAAAAAATTTGTTTCCCATCGACTTGTTTTATGTTCCTTATATATTTCAGATATTAACCCCTTATCAGATAGATGGTTTGCAAATGTGTTCTCCCACTTTATAGGCTGCCTTTTAATTTTGTTAATTATTTCCTTTGCTGTATAGAAGCTTTACAGGTTGATGTAGTCCTCCTTGTCTATTTTTACTTTTCTTGTCTGTGCTTTTGGTATTATAGCCAAAAAATCATTGCCAAGACCAGTGTCAAGGAGGTTTTTTCCTATTTTTTCTATGTTTTCATCTAGGAGATTTACAGTTTCAAGTCTTCTTACATTTAAGTTTTCAACCTGTTTTGAGCTAATGTTTATGTGTGGTTTAAGATAGGAGTCTAGTTTCATTCTTCTGTGTGTGGATATTCAGTTTTCCCAGCACCATTTACTGAAGAGACCATCTTTCCCCATTGTGTGTTCTTGGCACCCTTGTTAGAGATTAGTCGACTGTATATGCATTGGTTTATTTCTGGGTTCTCTGTTCTGTTAGTCTATATGTCTGTTTTTATGCTAGTACTATACTGTTTTGATTACTGTAGCTTTGTAATATAGTTTGAAACCAGGAATCCAGCTTTGTTTTTTCTCAAGATTACTTTGGCTACTGGGGTCTTTTGTGGTTTTGTACAAATTTTTGTTTAGATTTCTGTGAAAAATGTCATTGGAATTTTGATAGTTATTGCATTGAATCTGTAGAGCACTTTGGGTAGTTATGGACATTTTAACAATAATAATTTTTCTGATCCATGAACATGAAACATCTTTCCATTTGTTTGTGATTTCTGCAGTTTCTTTCAATATTGTAGTTTTCAGTGTACAGCTCTCCACATCCTTGGTTAAATTTACTCCAGTGTTTTTTGTTTGTTTTTACGGATTTTGAAGCTTTTCTTAAAAGCTGGAACTGTTTCTTTAATTCCTGTTACAGCTTGTTCTCTTATAGATACATAGTTTGTTCTCTCATAGTTTCTAAATTTCTCTTACAGTTTGTTCTCTTATAGTTTGTTGTTATTGTATAAAAATGCAACTAATTTTCCTATGTTGATTTTGTATCTTGCAACTTTACTGGATTTGTATTTTTTCATTTTTGAAATGAAGTATTATGAAGTGCAAAAGTTTTAAATTTTGACGAAGTCCAATTTCTTTTTATAGATCATACTGTAGTGTTGTATCTAAGAACTCTTTCCCTAACCCAGGGTCACTAAGATTTCTTCCTATGTTTTTTTTCTAGAAGTTTTATAGGTTTAGCACTTTATTTAAATATGATCCATTTTGAGTTAATTTTTGCATGTGATATAAGGTAAATGTGTTATTTCATTTTTATGCGTGTGGATATCCAATTGTCCCAATACCATTTGTTATGTTGAGAATGGATCACATCCATGTATTAACATTTCTCTTAGGAAAAGAAGTAATTTTTTTCATTTGCTTTTAATCAAAGCTTTTGTGGATCTGTGTATATAATATAAGTGACCAAGGAAAAACTAGTTTCTGTTGAATTTTATTAGCATCCAAGATAGTTGTAAATTATAGAACCAAAGGGAATTGATCACCTTTTAAGCTGGGCTTCCTGCTGTCATATTTCATGTTCTAAAGTAGGTGTATTTGTTCGTTTGAGCTGCTATAACGTAAATAACATAAACTGGATGGTTTATAAACAATAGAAATTCATTTCTCACAGTTCTGGAGGTTGGCGAGTCCAAGATCAAGGCACTAGCAGAATCTGGTCTGTTGAGAGCCCACTTTCTGGTTCATAGACAGCACCTTTTCACCATGTCTCACATGATGGAAGAGGCAAGGGAGCTTTTTTGGACCTCTTCTGTAAGGGCACTAATTCCATTTATGAGGACTCTGCCCTCACGACCTAATCACTTCTCAAGGCTCCACCTTCTAATACCATTACCTGGGGGTTATTATTTCAACATATGAATTTTGAGGGCCACACACATGTTTGGTCCATATCAGTAGGAATGTCATACATGTGGCAGTTGGCCCATGATAGAGAGACATACCAAATAGACTCTGGTACCCTTTTCTGCTGAACCCTAGCAGGTTGAGATTGAGACTCATGCTGTTATTATTTCTGGGATTTTGACTGTGCTTCTTTGAGTATGATTATGTCTATATACTGTGTTTGTGGGTCCCTGGAGATATTAAGGTTACGGTCTTTGTGGAGACTTTCCTCTCTAGGACTTTGGACCTCCCGTGTGATATTCAGCTGTATGTTGGACTAAAATTATCACTCTAGACTTGAACCATGTGTTTACCTTCACTATGACTGCTTCACTCTTGGAGTCACAATATAAAGGTACAGGCCAACCAGACACATGCTGTCATGGTTCTTAGAGTATACGTACAAAGTTAGAAATATTGTGGAGACTAAACTGAAGTCAGAATTGTCATTTTTAGGGTGTCCTGTATGCAGAAACAGTTATATACTGTTATGAGAATTAGTTCAATGGATGGGATCTAAAAACACTTTCTCTCTAGGTTACAGTGTACTAGACATTGTTACTTTTTATCTCCATTACATCAGGTTTCTTAGGAAATTAGTCACCTGTGGGCATTGTGAACAGGTTAGTGTCAAACATGTTCATATTAATCCAAGATTGAGACCCTCTACACAAGCGGTCCCCAACCTTTTTGGCACCAGGGACTGGTTTCGTGGAAGACAGTTTTTCCACGGATGGGGGGGTGAGGGGGGGCGTTGGGGGGGTGGTTGGGTGGTGGTTCAGGCGGTAATCGAGCAATGGGGAGTGGCACATGAACCTTTGCTCGCTCGCCTGCCACTCACCTCCTGCTGTGTGGTCCAGTTCCTAACAGACCATGGACTGGTACCAGGGGTACCCGGGGGTTGGGGACCCCTGCTCTACACTAAGGAACTCATTTGGTTGCTTTTGTAAAACTTGTTTATAGCAAAGGATATATTATAAGAACTAGGGGAATTAATGGGCCACACCACGTCAAGGTAGGGAATAGGAAATGTTGGGGTCATGATGTTCATGCCACCAAAATGCTGCAAAGAAAGTAGGCCTTGGATTCTGAGAAATTCTGGAGAATTACAGCATCCATATTGGAGATTATTTAGGATTTTAAGCTATCAGAAGCTCAGTTTCTGAATGATTACTTCACATCCTAGAATGAATTTATGGGAGTGTGAATTATGTCAAATTCATAATTGATTTTCTTTGAAAATGTTAAAGTGCCACCGAAATAACTACAACAATGGGCCATTTGCCAAGGACAATAGACTAAGGTATGGGGGAACAAAGTATCTGGAATAATGTGGGAATAAGATTATGAAATAATATTGGATTTCATCACAAGTGAGAGAGACTCATTGAATTCTCACTGTTCAGGAGAAAGATAATGCAAAAGCAGCAGCCCCAGAAGAAAGTACAATAAGGGACAAGCTCAAACCGACAGGCTTCTGACTAGCTTGGTAGTTGGGAATAACCTCCTTCACCATTTCTAGTCAGAGGAAACTTCTATTATGGACATGTTAATATGTATTCCTGGGAATATGGGTTGCAGATACTTCTTCCCAGTTTGTAGCTTTTCATTTGGTTTTAATGTGGGGTTTTGGTGAACCAGATATTAAGTTCTAATGTAGCTTTGGTTGTCAGTGTCTTCCTTTATGGTTGTGTGTTTTGTCTTGTTTAAGAAATCCTTCATTGTCCCTTGAAATATTTTCAAGATCTTGAGATCTTTTCCTCTTGTGTTCTTAAAGTTTTAAAGTATTGCTTTTCACATTTAGATATTTAGATATTTAATCCATATGGAATATAATTTTGTTGTATGCTGGGAATAGTTGTAGTTTTTTTCTCCTGAAGAGCTGGTTGTTTAAGCATTATTTATGAAATGGTCTGTACTTTTCTCACTAATTACTAACGGCGCATCTGTTATATACCCAAGTTCCCATATATACTTAGCTTTGTTTTAAAGCTCTCTCTAATTCTTTTCTCTCATTTATACCTGTACCAATATCATGCTCTTTTAATTTCCATCTCTTAAAGTCTTGCTATCTGATTAGGGCAGATACTCCCACCTGGCTCTTTCAAAATTGGTTTGGCTTTTTGTGTGAATTTTAGAGTCAACTTGTCAGGTTATATGAAAAATCCTTATGGGGAATTTCTTTGGCATTGCTTTGACTTTATGTATCAAATTTGGGCCATATTGCCATTTAAAAAATTTGTCTTCTAACATCCATGAATGCAGTATCTCCATTTATACAGGCCTTCTTCTATGTCTTTAAGTGAAGTTTCATAATTTTTTTCTGAAGATTTTATATATATTTCGTTAGATTTATTCTTAGGTACCTCATGGGTTTAGTTACTGTGAGTGGTATCTTTTTAACAGTTATATCTTCTACTTGCTTGCTTGTGAATAGAATTGATTTATATCCTGATTATATCCTGCAACTAATTTGAATTCTCTTGGACTTACGTATGCATTTTCTGCAGTAATGACATTTTTATTTTTCCTTTGCAGCCTTTATTGTGTTCATTTCTTTTTCTCATTGTGCTGATGAGGCCTACAGTGTTGAGTAGGAGCAGTGATAGCAGACATTTTTGTTTTGTTTCTGACTTTAAAGGGAAATGCTTTTAAGTTTTCACCATTAAGTATGAGGTTTGCCGTGGGTTTTACTGAATACATTTCACCCAAGTTAAGGAGCTTTCCTTCTATTCATTGTTGCAAAAAGATTTTGTTTTTTTTCTTTACATTGAATGGGTTTGTATTTTGATCGGGTCCTTTTTTTGGTAATTATTGAGGTAATCATATAGCTTCCCCTTTAAATCTATTACTATGATAAATTAGTTTAAAATTAGAGAAATCTGTTTACTATCTTCATATTGCCAAGATAAATCCTTCTGGGTCCAAAATACATTTTAAAAAAATACATTGCAGCCCTTCCTCTTCCCTTCCTGAATAATTCAGTCCTTGATTCCTTATTAGAGGGGACAAAGTAGGTGTCTGTGGTGGGAGCAGGGGTGTTGCATAGGCTCAGAGTGAGTGTCAAAGCCCAGGTTGGATGAGTAGCAGTTCTGTGGTGCAGGAGTCAGAGCCCAATTAGGGTGAGGAGGGCTCTGTAGGGAGTTGGCAGGGGTGGCTGCATGTGGGGATTTAGAGCCCAAGTGAGATGAGTAGGTTGCCCATGGGGTGGGGGAGGGGAGAGCAGCCTGGTGTGGGGCTTCAGAAGGGGGGCATTTCCACAGAGGGGCAGCCTGGCAGAGGATGTCAGCACCGAAGCAGAGGGAGAAGGGGGAACTACCTGGAGAGACAGCCAGTTCCAGCATGCTGAGCCCAAGCGGAGTGAGGAGGGCAGGCCCTAACTTAATCAAGTGATCAAAATGAATATCATCCATAATGGGACAAATTGAAATCATGTACTGCTTGATAGCATACAGTGAGCAGAAATCATCATTGCTTCTGTGGTATTCCTGCCAAAATGCATAACATGGATATAATTATGAGAAAACACCAAACCCAAATTGAGGGTTAGCTACAAAATAACTGGCCTGTAATCTTTGATAGTGTCAGGGTCCTAAATGAGTCTTTAAAGTTTCGCTTAGGACTTAGAGACCGAAGGGACATGACAACTAAATGCAAGGCATGATTCTGAACTGTATCCCTTTCTGTGAAACACATCATTGGGATAATTGGCACACTTGAGTGGTGTCTGGGGATTAAATGGTAGTAGCGTATGTACCAGTATTTTTTTCTTGATTCTTGTGGTCGTGCTCTCTGATCACGTAGGAGGTCCTTGTTTGTAGGAAATACACATTAAACTATTGGAAGGCAGTAGAGCACGAGGTTGGCAACTAACTCCCAAATGGTTCAGGGAAACAGTTTCTCTATGCTGTATTTCCAACTTTCTGTAACTCTGTGATTGTTTCAACATATGTAAAAAAATTTTTAAAGTTTACTGCAGGATTTGGTTTGGTAATACTGGGGATTTTAAAATCTGTTTATTAAGTGAGATTGGCCTGTGATTTTTCCTGTCTCATATCACATTTACTCAGTTTTTAAATTTATAATAGCCTCAAACAATGAATGGGGGGAACTTCGCCTCCCTCCCTTTTCCCCTTCCTTTCTTCCAAAAGTTTCTATAATAGTCTGTTTCCTCAAAGATCGTTTGCTGGATTTTCCTGTAGAAAACCAACTAGATTCTTTTTTTTTTTTAATTGGATTCAGTTTCTTTAGTGGGTAAAGGACTTTTTCTGTTCTTGAGATAGTTTTAATAACTTCTACGCTTTTCATTCAGATTTTTAAGCTGTTTCATTAAAAAACAAGTAAATAGTTTAAAAAAGATTTTAAAGATTTTAAAGCTATTTCAAACAAGGAATAAGGTTATTCAGTGTATTATCTTAAGATTTTTAAAAAATCTGTATTGCTTCTGTAGTTTTGGTCCCTTTCTCATTCCTAATTCTATTTATTTGTGCCTCCTCTTTTTTTTGATTATTTTTGCCAAAGGTTTTTTTTCTTTTTTGTCTTTCAAATGACGAGTGTTTGGTTTTGTTGATCCTCTCTGTTGTATCTTCATTTTCTATTTCATATATAAATATATCTGCTCTTGTTTTTACTACTTTAAAATTTTTAAACTTTCTTTGAATTTATTCTCTTTGTCTAACTTAAGTTAGCTACTTAGCTGTTTTCACAAAATTGTGTGTAACAACCACAAAACCCTAGTGACATCTAATAATAAGTATGTATTACTCATTCATCTGAAGTCAGGGTATGGTTGGCTAGGCAATCTGCTGGTCTTGGTTGGAGTCATACAGGTTTAAGATTGGCTGGATGTTGCCTGGTATAGGGTGGCCTCAGCTAGAGCAACAGGGATGGCATCTTCTCATCTTCCTGGGAACAGCAGGCTATTCTGGACATACCTTCTCCTTTTGATGGTAGAAGCATACGAAGGAGCAAGATTCTTAAACTCATAGATCACCTACCATCACTTCTGACACATTCTTTTGGTCAAAACAAGGCACATGGGGTAGGAAAATATTCTCCACCACTATGAGAAGTATTCCAAAGTCATGTGAAAAACGGCGTGGATACAAGGAGGAGTGAGGAATTCAGTCTACCACACTTGCCATCCCCAATATTTTGCTCTTCCAAACTTTTTATTATAGAAAAAGTACAAGAATAGTACACTGAATACTCATGTACCTTTTACAAGATTCACCGGTGTTAACATTTTGCTATATTTTCTTTGTCTCATGCTTTAATTCTCTTTTTCTCCCTGAATCCTTTAGAGCTAGGCATCATGGCATTGCTTTAAGTCCAAAAACTGGACTTGTATTTATCTCTTAGGTCCAAAAATACAATCATCACACTCAGGAAATTTTAACATTGGCACAATACTATTATCTAATTACAATATATGTTCAGATTTCTCTATTTGTCCCAGTAATATTCTCTGTGACTTTTTCATTTTGTCTTTTTTTAATGCAGCCAGTTTTGCTTTATCACAGCATAAGTATCCCTAGCAAAAAAACCTTGCTATGCAAAATTGCACAACAAAAATCACAAGGCTTATGGGGAAAATGGGGTTAGAGGCACAACACTTGAAAACTTCATCAGTGTCACACACAGAACCTTATAAAAACTGTAGTACAATTTTATACCCCTTTAGTGGTTAAGATGTACATAACTATTAAAATAAATGTGGTGCTTTACCTTGGAAAAGACCTGTACTTTGTTTGTAGGAGTGGGTGTCAGAAGGAATGCAGTTTGTGAGTTATTGTGAGGTGGTGGAAGGAGAGTTCTCTGAAATTGGACAGAAAGTTGTAAAACCATGTGTGGATGGGTGTGGCTCATCACACGCCTGGTGAACTGATGTAGGTGATACATGTTTTTGAGGTGTGTGCGTTTTGTGTTTTCCTGCAAGCTTAGTTCAGCTGGGTATAGTTTTCTGCTTTCACCTAATGTTTCTCACCAAAAAAATCACACATAGGCAAATGGGAAATTAATGTTTTGCTCATACTGTGTTGGAACATATTTGCATGTTTTTTTTAAAGCTGTAGCATAACTTACAGTATAAACATTTGCATCTATAAATTTCCCTCTTAAGCTTGTTCTAGCTGCATCCTACAAATTTTGATGTGCTTTTGCTATACTTCAAGTCTAAGTATTCTCCGATTTCTATTATGATTTCTTCCACCCATGATTTAGAAATAGACTTAAGCGGGGAGAGAGATAGATTGGGAGTTTGGGATTGACACGTACACACTATTGTATGTATGTATGTATGTATGTATGTATTTACTTTTGGCTGCATTGCGTCTTCATTGCTGCATGCGTGCTTTCTCTAGTTGCAGCAAGTGGGGACTACTCTTCGTTTTGGTGCGTGGGCTTGTCATTGCGGTGGCTTGTCTTTGTTGCGGAGCACGGGCTCTAGGCACACGGGCTTCAGTAGTTGTGGCACGTGGGCTCAGTAGTTGTGGCGCATGGGCTTAGTTGCTCTGCGGCATGTGGGATCTTGCCGGACCAGGGATCAAACCCGTGTCCCCTGTGTTGGCAGGTGGATTCTTAACCACTGTGCCACCAGGGAAGTCCCACACTACTATATTTAAAATAGATAACCAACAAGGACCTACCGTGTGGCACAGGGAACTCTGCTCAATGTTCTGTAATAACCTAAATGGGAAAAGAATTTGAAAAAGAATAGGCACATGTATATGTATAACTGAATCACTTTGCTGTACACCTGAAACTAACACAACATTGTTAATAACTATATTCCAATATAAAATAAAAATTTTTAAAAATGCTTAAAATTGTCAAATTTGTACTTTTCTTTGTAAGGGTATTTTGTTAATAATTTCTGACTTTACTGCATCATGTTCAAAGAATGTGAAATGTATGATATTAATTCTTTGTTATTTTTTGTGACTATGTGACCTAGTTTATAGTCAGTTTTTGTAAATGTTTTGTGTTTTTAAAGAATGTGCATTCTCTAATTGTTGAGGGCAGGTTAATGTACTTAAATTATCTTATTTCCTTAGCTGAATATTCTATGTATATATCACTAATTCGATCCAAACTCTCCCTCAGTTGTATAACTCTCTAAGCTTATTCAGGCACATTAGGTAGTCTTGTCAATTTCATTTTGAATAAATTTGTCCTAGAGCTATCTGATATGCTGTAGTTATTTTGCAGGCCCATTGCACAGCTGTCTTCTTGGGATTTTTCTTCATTTCCTGTCTCTTGTGTTCGATTCCCTTTTTCCTAGATATCGTTTTCACTCCTTCCCTGGTTTATTCCCTCATTTTGGTGAAATTCCCTCTTTAGTAGCATCCTGAAAAAATATGCCTAGAAGTTGAAATTTTTGAGAACTTGCATGTCTGAAAATGACTTTTCTGTCTTAATACTTATGATAATTGGATGGAAATAATCACCCCTCAGTTTTTAATGCAGTGCTTCATTTTCCTTTGGCTCCAGTGTTGCTGTTGAGAAGTCTGCTCCCTGGTCACCCCCAAGCTTGTTTTGGTCCTTTCTTTGTCCTTGAGCTCTGAAATTTTATGAAATAGTACCTTGGTATAGGTCTAGTTTGAGTAATTGAGTTGGGCACTTAGTGGGTCTTTCAGTTCTAAAATTCGTGTCCTTAGATTCTAGGAAATTAACTTGAATTAGTTCTTTGATTTGTTCCCCTCCATTTCTCTAACTTCCTGGAATTCCTCTTGTTGATTATGAGACCTCTAGCACTATTCTCCAAAGTTTCTTATCTTTTCTTTCCTTCCCTTTTACTCTACTTTCTGGGGAAATTTCCTCAGTTTATCTTCCAGCTCTTTAATTGAGGTTTTCATTTCTGCTATTACATTTTTAATTTGAATCTTTTTAAAATAAATATTCCTTTATGATATGGTGTTTTTATTCATAGGTCTAATAGACTCTCACACACAAACACACCCTAGAATATTAATGATAGTTTCTTGGAATTTTGTCTTCTCCATGTATAGTCTCTGCTTGCTTCAAGTTTCATCTTTCTTTCTTTTTTTTTTTTTTTTTTTAACTAATTTGTTTCAACCTCCTGAGTGGTCCTTGGCTGTCCATATTTAAAGGTATACCACTGAAAAACTGATTGAGAGCTCCAAGCCCATGAGTGGGATTTGTTGTGGTCTTCACTATAGGGGGACCTAGCTGTTTTCTTTTCATGGGGGAAGGCCTGGTGTCAGAATCTTTGGGTCTTTTCTCTTGAATTTCCTGAGAAGGACTCAGCTAAGGAGGTTCTGGCAATTTTGGAGGGAAAAGGCCATGAGAAGGGAGCTGTCTCTGTAGTCAGTATGTAAAGTTGACTTAATGCTCCCCTTATCTCTGTGCAGACACCTTTTTTTCTATACTTCTCTCCAGAATAAACTGCTGGGGATAGAGAGGAGTAGTGCCTAGCTTTGGTCACCTAGCTGTGGAGAGGGATGCGGAAATCAGAGAGGCCAACTGCTTAAATTGACTTTCAGCCAATCCTCTCATTCTCAGTCTCACCTTTGCCCCCATTTCCAGAGGCACCTGCTCCCAGTTCTTGAGCCCTTCCATGATTCTTCAGAATTAGGTCTTTACCTAAAGCCTACTTTGGAGTCATTTTTCATAGAGTGCCAATCTTCCATATGCTTTCCAGTGTTTAAAATTTTGTTTCTCTTTCCTCTGTTCCTATTTTCTTAGTCCTTGTGGGTTTATGCCAGTTAAAAAAAAAAAATTACTGTTGCTTCAGTGAGGTTTGGAGAGAACAAGGTGCAAAATGTATGTGTCCAATCCACCATTTTCACGCAAAACCTTAAAATAAATTTTAGTAACTTTGAAATTATCAAAGAGTATCACTCACCAAAGGCTCAGTGGGTACAAAGAAGTCAAAACTGTTATTTGCCTTCTTTCATTCCTGTACAGTGGAGTTTTTCTGGAGGTTACATGATCTGTGATATTGCAGCAGATTAAATGCGGGGATATGAGGATCCTGCTCTTTTGTATTAAGCCGAACATTGAAGAGATTTGAAAAATGTAAGAAACGCCACTCTTCTTGCTAATTTTTTTGAAAACAATTTTTTTCATTAAAAATACCCCATTTATAGTAACATGTGATGGGTTTGTTGTTGTTTTAAATCCATTTATAAGTGTATAATTAAACATCTCAGTTTTCATTTCTAATTCTCACATGGTGAAAATCAGTAGTTATAATCCCCATAAACAAACGCTTTGGGATTCTCAGTAATTTTTAAGAAAGGGTCATGAGATCAAAACTTTTGAGAACTTCCACTCTAGAGAATCATAGCTATAAATTGGAATTGGACCATGAGTGTAACAGTATAAACATATCCAACACTCTAGTCTTACCTTTATGTAGGACAATAATGTAGTTTAATCCTCTTGCTTATTAAATTTAACACCCCTGTGGTTTTATTTCCCTTTTATTCTTCTTTCGTTTTCTCTCCTAATAATCCTTAGAGGAACTAAAGGAAGCTTCTGGAAGTTAATCTATACTGTCTTCCTCCCTAGAGTATATATGTCCTAGTCTCTGCTGATGTAGATAATGAGAAATCAACTTAACAGCCAGAGTATTAAATGTGCATTTTTGTTCCCAAGGGGGTGAAAATTGGTTCTTAAGGAGCAAAAAGAATCTTGGATATTACAATAGCTTGTGACTCCATAAACAGACAGTACATCTGTGGTATTACAATTTCATTGGGGGTGGGGGACAGGGAAAAAAGTCAGAAGTTTCCTTAGGAGCGGATGAAAATGAAAAAGAGGTTGAGAAACACTGTTTTAGAGATCCTGCTGGAATATGATCCTTTAACTTTTCTTTTGCTTGTATTTCTTTCTCTGATCGTAATACACACTATAGGAAAGGTGGTGACGACAAATAACTTGCAGGAAGACAATAGGTCAATAGGTCCCTTAAAGAGGGAGGCAGCTAGGTAAGGCTTCCAGCAAGCAGAGAGCCCGTGCATCAGCTCCCGCCAGTTATTTCAGTGCCGGAATATGGACCCAAGGTTTCCAAATTAAAAAAAAAAAAAAAAAAAAGTCAGAAATCCAAGTTCTATGTAAACTTATGATTTTTAAGTGTTAGAAACTAATTAAAATAATTTTTAAACAATATGCCCACCAATCAAAACCTCTCTGAGCCCCACTAGTGTAGTCTCTTCTGGTGTGATGGAATGTGTCTCCCAAATATGACTGCTTTACTGCATTCTGAACTCAGAGCCATTTTGCTCCTGCTTGAGTCCCTTCAGTGATGGAGGCCAACCTGTTCAATTTTTGGTTAACTGTAATTGTTTCATGGTCAGTCTCATAAGAAGCAGAAATTTAGCTCCTTAAAACTTTAACTTAGTGGTGCTGGTTTGTCCTGTGAGAGCACATAGAGTCAGACTAACTCTTGTTTTATGTCACAAGTCTTCAGATTTGTTAATTTGGCTGTGAATCAAAGTTTTATTTCTCTAGAAATGGAGAGCATAGTATTTAAGAACTCAGGCTCTGAAGTCAGACTATTAAGGTTTGAATCTCCTCTTGGCCTCTAGTTCTGTGCTCTTGGGGCTTATTTGTTACTTTAACTATTTTATGCCTTTGTCCATTTTAATATAAGCACATGACTGTAATTTATCTAATTGCTAATAGGTATTGTAAAGCTTGCAGAACAGTGCCTAGCATAGAGTAAATATTCAGTAAATGTTATTTATTGTCCAGATTAAGCATCCTGTCCTTAGTTCCATTAATCATTCTTTATAGAACACAGTTTTAACTTCTCTTACTGTACTTAGTTTACAGTTTACTCATTAATGGAAGCAATCTGGTGCCTCGTAGGACTTACAGGTTTCTTTTCCTATCAGTCCTCTATACCATCCCCTCGCATATCCCTCTCCAAACCAGATCACAACGACTTTTATTTTTGTTCATTTGTGTATGTGTATTTAAATATAAAAACACCACACACACACATGTTCATTTGCTCATTCTTGAACACATGTGGGAGTAAAAACCGTTGGAGAGGCAACCAAAGTGTGAGGCTTAGGCCCCTCCCCCACCTTCCTAATAGAACCCTGATTTTATTCACACATTTTCCTTCTTCAGCATGGCTTTGTGCTTCGGGGAAACCTTGGAGAGTGGGCACCCATGGAGTTCCTTTATGGCTGTGTGATTTTTGACCGTAGGTGTCTGATGAAATTCTGGCCGTTGGGACCTGAGGAGAAATATACTGATAGAAATTGGGTTTATGGTTTCTGGGAAGGGTTTCTTTGTTGCTTGAAAAGATGCACATGAAGTGGTGGTCTCATCTTTTTTTCTGGTTATTGCTGAGACCTAGGGACTGAGTGGGGCACCACCTGAGGACGGCAGAGTGAAGGGTTTCTTTGTTGCTTGAAAAGATGCACATGAAGTGGTGGTCTCATCTTTTCTTCTGGTATTGCTGAGACCTAGGGACTGGGTGGGGCACCACATGAGGACGTCAGAGTGAAGGGTTTCTTTGTTGCTTGAAAAGATGCACATGAAGTGGTGGTCTCATCTTTTCTTCTGGTTATTGCTGAGACCTAGGGACTGGGTGGGGCACCACCTGAGGACAGCAGAGTGAAGGCAGAGGTGGTCCTTGAAGACATTGTTGAGCCGCTAAACTAACCAATCCCAGAACTTGCTCTTCCTTTTAATCTCTTATTATGTGGGAAACCTTCTTATTGTTTCTGCTGCTTTGAGTTGGATTTTCTTACTTTCATAAGCTTATGAAATAATATAAGCTTAACCAATAAAGAGGTCAAGTTATCTAATTCTACTATGGCTGGCAAACTAGATAAATAGTACATAACCTCATAGAGTTATGAGGAATAATTGAAGTAATGAAGTAATCTACAGATTTATAGTTGTAACATTACCACAAACAGTGTTTGTAGTGGACAGAATGTTTCACAGAGAGTGAGGAGGTTGCCTGGCTTTGCTGATTGCCAATTCAGTTACTGTTCGAATTGCAGGTCACTGGACTTCGTAAAACAGAATTAAGTGATCTTGAAGGTCTGTTCTGATTCTGTGTAAAAAATATGAGTCTGATTGTTCTGGAATTCCTGCCTGAAAGCCTTTGTATAGATTAAGGTAGTAGATATAAATAAGTAACTTTTTTAGTTGAAGAAAGCATAATTTATTAACTAGTCATGTTGGGAATGCTTCCAGTTTCACAATGGTTCTACTAATCTTAGTGTCTTGAGAAACAAGGGAAGCTCTACTATCAATACACTTACTGGTTATGAATATCAACTCATACCTTTATAAAAATAGATATTTAACCCAACTTTTAAACTTATTCTCCTATATGTAATCAGTATGAGCATGCCATTAGTTTTCTTTTTCCTACCATATCTTAAAATCTGCTGTGATCCTTTTCTTCTAGCCTTTCCCTAGTTACATTATTCCCAGACTGTTAAAAAACCACCCAGACTGTTAAAAAGCCACCTAAAAGGTCTGCTTTTCACCAGAATCTGCTTTCTCTTCCTCTTTCCTCATCTATAAAATGAGGTGAAAGTATATCATTTTTAAGTTGCTTTATGGTTCTCACATTCTGTGGCTTGTCAGTTATTTTTCTCATCAGTTCAGACTCTGTTATACCCAAAAGAGCTCATCTTTGATTATAATTAAAGATAAGTTTAAAAACTTTTTTGGACTTCCCTGGTGGCGCAGTGGTTAGGAATCCACCTGCCAATGCAGGGGATACGGGTCCGAGCCCTGGTCCGGGAAGATCCCACATGCCGCGGAGCAACTAAGCCCGTGCACCACAACTACTGAGCCTGTACTCTAGAGCCCGTGAGCCACAACTACTGAGCCCTCACATCACAACTACTGAAGCCCGCCTGCCTAGAGCCCATGCTCCACAAGAAGAGAAGCCACTGCAATGAGAAGCCCACACACCACAACGAAGAGTAGCCCCTGCTCACCATAACTAGAGAAAGCCTGTGTGCAGCAACGAAGACCCAATACAGCCAAAATTAAATAAATAAATAAATTTAGTAGAAAAAACAAAAAAACAAGAAAAACTTTTTCACCTGAGGACAGTAGAACTCAAGTATATAAAGGAGAGAAGTAATGTATAAGTACCCTTTGCAGAGCTAGACATATCAAGAAATGTAGACCTTGGGTAAAATGTAGATATGTGTACATACATGTAGATATATGTGATTTTTTTTTAGGGTTTTTTTTTGGGGTGTTGGGAGACAAGAAAGGAAGAAGCTTATAATTTCAAAAGCTTTTTGGAAATCAGTACGGTATTTTTTTTTCAGGAAAAACTAAAACTATTATGGGAAATTGATTCATTACTGCAAGAGAACTAATAGGGGAAACCTAAGCTTTCAATTGAACTCATGTGAGATTGGGTACATTGGCCAGGCATGAAATTCCCTAGACGCCGAAACTTCTTTTTCCAGAAAAAGGAAGATAATATTTAATGACTTTATGTAGAAAGACAGGTGCTAGCTAAAGTAAGAATTGTATGCATAGTTGGTGTTAATTCCAAAAACCTTGAAGATGTGAGTGAGGTCATCCTCCATCATATCACCAGTTTTATTCCTAGAAGTAGAGGGATAATCACAAAACAATTCCAGAATGCAGATTTTTCCCTTCAGTTGGTAGGTTTTGTTTCGCTTTTCCTAAGTCCTGTTGAGAGATATTTGCACTGCTGACACCAAACACGTGGTGTTTTTTCCAGGACCTCTTCTCAAACTCTCCAGCACCAAACAGGTGTCCCCACAGTTCAGTAAGCTCAGACTCCACAGGGTAAATTGGGCTCAGTCCCACAAGACGGCCCTTACTTCAGACGCCAGTTGCAAGTACTGGGCCTTCAAGTAACCTGCACTTCTGTCCAACTCGGAGAGAGTCAGGGTTTATGAATATGTGACTACTCAGAAAGTAAGCTGTTATTATGTTGCTCTTTAATTTACCAGATTACCTTTTCTATCCTCCTTTTCTTCCATATTCTCTTTGATCACTTACTACTTCTAGTAGTTAGAGGGTTGTAGAGAGGAGAAGGTAATAAGTGTTTTCTTTTGAGTGTCTGATAGTAGAATATAATTCCTTCCTTCCTACCTTCCTCCCTTCCTCCCTTCCTACATTCCTACCTGCACATTTGTAGAAAGCTGCTTCTGTATGCGAGAGAATACAAGCAAGGCCTTATGGAGTTTTCCTTCAGGATACCTCTTTTCTAGGAAATAACACCTGAATTTGCCACATGTTGTTGAGTCTTAAACCTTGAAGAGTGAGAAAGACTAATTGTGGCAGTTTTCTATATTCTAAAAACATTTAATTAGAGTTCTACTTCGTTTAGCATAATAGTAGAACCTTTTAGATAGTTTTTAGTAACTCACAATGTTAGTAGTTGTAGAACGCATAGGTGTCTGTTTACTGTTGCCAGTTTCTTCCATCTCTTCATTCTGTAGGATAAACAGCATTTTGTTTTTCCTGGTGAAGAGTTTTTTATTGTAAAAAACAAGCACTTGGGCTTCCCGGGTGGTGCAGTGGTTGAGAGTCCACCTGCCGATGCAGGGGTCACGGGTTCCAGGCTTGGTCTGGGAAGATCCCACATGTCGCGGAGCAGCTATGCCTGTGCACCACAACTACTGAGCTTGTACTCTAGAGCCCGCGAACCACAACTACTGAGCGTGTGAGCCAAAACTCCTGAAGCCCGCACACCTAGAGCCCGTGCTCGGCAACAAGAGAAGCCACCACAGTGGGAAGCCCGCGCACAGCAACAGAGAGTAGCCCCCGCTCGCCGCAACTAGAGAAAGCCCGCGCGCAGCAATGAAGACCCAACGCAGCCAAAAATGAAAATAAATAAAATAAATAAAATTTAAAAAACAAAAACCAAGCACTTTATTACAAAAATTTCTTGACCTTATAATCATTCTTTAATATCTTTAATAGTGATTTTATGTGTGTTGAACATCTTTAGATATTTTTAGTGATAAAGCTCATCATAAAAACCAGTAATATACTATGTACTGTTATTTTTTATTAACTGAAAAAATTACATGTCTTTTCTGACAGTATGTGGTTAATTTATTGTTAGGTGTTGAATTTTATGTTCCTTGCATGAAAAATAGAACACATAAATATTTGAAATTCTTCACTGCATGCCTGGTCAAGTATTACTTGCCCAGGTGTCTTCTTTTTAAAATAACTTTTAAATCTTAGAAATTTGTGGGCAAAAGTGTGGATTTTGACTTGGAAAGTGAGGAGATAATGCTTTCACTATTTAAAACCAAACTTTATGAAAAAATGCTATTGTTGGATGAATTAACACTAATCTTGTCTCCTACAAAGAGCTGCTGGAAATAAGATTACGGCTTTATTACTTTTAATATTTTAATCAGTGTAAACTTTTTGTTTTTATAAATAAAAGTTATTTCTCAAAATTTCTTAGGGAGGAAAGAAGAACCGTTGATTAATCAATATGTATATTTATTTACTTTGAATACTTTTTATTATTCCTTCCAAACAGACACTCCTTGAATATGCAGAGAAATGGAAAACTTCAGAAGATCCTTTACCTTTATTGGAGGTATACACAGTGGCTATCCAAAGTTATGTTAAAGCCCGACCTTATCTTACCTCTGAATGTGAAAATGTAACGTTGGTTCTGGAACGCTTGGCATTGTGAGTAGACCTTTGAGTAAATAAAAAATTAGATTTAGCTTTTTTGTTTTTAACTCTGTATCTCACATCTTATGATAGTTTAATTTTAAATAGATTAGGTATGGACAGTCTACTGATGATATTAGAATTATTCATCTTATTTTACTTTGAATTTTAGTAATTATTTGTATCCTTACCAACTTTTTGTTTTTTAGAAGCTGTGTTGACCTTTTACTGTGTCTGCCTGTTGAGTTATCTGATAAACAGTGGGAACAATTTCAGACACTGGTGCAGGTGAGAATATTTACCTATTAGATTTAATATAGGTATATTTTATGGCGATTTTCTTTATTCTTAATAAATTATTTGGTTAAACTTTAAATGATTTAAGTAATGACAAACATTAATTGCTACTTTTATTAACATTAATGTCTTGCATATAGTCAGTGCTCAGTAGATGTTTGCTAAATGAATATATACATTTAAGTAGATTGGTTGAATATTGCACTGTTCTTTAAGATCAGATAATTAGAACTTTGCCAGAGCAGTAAGGGAACACAAAAGAAAATGCCCTCATTTGTATTTAGAAACAGTTTAACTAATTGTTGAAAATTGCAATATGCTTTATAAGAATTTAACATATCTCATTTAATCCTTATGAAAACTTTGTGGGGGTAGGTATATTTTTCCCATTTTAAAGGTGAGGAAACTGAGGCTCAACTCTAAAATATTTATCTGCCCAAACTTGTATAGCTAATATCAGAGTAGTTATTTGAACCAAGATTCTTTACTCCATAGTCCATACTTTTTCTCCTATATCTGAAAACACATGCTTTATCTCTGTTACTTAGGGCTGTTATTCTACTTATAAAAGTACTACATAGTTTAGCACTTAGTTGTTTTGCAGTATTTCAAGAATGTTAAATTTTGTTAAGCACTAGATTGTGCTGGATATTTTATAGCTTCAAGTAAAGTTTGATTAATTGGTTAGTTAAAAAGAATGTTCCTGCCAACTAGTCTCAAAAAGTATAGTTGTCTCTCTATTCCTCTAGCCAGAGTTCTTAAAATATCTTTTGGCCTTATGTTTTTCCATAGAAGAGATATTAAAAGAGGATTAGTCTCAAATTTTAGAAGCATGTGAAATAAACTATAGTTAGGCAGAGAAATCAACTTTCCTATTTTAATATTAAATATTAAAATTACATCAAGTGCAAAATTCTTGACGATAGGATTCATATCTTTATTCCAAAGGATTCAACATAGAGTTTTACACATAGTAGGTAGATACTTAATAACTGTTGAAAGTGTCTTGTCGTGTTTGTCACATTGCAGCTAACTTTTTGATCATGCAATTTGTACTTCAGCATATCAGTAACTTTTGTCTTAGGTTTTTTTTCCCAGCAAGTGGTTATTTTTAGGTAAATGATTATCTCAGAACTTTTTTTCATTGTTTGGCACTCAGATACACTCTACCACAGAATTAATTATATAAATAGTTTATATACAAATATAATACTGAATTCCTCATATTAATTTTGTTTGTCAACATAAGGTAAACCTTTTCAACTTTCTTTTTTGAAACAATAGCACTACTTGATACTTTTTCATATGGTTTAATGAGGAGGAAATAACTCTTTAAATTCCAGTATGGAGCTCTCAGCAGTTGCTCAAAGAAAATTTCTTAAAGCACTTGAACTTGTTCAGTGAGATTTTTATGGTTTTGAGGAATAGACTTTTTATACAAACACAGCGTGCAGCTTTAAGAGTTTCCATGACACTTTGCTTTCATTTCAGAGCTTCCTCGGGCTTATTTTATACCTGCTTAACAGCATTTGTTTTATTTTGCCTGTGTTTTAACTGTTTTTAAGCATCTCTTTACCCCACTAGAGGATAAGCCCCATAAACGCAGGGACTAGTTGCTCTCTTCCTTGGTACTTTGCCCATAGAAATTCTCAATAAACATTTTCTGAATTGAGTTAAAACTATTGGTCTTTTGTGACCTGAAGAATATGCTAATTGCATGAACACTTGGAAACAACAAGTAAGCAAGGTTCAGTGTCAGCTTTAATAGGATATTGTAAGGCTATGTCATGAATAAATGAAAAATCATACATTTAGTTGTTTTCTTTTCATAAGTCCCTTTTATTGAAATATGTGTATACAAGTTGTCACTTAGGCCTTGATGCAGATTTGTCATTTGTTAATAATAGAAGGTTTTTTGGAAAATTTTTTACTAACGCAGGATATAAAAACGTGTAAGGTCTTTCATGCTATGGATACTCTAATAGCTTCCTTGAAAAATAACTTTGCTCTCGGTTTAGATTTTGGGGAGAAAATAATATGAACTTATTTCTAGAAATACATTTTATTTATTTAAAATTTATAATTAATATAATTCTTATCCTTGAGATTCATCTTTAAAAATCAGAAGTAAAGGATTCAGCACGTTGTAATGTGACATGAAAATTTTAAGATAAAAGTCTTATTTTTCAAAAGTTTAGTATTATATTTAAAGCCTGATAAGCTTGCTTTTGAAAATCTGTTGTAATTCTTTGGATGTTTATTTAATATTTATAGGTAGCTCATGAAAAGCTGATGGAGAATGGCAGCTGTGAATTGCATTTTTTAGCTACTCTAGCTCAAGAGACTGGGGTGTGGAAAAACCCGGTACTGTGCACTATTCTTTCCCAGGAACCATTGGATAAGGATAAAGGTAAATTTTCTAGAGAGCAGAGAGAGAAAAAAAAAAGAATCATTAGACTAGAAATAAGTACTTAAAATTGTTTTGATATAATTCATCTCAAGATATTCCAAGAAGAACCATTTAATTAAATTTTATATGAGGTGCTTGAGGCCCTTCACCTTTTTTTTATTGGGGGAAGATGTGTTTATAGGATTATATAATCTTAGAGTAACAGCTTTTTCTCAACATTATTTTATCAGAGGAATTCCCTCTGTAACATCCTGACAGGTGGCAATCTAGCTTATATTTGATAACTAACTTATTTGACAGATGGAGAAGCAGAAACAGGGTAGTGAAATGATTTTCCTCAGAATAAGAAATTAATGCGGGAACTCTCAAATCTTCTGAGATTAGTACTCTTTCTCAAACAGCTTTTTTCTCAGACTTACTTTATCCTGCTTTGTTATTATTGTATGAGCTTAGGCAACAAAGATCCCAGTCAAACTCAAACTGGCAGGTAGCCTATCAGAATTAGATGGCTAAATCACTAATATGTGTAACACTTAATGTTCAGAATTCAAAAATTGTATGTGCTACGAAGAAGATCACAATTATTGTCTTTGGTACTTTTCTTGAGATTATTTAGGAAAGTGCCCAGATTTCACCCCAAGTTTTCCCAAGGTATTTAGAGAAGTAAATAAGCTTCTTCCATTGTTTGTTGATGTTTTCTTGTTGATTGATGGCAAACTCTAGGTATTTTGCTAGCGATAGCACTTTCTGAAGGCTCTGAGAAAGGAGTGTACGTTCATTGTTAACTCTTCTGGTACTTTGATATTTACCAAAAGGCTTCTCAGCTAATCTCAAAACTTCTCTTCAAGCTGGTTGTTCCTACCTGACTCCCCTCTTAACATTTCTTCCCATTTCTGGATAGTTTTAGCAGTGTTATCTGTTTCTTAGTTTTCACCAAAAGCTTATTTTTATTACCTCCCTTCCTTTGTGTATATCCACAGATTAGCTACATTGTTCTCAGACCCTCATTATTTAAAATAAGAGCAACAACAACAACATTTAAAAGTTGAGAATCTTAGAGGTTGTTTTGCATTTGGCATATTAGTTTTTTATTTGCAATATATTACCACCACCATGTTTTTATTCCTTTAACCAAATTATACTTTTTAGTCTTCTCAGCTTTGGAAATATTGGACATACAATATATTAATAATAATATCAAATTGCATTGTATAGTTCCTTACAGTTTGAAATGTGCTTTTATGTGCCTGGTTTCATTTAGCCTTCACAATGATCCTGGGGGAAAACTGAGATCTTTATCGTCCCTATTTTACAGGTGAGACAAAGGAGGCTCAGAAAGATGAGTTGTCTTTTCTACATCACGTTGTCAGTGATGTGAGGCGGAGCCAGGCATTGAAGTGAGGCCCCAGCTTCTCTCCTGTTTATATTATGCCACGTTGCACCCAGCCTGATAAAATACAATGGCACCTAGCTTAAATAATTAAATCCTTTTTTCTGTTGTTGCTTCCTGAAGACTGTCTTTTGCCAAACTCACACATTATGCTAATGCAGGAAAATGGAACCTTTACCTTAGCAGAGATTTAAAATTTACCTTAAAAGAATATGTGCTCAGTTTCCTTATTTGTTTAAATGTGCCTAACATTGTTTCTGTTAACAAATGTCTTTGCCCGTCTCTGTGCTGCTTTATTCCATGGTCTTCACATGGCATAGCTACTGGGATAATTTGGACTGTGCAGGCAAAAGGAGTTTCTGCAATGACAGATGGACTGTAGGTAGCCAGACTTCCATACAACTCGTGAAGCAACCAGAGAGATGTTACATGACTGAGAGACTCTGCAGCCGTAATCTTTACTTGGTTCTCCATTATTTAGAATACTTCTTTGATGGGAGTTATTCTGTGGGGAATCACATAGACTAGAAGTGTATGTTTATTTCCTCCTTTGAAAAACTTGACGGAATTAACATTTTACACATACATACTAACTTATATTTTCAAATTGGATGCTTCTACAGCATGTGGAACTTTTAACTTTGTATATGATATATCCAGCCCCTTGGTTTAACCTACACTAGCCTATAGCAAGTTTGATGAGAAGAGCTGGAGCTCAGACACACACAGCTCAGACCATAATAAGCTGTGCTCATTAGTTTGTTTATAGCAAAGCCTTTGAAGGTTTGATGTACTATTTGAACAGTAGATGATCCACTTAATCTTGATTTGTTTTAAATAATTAATTCCTATTGACTAATTTTAGAACTACTAAAGCCCAGATAAACCAAGAAATGCTCTTTGATTTAGGGACTGAGGGTGTGTGGGACTAAATTAAAAGTGCTGGTTTCACCTTAAGCTTTTAGTATCCTAGAATAAGATAACTCTAATAACTAAATCAGCATATTCAAGTAGATGTCCATTGAATATCACAGGATCTTTAGGCTTACATATTACTTTTGCTTTTCTTTAGTTATCATCTCAGAATTGGAAAGGCACTGAATGCCCATTTATTTTTTACCCAATTTTAACTCCCTTCTAAAACATCACTGATAAATAAATGGGCCTTTGCTTGAAGACTTCTAGAGAATGGTAACTATGTAATTCAGTCCATTCATAGCCTGCTATTAGATAATCTTCATTGTGTAAATTGTGAAAAACTACATTCTTAGAGTTGCCATCCTTTGGATCTAGTGCTACCCCTAAAGCCATACCTAACAAAGTACAAATCCCTCTTTCATGCCATAGCAATTGAGATGCTTAAGGATTGTCATCATGTCCACACTTAGTCTTCTTTTATTCTAAAGACTAAAAGCCGTCCTGGTGTGGCATTATTTTAAGTCTACAGTCATGATTCCTGACCTTTTAGTGCATTTTGTTTGTTGTTCTCATTCATGTGTAATTCTCAAAACTTATGTGTACCCCAAATGCTATCTGGCAGGCTCTGAAGTCATTGGTACTCTCATCCCCTTCATCTTAGTGTTACTTAAGATGACGTTACCTTTTTGGGTGGCCTTATTCTCACAACTCAACGAGGTTACTAAAATCACAAAAATTTAAAAACAAAACTCTTAAATTATTTACATTTTTATATGTTGTGTTTTGGCACCAAAAAGGTCTTTTTTTTCTTTTTAATTTCACTGTGTTAGATCCATTCTGCCTCTGCAACTTGTCAATATCATTTAAAAATGTTGATTTTGTTAATTCAAGATTTTTGTCCTTCCCTGTTTAAGCAGATCTTATTAGCATACACTCTGTTGGCATCCAGGTTCTTTTTTTTTTTAATTGTATTATTTATTTTTATTTTTGGCTGTGTTGTCTCTTCGTTGCTGTGTGCGGGCTTTCTCTGGTTGTGGCGAGCGGGGGCTACTCTTCGTTGCAGTGCACGGGCTTCTTGTTGCGGTGGCTTCTCTCATTGCGGAGCGTGGGCTTCAGTAGTTGTGGCACGTGGGCTGTAGAGCGCAGGCTCAGTAGTTGTGATGCACGGGCTTAGTTGCTCCATGGCATGTGGGATCTTCCCGGGCCAGGAATCGAACCCGTGTCCCCTGCACTGGTGGGTGGATTCTTAACCACTGCGCCACCAGGGAAGCCCGGCATCCAGGTTCTTGATAATAACCATTAAAAACGTCATATCCAAAAACCTACCCTATGGGATACTTACAGAAATCTTCTTGCTTGCCTTCAGTCTTTTAGCCAGTGCTGTTTGATTATGGTTGTTTCATCAAATTCACCTATTTCCTTATGTCTGGTCCATGGCTCTCCTTTTTGTCTATCAGGATTTGATGAAAGACCACAAGAGGTACTTGGCTAGAGTTGTATTAAGTAAGATTGTTTAATATTGAAGTTAGTCTGACCTAATTAATTTTTAAATGAACTCTTTTAGAATAGTTTTAGATTTACAGAAAAATTGTGAAGTTTCCAAATAATCCACAACCATTTTTCCCAACTGTTAATATCTTACATTAGCATGATACATTTGTTACGATTAATAAACCAATATCAATACTTTGTTACTGAGTAAAGTCCATACCTTATTCACATTTCCTTAGGTTTTTTTTTTTTTTTTTTTTCCTGTACGCGGGCCTCTCACTGTTGTGGCCTCTCCCATTGCGGAGCACAGGCTCCAGACGCGCAGGCTCACTAGCCATGGCTCACGGGCCTAGCTGCTCCGCGGCATGTGGGCTCTTCCCGGACCGGGGCACGAACCCATAACCCCTGCATCGGCAGGCGGACTCCCAACCACTGCGCCACCAGGGAAGCCGCATTTCCTTAGTTTTTACCTAATGTCCTTCTTCTGTTCCAGGATCCCCCCAGGATACCATATTACATTTAGTTGTCATATCTCCTTAGGCTCCTCTTGGCTGTGACAGTTTTTCAGACTTTCCTTGTTTTTGATGACCTTGACAGTTTTGAGGAGTACTGGTCAGGTATTTTGTATCCCCTCAATTGGGATTTGTCTGATGTTGCTCTCATGATTAGAACTGGGCTTATGGGTCTGGGGGAGAAAGATCACAGAGGTACAGTGCCATTGTCATCACATCATACTAAAGGTACACATAATCAACATGATTTCTCACTGTTGGTGTTAATCTTGGTCACCTGGCTGAGGCAGTGTGTTTGTCAGGTTTCTCCACTGTGAAATTACTTTTTACCCCTCTTTCCATGCTGTACTCTTGGGAAAGAAGTTACCTTGTACAGCCCACACTTAAGAGGTGGAGAGTTAAGCTCCACCTCCTAGAGGAGGCAGTATCTACACAGATTATTTGGAGTTCTCCACAGGAGATTTGTCTTTTCTTCCATATCTGTCTATCTCTTTAGTCAATATGGACTCATGAATATTTTTTTTTATACTTTGGTGATAATCCAATACTACTTTATTTTGTTGCTCAAATAGTTCAGCTTTGGCCCCCAAGAACTCTTTGAGTTAACTTCTGTGTCCCTTTGACATACCCCATCATTGTAAGTTATGTTTTTTGTTTGAGTACCTCCTTGTTTTCTGGCACTACAAGATGCTCCAGGCTTATTGTGCATATTTCCTGCCCTAATCCTAGAATCGGCTATTTCTCCAAGGAACCCTAGTTCCTTTTATTGGAGAATAGTATTGATATTAGAAACCAAGACCTGGTAATTGGGTGTGCTCATTGCTACTGAGGTGTCATTGCCTCTAGGACCTCTCAGCAGACAAAGTAAGAAAATATATGTAAGTATAACTAATCTGTATATGTACACATATCTATAAATGTTTCTGTATGTAACCAGCTGTATCTATATTAAACTAAATGTGAGAGTTTATACTGATGTCTGCAACTCTAATCTGTATCACATGGATCATTCTAGCCTTCTCTTCTTGCTTACCTGTAACCTCTCACTTCAATAGAATGTCATATAATTGGAATCATACAGTATGTAGCCTTTTCAGACTTACTTCTCTTACCATTGGCCATCCATATACTTAATCAGTCCTAGTATACATGTATAGTGGTTTCAGAATTGATAACCTCTACCCCCGTGGGTACAGTCCCTCTTTCCATTATTCTTGCTGACTCCACTCATCCAAAGTTAGGTGAGCACCCCATTTTCCCACCTCTTTCAGTGAAGTTCTTTCATTACATTTGTAAGACAGGTTCTTTTGCCATATTCTACGTTCTATCCTGGGCTTCCCAACCGTCTAAATATTTTTTTTAATTTGCATACCTTGAGTCCTATTCATGCTGTAAAGTTCTATGGGTTTTGACCAATGCATAGTATCATGTATCCGCCATTACAGTATCATACAGAATAGTTTCACTGCCCTAAAAAAAATTAACTGTGCTTCACCGATTCAACCCTCTCCAGAACACCTGACAACTACTGATCCACTTACTATCTCTATAGTATTGCTCTTTCGAGATTGTCATATAATTGTAGACTTTTCAGTCTAGCTTCTTTCACTTAGCAATATGCATGTAACATTCATCTGTGTCTTTGTGTGGCTTAATAGGTCATTCCTTTTTATTGCTGAATAGTATTCCATTGTGTGCATGTACTGTAGTTCGTTTATCCATTCACCTATTAAAGGACATCTTGTTTGCTGCCAGTTTGGGGCATTTATGAATAAAACTGCTATAAACATTGGCATGCAAGTTCTTGTGTTAACATAAATTTTCACATCAGTTGGGTAAATACCTAGGAGTAAGATTGCTAGGTCATGTGGTAAGACTATGTTTTGCTTTGTAAGAAACTGCCAAACTGTACCATTCTGCATGTTGCTCTACATTCTCACTGGCAGTTGGTGTTGTCTATTTTGGGAATTTTAGGCATTTTAATGGGTGTGTAGTGATATCCCATTGTTGTTTTAATTTGTGTTTCTGTACTGACAAGTGATACTGCACATCTTTTCACATGAATATTTGCCATCTGTATATCTTCTTGGGAGAGGCATCTGTTTATATCTTCTGCCTACTTTTTCATTGTGTTGTATTTTTTTAAAATTTTTATTGGAGTATAGTTGATTTACAATGTTGTGTTAGTTTCTACTGTACAGCAAAGTGAATCAGTTATACATATATCCACTCTTTTTTAGATTCTTTTCCCATATAGGTCATTACAGAGTATTGAATACAGTTCCCTGTACTATACATTGGGTTCTTATTACCTATTTTATATATAGTAGTGTGTACATGTCGCTCCCAATCTCCCAATTTATCACTGCTCTCCCTTTCCCCCTTGGTAACCATAAGTTTGTTTTCTACATCTGTCACTCTGTTTCTGTTTTGTAAATAGGTTCACTTGTACTATTTTTTTAGATTCCACATATAAGGGTATCCATCGATATTTGTCTTTCTCTGACTTACTTTACTCAGTATGACAATCTCTAGGTCCATCCATGTTTTCTTATTGTTGAGTCACAGTTCTTTGTTATATTTTGACACAAGTCCTTTAGCAGATAGGAGTTTTGCAGATATATTCGGTTTACTCCGTGGCTTGTCTTTTTTCTTTACAGTGCCCTTCAGAGAGCAGAAGTTTTAAATTTTAATAAAGTCCAACTTATCATTTTTTTCTTTCATAGATTGTGCTTTTGGTGTTTTATCTAAAAATAATTACCAAACCCAAGGTCATATAGATTTTTCTCCTGTTTTCTCCTAGAAGTTTTATAGTCTTGCATTTTATATTTGGGTCTGTGATACATTTTGAATTAACTTTATAAAAATGTAACCTAATTTATGTTTGATGAATCTGTCTTGGCTCTTAACAGTCATGCTTTTTTTCCTGACCACTCACAAGCCATGTTTTTAATATATTAATTTTGAGACTCTTAGGAATATATCTATTCCTCTAGTCTACAGTTTGCAAAATGTACCTTAAGCCCCATTTTGAAAATTACATCTTCCCATCTATTTCCATTTTCTCCATTGTTTGTTCTACCTTTTCAATTTAAAGCTTATTATCAGAAGCACCATAAGAATAAAGGAATCCTCTTTTTCTCTGTCATCATAAATAATACATAATCAAACCCAAGGAGCAGGTCCTTCTGAAGAAGTTACCCATCTCCACCAATTTGATTACATTCAACCTTTTTGGTGAACTAGGGGTCATCTTGAGTTTTAGCTTTAATAACAGTTTGCATAGGTTCGTACCAGGTGCTGACACTCACGGTGCACGCATCCTTGGTCCTGAGCCTGCTGCTTTTCCTTCTTTTGTATATGTCATTATTGTAAAATCTAAACTCTGAAAGAGCTCCCTATTAACAGTCACACTGAATTCCTTCAGCCGTTTCCCTTCCACTTCTATTTTGGAATAATTTGCAATGGCATAAATTGTATTTTTATCAGCTTGCCAGTTCTTTGTTGAATCCTAAGCCCTATGGTTCTCTCTTTTTTTTGAACCCCTTGGTTTTCAAAGGAAATTTCTAAAGCTTCAGCTTTTCCACAGTACTTATAAATCCTCCAGAGCTTTGTGAGAAAATAAGTCTTTTTTTCAGTAATAAACTTTGCATTTTAAAATGAGCAGGGAAAAAGTGCTGCTAGGTTTACCCGATATTAACATACGTAAAATGTAATTATATTTTAAAGGGAGAAGAGATGGGAGGGGAGAACAAATGGTAACTAATAATTTCCAGGTAAATAGTGTGAGGCCAGATCTGATTACATGCAGCTGAATTTGTTTTCTAATAGTAAATCTCCAGTTCTTTTGCTCATTGATACTTTTCCTATATTTTTCATGTGTGTGTTTATATCTTTACCTGTCTATGTAGAGAATACCAAAAGGGGTGATTTTGAGACCTAGACTTAAATCTGTTGACGGATTTTTTGTGTGTGTTAGGACATGTCTTATAGAAAGTCACTAAAAAGAACACCTTATAGACTATATACATTTAGTACTCTAAGAAATACAGTTTTCTTAACTTGTTTCTATTTGGTTGTCTTTTTTTTTTTTTTTTTTTTTTTTTTTTGCCTTGTCTCTCCCTTTTGCTCTTAACCTTGTTATAAAAAATAAATCAGTGGAGCATTTTAGATTTTATTTTTAAAAATCACTGCTAAATTAGGTTGCCTTGTATTTAGGTTTTACTTGTGTATAACCCTTAGATCATTGAGGATCAGTGACTCTGGATAGAATTAAGCTGATAGAACTTAACTGCAGTAAAATTGTGAAAGTGTTCACTCTCCCATTTCAGGCTGATGCTTTATTTTGCATTTTGTTAACCTTAATAATATTCTACTATTACATAATGAGATATAATATGGTGACCACCAAGATTTTATTTTTACTAAAAATGATTTTAAAACATACACTCATTGGCTTTTCTAAACATCCTAGAAAAATTCATTATTTCTGTTGTAATGAGTGTATTTCATAATGATGTTACATGGATAAAGTTGTCAGAATTTAATTAAATGTAATAGTAATAATTAAATCTTATTTCACATAAATTTTAGGGTTACATATTTACTAGGTCCATCTATATCATGGAACATTTTTTTAATGTTTAAAAATTCTGATTTGTATCAGTCATGTCAAAGAATCAGTTATGATCATAATGTTTCAGACTTAATGACAATGCAAGCAACATGATTTAAGAAATTCTGAAATGTTCAAGTGAAAATTCTATTTCTTGTATATGTAGCTTGTTCTTCCAGGAAAAGGTGAGGTCAGGTGAAGATTAAGACTATCCCTAACTGGTAATTTGAACACTGAAATATAGTTACCTTAGAGCAGTGTTTCTTAATCCTGGCAGTGCTTAAATCGCCTGGAGAGTTTTTAGACATACCAGTGCTGGAGGCCTACCACAGACCAATTAATTTAGAGTCTCTGGGTTTGAGCCCCAGGCATTAGTACTTTTTAGAAGTCAAGATAATTGTACATCCACTGATGTAGAGCTTAAAGTGTTATGTTTTTATTAAATTTCTGAATTTGGATTTTTTTGTCTAACAATGCTGAATTGATTTTTAATGCTTTTTTTTCTTGTGGTAAAAAAACAACATAAAACGTACCATTTAATCATTTCGAAGTGTACAGTTCAGTAGTGCTAAGTATGTTCATAATGTTTTGAAACAGATCTCCAAAACTCTTTTCATCTTGCAAAATTAAGCCCTGTTTTATTTTTTTTATTTTTTTTTTTTTTTGCGGTATGCGGGCCTCTCACTGCTGTGGCCTCCCCCGCTGCGGAGCACAGGCCCCGGACGCGCAGGCCCAGCGGCCATGGCCCACGGGCCCAGCCGCTCCGCGGCACATGGGATCCTCCCAGACCGGGGCACGAACCCGCATCCCCTGCATCGGCAGGCGGACTCTCAACCACTGCGCCACCAGGGAGGCCCTAAGCCCTGTTTTAAACAACAACTCCCCCCTTTCCCCATCCTTCACTCCCAGCCCCTGGTTAATCAACATTCTACTTTTTGTTTCTATGATTTTGACTACTTTAGATGCGTCATATAAGTGGAATCATACTGTATTTACGTTTTTGTGAGTGGCTTATTTCACTTAGCATAATGTCCTCGAGATTCAACTGTGTTGTAGCATGTGACAGGATTTCCTTCTTTTTTAAAGGTGAATAATACTGCATCATATGTATATACCACATTTGTTTATCCATTTATCTATTGATGGACATTGGATTGCTTCTGCCTCTTGGCCCTTGTGAGTAGTGCTGCTATGAACATGGGAGTGCAGATATCTCTCTGAGACCCTCCTTTCACTTCTTTTGTGTACATAATCAGAAGTGGGATAGCTGGACCACATGGTAGTTCTATTTCTAATTTTCTGAGGAACTTGTAGTCTGTTTTCCTTAGAGGTTGCATCCTTTTATAATCCTGTCAATAGTGTACAAAGGTTCCAATTCCTCCACATCCTCACCAACACTTACTTTCTGTTTTTTTGTTTTGTTTTGTTTTTGATAATAGCCATTCTTTTGGCTGTGAAGTGATATCTCGTAGCTTTGGTTTGTATTTCTCTGGTGATTAGTGACGTTGAGCATTTTTTCATATGCTTGTTGGCCATTTGTATATCATCTTCAGAGAAATGTCTATTCAGATCCTTTGCCCATTTTCAATTGGATTATTTGATTTTTGTTGTCGTTGAGTTGTAGGAGTTCTTTATATATTCTGGACATTAAACCCTTATAAGATATATGATGTGCATATATTTTCTCCTATTCTGTAGGTTGCCTTTTCACTCTGTTGCTTCTGTCCTTTGATATGTAAAAGTTAACTTTGATGTAGTCTCATTTGTTTTTTTTGTTGTTGTTGTTTATACCTTCTTATCATATCCAATAAATCATTGTCAAATCCAGTATCTTGATGCTTTTCCCCATTGTTTTCTTCTAGGAATTTTTAGTTTTGGGTCTTATATTTAGGTCTTTAATTCATTTCAGGTTTTGTTTGTTTGTTTGTTTGTTAATTTTATTATTTTTTTTGGCCACACCTTGTGGCATGTGGGATCTTAGTTCCCCGACCAGGGATCGAGCTTGCGCCCCCTGCAGTGGAAGCACGGAGTCTTAACCACTGGACCACCAGGGAAGGCCAAGTTTGTTTTTTTATATGGTGTAAGATAAGGGTCCAGCTTCATTCTCTTGCATGTGGATATCCAGTTTTCCCAACACCATTTGTTGAAAAGACTATCATTTTCCTATTGAGTGGTCTTGGCACCTCGTTGAAGATTATTTGACCATATAGTGAGGGTTTATTTCTGAGTTTTTTCTATTCTGTTGCATCGCCTACATGCCTATCTGTGTGCCAGTTTTGATTAGCTTTGTAGTATATTTGAAGTGAGGAAGTGTGAGACCTCCAACTTTGTTCTTTTTCCAAATTGTTTTGGCTATTTGGGGTCCCTTAAGATTCCATATGAATTTTAGGATAAATTTTTCTATCTCTACAAAATAGCCATTGCAGTTTTGTTGGGATTACATAGAATCTGTAGATTGCTTTGGGTAGTTGGACATCTTAACAGTATTAAGTCTTCCAGTCCATGAACATGGGCATCTTTCCATTTACTTGTGTCTTCTTTAATTTCTTTTAGCAATGTTTTGTAGGTTTTAGTGTACGAGTCTTTCACTCTCTTGGTTAGGTGTATTCCTAGGTACTTTATTCTTTTTGTTGCTATTATAAATGGAATTGTTTTCTGAATTTCGTTTTCAGATTGTTCATTGTTAATGAATAGAAATGCAACTTATTTTTGTGTTTTGATTTTTATGTCCTACAACTTTGCTAAATTCGTTTATTAGTTCTAATAGTGTTTTGTTTTGGGGGTAGAATCTTTAGGGTTTTCTGCCTATAAGGTTATGCCATCTGCAATCAGATGATTTTATTTCTTCCTTTCCCAGTTTGGATGCCTTTTATTTCTTGCCCAATCGATCTTGCTGAATAAATTTTAAGAGAAAATATAAATTGTATTTGTAAAAAGGAATAGGTGATGCAGATTCATGTGGGCCTTGATGGTAATTTTGCAGTTTACCCTTTGAAGTCAAAGGGACACCACTTGGGGGTTTTAACTAGGAGAAGACAGTCCAGCGTGTGCTTTAGGAAAAAGAAAAGGCACCCTGCGTCCTAATGGAGATGTGACGGAAAGAGTAAGAGTGGCTGCAGAAGACCAATGAGTGCAGCAGAGAGGTCTGCTAGATCAGTGATTTGGGCTGGGAGGTGGGGGTGTAGTAGAGTGCAACAGAGTGGTCTGATAGATCAGTGATTCGGGCTGGGAGGTGGGGGTGTAGTAGAGTGCAACAGAGTGGTCTGATAGATCAATGATTCGGGCTGGGAGGTGGGGGTGTAGTAGAGTGCAACAGAGTGGTCTGATAGATCAGTGACTCGGGCTGGGAGGTGGGGGTGTAGTAGAGTGCAACAGAGTGGTCTGATAGATCAGTGATTCGGGCTGGGAGGTGGGGGTGTAGTAGAGTGCAACAGAGTGGTCTGATAGATCAGTGATTCGGGCTGGGAGGTGGGGGTGTAGTAGAGTGCAACAGAGTGGTCTGATAGATCAGTGATTCGGGCTGGGAGGTGGGGGTGAGTGTGGTTGGCGTAGGGATGGAGAAAAATGAATAGGATCGAGTACTTAGGAGTTAGAAGTGACAGGATTATATGGTGGATTGTAGGTTAGGATGAGGAGGAGACAGAAGAGAACAACTTTAATGCCAACTCTTAGTTCTGGGTTGAGATACCACATACTGTGGTATAGAGATTTTTGTATGCAGAGTTTGAGATGCTTGTGAAACAGCTACCCAGAGATACTGCAAGGGGAATTGTGACCAAATCTGAGTGTGGAGATACACACCCAGTAAACAGGTTGACTCCACTCTGGGGGGGAATCCAGGACCTAGTCCTAAGTTTTGGTGCATGGCACATGATCAGTTAATATTTGGGTAAAGATTTATCACAAATATTCAACTTATATATTGTAATATATTTAAAATTATCTTCCATGTTTTTCTTTCTTACTATTATGTAAGTAGCATTTTATGGGAAGAAGGCCATTATTTCTTAATTGAACTGGCTAAATATCATTCATTTACATTGCCATTTTATGTCATCCAGCTCTTGATAGGCTTGAATGTAGTAAACCTGCTTTTTTCCCCCAAGTACATAAATACAGACAAAATAGATTTAAAAGGCTACACAAGTAAAATTCAAGGTATTTTTTCATTTTCTGGGATGGGGATGGGTAAAGCAGGGTAGGGAGTGAAATTTGTGACTAGGTACTCAAGGATAAAGATAACAAAACGTTTCTCATGAGTCTGGTAGTCTTTGATGTGATATTATAACTCTGTAAGGAAAACATGTCCTGGAGTAGAGAGAAATAGAGAAAGATACAGAGGAATTGGGACAAGGAAAACAGTAAAAGAAAAATGGAGAAAAGTGAGGGGAGTGAGTTTCCCTCCCCTGAGGGGGAAGTTCTGAATTGAGTATTGTTGAATGTAATCTAATTTTGATCATTATTATTTTCCTTTAAAAGCTAATGCTACTTCACAGCTCTTTACTGCTATGTAGTGCTGTTCTGATAACTAGTAGACACACTAGTTAAATAAGAATTTTTATTTTTTTCTCATCACACCACTGTGTTAAGGTGGAAGTTGCAAGACCCCATTATTCTGGTCCTGGTTCTGTCATTAACTGGCTTTATGACCCTAGAAAGTCACTTGCCTTCTGTGAGCCTCAGTTTACTCATCTGCCAAATGATGGAGCTGGACAAAATGATCTATAAAGTTCCTTCTGCTCTAATATTCTGTATTTCTTTGAAATCAGTTTTACCCTAAGTGTGGCAAAGGTTTCCCATTGTTTAAAAACACACACACACAAGTATGTTTTTGGAATGTATAATAATAGCATATATTCTGCTATACTTGTTAGTACAGAAATTATTTTGTATAATTGTTCTAACTATGCATGCTGCTCTTTGAGATTTTAGGGGCTATTTGAAATTCTTCCTATTAAGATTGTCATTAGTTTTGTTAAAAAACTTGCCACCTTTAAATAATGTCTTTGCCATGATCTTCAGAGTTTGTTGATTATGAGTTTTTGTGGGAGTATTTGAAATAATTCCCAGACTTTTTATTGCTAGAGTTTCCTGGAAACTCAAGCTGTATTTTAAGGTCTGTGACTTATAGCCGGAATAACTTTATTTTAACTCTCTTTCCTTAAGGTTGTCATTGAAAATCTTTACAGATTTTACTTTGGCCATTGAACTAAACTGTGAAAAGATATTTGCCATATAACTGTCTTAACCAGGATCGTGTCATATTAAAAAAAGAAAAGTAATGCCCTGTATATGTCAGCCATATCATCAGAGGCACCAGAGGGTTATGCAGATAGTGTTATTTATCTGTGTTCAGTCTTTATACTTTTTGGTTTAGTTTAATGTGTAAAGAATAGAGGGTAGCAGATACAAAGGTCTGGACTTCAAGAAAAGGATGGAATTTGTGATCCTATGTTAAATTGCTTACATGCTCATGGTTTTAATACTGAGGAGCCATAATCATACTGTTTTATAGAAGAGTATTTTCATAGTGGAGTACAGTTAGATCTAAAAAATAAAGGTACTAGAGGGTAGCAAAGGATATTTAAAGAAGGGAAGAACATCTCTTATTTTCCATCTTCTAACCCACAAGTTACTCACTAGACATGTCTTCCAGTCTGTTCACAAGTGAGAAATTGTGTATTTTATAGTATTTATAGGGCATTTAAAACTTTATTACTGAAAGCCTTCCAGAGGTTTCCAGCTAGCCATCACCAAGTAAATTTTTAAACACGATTTTCATCCTGGTAAAGAAAACTTAGGGAAAAGTTTAAATTTGCATTTGTTAAAATTTTAAATCTCCTTCACCAAAAAAAAGTTAAATTTTTATTTGTAGTTGATCAAACAAGCACTAGGAAATTTAAGATTTCAGCAGACCAGAAATTTATTATGCATTAGTGGGTCTTAAGCAAGTGTTGAGGTTTGTTGATTGGTATTTTAAAAACCCACAGAACTTTCAGCAGACTACCCCCACCCCCTTATTTATTTTTCCGTAGATGTTTAAATTTTTTCTACAGCACTCATTAAGGCAAGATAGACTTCACCTTTGTAAAATGAAAAATACAATAACAGTATTGAACACAATATTAGCTGAATTTCATCTTCTTGAATATCCAAACATCCTTTTGTGGTTTCCCATATAAAGTGTGTAATGTCCTAACTCTGCAAATTTCTAGAAATGCTAACGCCTGGTATTCAAGAATAAATGCTGTGGGGAAAAGAATTTAGTATAATTTAATAACACTGGGTTTCAGAATTCAATGTAAAATTATTTTTATAATCAGGAATTTAACTCACCTCATTGTAAATGGTACTTTCAGGGGCAAAAATATTTAATGCAGCTCTAAAAAGTTAGCAGCATAACTCCTTCTGCTTATAAGGTCAAGTATTTTGTGATAGCCTGAGAGCAATAGGAAACTGCAACAACAACAAAAAAGAGTTTTAGTTTCTGTGCTTTAAAAAAATATTCTTTGTAAGTATTTGTATTGCAAATGAACTTACCAAATGTTAATAATCTATTATGTCTTGTTTTTTAAAGTGAATGAATTTTTAGCTTTTGAGGGTCCCATCTTGTTGGATATGAGAATTAAACATCTAATCAAAACAGATCAGTTAAGTCAAGCAACTGCTCTAGCAAAGCTGTGTTCTGACCATCCAGAGATTGGTACAAAAGGTAGTTTTAAGCAAACTTACCTTGTCTGTCTTTGTACATCATCACCAAATGAAAAGTTAATCGAAGAGGTGAGTATGTTTTCTTTTGTTAGTAATTATTTTTTAAAGTGAAGAAAATAAGTTTTAATTAGATTAGAATGTCTTTGACTTCCATTTCTCTTAGTGAAAAGCCATTGTTGTCAGTCTTAAATCTGGGGTGTGCTCTTAGATAGTGATTCTAAGCAGCTTTCAGAGTTACACATAAACGTTTCACCTGGCTTCTATTTTAAATAATATGGCTCTTTTAACTGCCTTGGCTAAATTATGGGAAAGATGGTGGTAGCTTAATTTAGTTAGGATGTTTATATTTGTTAGTGTTTGGGCCTTAATTTCAGTTTTACCTGACTTCAAGATACTTGGAGATTTTTTTCTAACTGGCTAATTTAAGTAACTTAAAAAATTTATATGACTTCCCACTAGGAATACTTTCTCTCTCTCTCTCTCTCTCTCTATATATATATATATATATATTTGTATATATATCTTTCTCTCTTTATTTATCTATATATAAATATTTTATTTGCATATTTAATGTAAAACTTTTTCTTTGTAAGACAGGTGATTCTGGTTTTTTTTTTTTTTTTTTTACTTCTAGTTGGCATAAAGCATAGTATTCATGTATTTGTGTATTTTATACTACAGAATTCAAAAAGTAGAATCATGATCCAAATGGGAATTTTGCAGTTGGAGGACTCATAATTCCAAAATGAAGTTGGAGACAGGGTAGGAGAATTGAAAGTTGTTGATCAAAAAACAGGGAATAGGGCTTCCCTGGTGGCGCAGTGGTTGAGAGTCCGCCTGCCGATGCAGGGGACACAGGTTCGTGCCCCAGTCCGGGAGGATCCTACATGCCGTGGAGCGGCTGGGCCCGTGAGCCATGGCTGCTGAGCCTGTGCGTCTGGAGCCTGTGCTCCACAACGGGAGAGGCCACAACAGTGAGAGGCCCGTGTACCGCAAAAAAAAAAAAAAAGGGGGGGGGCTTCCCTGGTGGCGCAGTGGTTGGGAGTCCGCCTGCCGATGCAGGGAACACGGGTTCGTGCCCTGGTCCGGGAGGATCCCGCATGCCGCAGAGCGGCTGGGCCCGGGAGCCATGGCTGCTGAGCCTGCGCGTCCGGAGCCTGTGCTCCGCAACAGGAGAGGCCACAACAGTGAGAGGCCCGCGTACAGCAAAAAAAAAAAAAAAAAAAACGGAATATGTATATAAAGAGTATAGATAAAACTATAATACATTGGAGAGTGTTGTGTGAACATTTAATGTATATATGTCTTATATCTCTAATATACGTATCTTTCGACTGCAGAGCAATAGAGAATGGAGAACAAAGGGATTGTGGGACAGATTTTAGGATATACAAAGGGAAGAGCTGAGATAAACAACAGAGAAGACAGTTAACAGAGCATGCATGATCCCCTGAGTAGTCAGAGATTGTAATCAGAGTCCAGAAGAAGGATAACCTCGGACAGAAAGCTAAATGCCCAGATGAGGTTAGAGGTTGTAATTATAATGGTGATTGACTTTTCTGGAGAAGAGAAAACAAAGAGGAAGATGATAGCCTTGGACTGAGATTAGAAATAAGGCTGTTGTGTATGTTGAGGATAATGAGGATCCTGGGAGAGTGATGCCAGGTAATCTCTAGGCCGGGTGGGGTAGAGCGAGGGCTCTAGCTCAGGGGAGCTATCATTAGTTTAGACCTTAGCTGTTAGTTTCTTTAATATTTCTCTTTTGACTCAGGTAATGGCTTTTTAATCACTGTATAACAGGAGCTAAAGAGAAGGTAGAAATGTTCTTATTATTCAGGATAACTTTGTAGACAAGTTCATTGGCAGCTGTATCAAGTTTCTTGGGATAACAGCCTTTGAAATGTGTGTAACATTGTTTTTTAGTCTTTAAATAAATTAGTTTTTGGGATGCTGCATTTTAGATATTTTTCACCTCCACTAACGTTTTCATTATCAGTTCAGTCCCAGCCCTTAAGTCAATCTGTCCATCCGTCCATCCTTCCTTCAGCAGATTTTATTAAGTAAGAGGTGTGTGCTGTCTAAACACTGAGGGGATTTAAAAGTAAGGCATAGGTCCTACCCTAAAGAAGCATACCTTCTAGTAGGAATCTATCTAAAGACAGGGTGGTTAGGTTAACTTTGAAAGTCCTGTTTGAAGTTGAAGACTATGAATTTGTAATCTCCAGGAAAAATCTCTATTTCTAGCTGTCTTGAATAATCAAAAAATCCTGCAGTACTGAACCTAAATTCCCTTTTGGTCTAATTATCCAGAGTTAAGTATCAGCAGCCCAGCCTGCTCTGGGAGAGCCTCAGAAAAATTCTCTCTGAAGACCCTGGGTATCTCTGATGTCATATGAAATTATTTTTTTCTTCTCTTGTTAAGCAGGTGGAATTAAGATATTTCATGTTCTTTAAGCAGAGTTCGCTAAAGTCTCTTTCCCACCCCAGGAGCAAAACTAGATCACACAGTGTAGAATGGGACGGGATATGTGTAAGTCTACACGTTCCTTGTGAAAAATCCCTTTTTGCTTAGAGATTGTTTGATTACTCTTTTATGTTTCTATTACAAACATATAGAAACTGGTTCTTCATTGTTCCAAGGGGAGTGAGTTCTCTCATTATTTCTGCCCCAAGGAAAGGTAATCACTTTGGAACAATTGCCCAGACATTGCCCCCTTCAGAAGAGGTATGCTACATGACCCACTTCAAACATTCACTTTACCTGTCTGGTTCTTGTAAACATTTGAGGTTTTTACCCATTCCTTAGAGTAGGCAGGAATAGATATTGGAAAGAGTCAACCATGGTCTGGATCTATAGTCCTTTTGGGGAAATCCTTGTCCAAGTGAGCCAGTAGACAAGGGATTGGCTATTTCTCAGGCCCCTTTCAGTGTGATAGAGGTAGCAGAGGAATGGGCCTGAGATGAATGTTTATCTGGCTTCTCTAGAAGGAATGACCTTTGGCCTGGATTCTTGGTGTAGGTGTAAAAATGAAGTTAGCATTGTTTATTTTATATCCAGTATTTCTATTGGTTTTGTCATCAAAATAAACATAGATGTTAAAAATGTAAAATCTTCTACCTTGTGTCTCTCTAACCATTATTTCCCCATTTAATACTCCTCTGACTAATCATTAAGTGTGAAATTTGATATTTCTGATATTTTTACATATATACACACACACTTTAAACGTACTTACACATACCCTGGCTGCTGGTCGCTTTTCCTCCTCTTAGTTTGGACATCTTTCCATATCATTTCTTATAGATCAACCTCATTCTTTCTCATGGCTGCATAATTCCATAGTATAGATTTGTAGTAATATCTTAGCCAAACTAGGGGATATTTAAATTGTTGCCTTGTCCATACATCCTTTCATTCTTCTTGGGGGGTATACTGGTAGGGTAAATTTCTGTAAGTGGAATTTCTGGATCAAAGAACCTACACATCTTAAATTAATAAATAGGGCCATACTACCATCCAAAAAAAGATTATGCCAGTGTATACTCCCATAAACAGTATATGAAGTTTTTTTCTTTCCTAACACTATAGATTATTCCTCTTTTAAATCTAGCCTAAGATTTTTTTTTTTTTTTTTGCGGTACGCGGGCCTCCCACCGTTGTGGCCTTTCCTGTTGCAGAGCACAGGCTCCGGACGCGCAGGCTCAGCAGCCATGGCTCACGGGCCCAGCTGCTCCGCGGCATGTGGGATCTTCCCGGACCGGGGCACGAACCCGTGTCCCCTGCATCGGCAGGCGGACTCCCAACCACTTCGCCACCAGGGAAGCCCCTAGCCTAAGATTTTGCCACCCTGAGAGTATAAAAAAAAACAAGCAAACAGTAGCTAATTATTTTAATGTGACACGTTTACCATTTAAGTCCCTTTCTAGATGGAAAGCAATTTCATTTTGATAAGCAAAAGACTGTTCCTAAAATATGTTAAAGCCAATGCATTTTAAAAGTACACTTGGTAAATGTATGTAAAATACTGATGAAGTGTTCTGTATTTTTTGAATATCTTGCAGAAAGAGCCATATTAAAACATGGAAGTCATTATTCACATTTTTGAAATGATTTTTATGCTTTACAAAGAGATTTAGCATAGTATATCTTTAACAAACAGATCATTTTAATTGGCTTTAAAATTTTTATTCATATTTCTAAATTTTCTGGTATTAGATTTTTACTCATTTTTCAGAGCAATACAAAATAGCTATCTGTAATGTATAAATAGTTCTTATATAGGTAATATATTGGTAATCCTTACTTTATGCTGCCTTGGATTATAAAAAATAATTCTTGCTCATTGATGGCTAAATTTGACCTGTATTTCACTTGCACAGTTTTAATTAAGCCATTTATTAGTTTAGGTTTCATTTTCTCTTTAGTGTCCTATTTTTTTCAAGTGGGCCATCTAGTGGCAAATCGGGAATGAAGGCTATCAAATAATAGCACATAGTAAAATTGTTTCCTTAGTATACTTATAAAAAGTGAGGTTTTCTGTGTTATTGAATATAGCAGATGTTTCAGTTGGTATGTTGTATATATGTGGATAAATTTATAAAGGCTACCTTACATAGATACAAATATATATTTTTAATTATTAAGTATAAGCTAATGTAGGTAATATCATTGGGAAAATAAATTTCTTTCCTTATATATAATGTACACATTTTGCATTATATGAGAATTCAGTAAGAATGGCTTAGGTTTTAGAAGAACAACAAAAAAATACTTGATTCAAAATAAATCAGACTTTCAAGATGTAAGAATTTTTGTTAAACCTGAACATGTAAAATCAATATTTAGCAGGAAAGACCCTCAATATGCTTGTGCATGTAGAATTCTAGAAAGAGCACAGACTTTGAAGCGAGACCTGAGTTGAAATTTTGACTCTGCTAATTAAGCATGTAACTTTGAGCAAGTAACTTAACCTTCCTGAGCCTTATCTCTAAAAAGAAACAGTATTTACCAGGCAAGCTATCATGTTGATTAACAGTGTATTTCTGAAGAAGCTGGCACAAATAAATGAATAATAATAGTAGCTGCTGTTTACTGTGTTTATTGACATCTTATGTATAAAATGTTAATGATACCTACCTAGTAGAAAAGTTATTAAATAATAATTACATACATATATAAAATGTCTAACAATGCATTTAACTTATTGTAGATATTTGAAAATATTAATTGTATAAATACATGTTGTTCAGCCCTTTTTGTGTTTGTTTACATAGGGTCACTTAGAGATAAAGATTTGTAAGAAAGAGGCAGACAGAGGAGTAGTGGAAAGAGTACTGTGCCAGGGAGTTCCAGGACTTCGGTTTCAGTCGTAACTCTGACACTAACTTCATACTTCCTTTAAGAAATCATTGTTAAACACACAGACTCGGTGTTGGGTCTTTTCTTATCTTAGTGTTTTCTAGCTCAGTGTAATGTATAAAATGGAACCTCTGAATCTATCCCCATGCAATCTTCATCCTCATTATCAAAGATGAACCTCAAGATTACCCTCATTCCCATTCAGACACTTGTTTAATCCTAAACATGTTACATTTTACACATACACGCACACACTCTTCCCGTACTCAAAAAGTAATGAGGAGACATAGAAGGTCAACAGGGAGGTGTATAGTTACCTCTGTGGTACATGGGTGCTAGTGGTCTGTATTAATCTTCAATTATTTTTGCCATTTGTCAGTTGTACCATGTTGGAATTAATCTTTCTAATTCTGTGGAACACCAGTGATTTGTGACTGTATGCTGTTTGTCAGATCCTTATCTTACAGCAAATACTTGTAGAGATCATAGGTAAATTCTGTTTGTTTTATGTAATAAATCATTGTAATGAGGTTATAAATTTTAATTTAAAGAAATAAGCATTAGATGTAAGTGCATAATTAAATGAAGCAAGTTGCCTTCATCTAGGTTATACTTATGCATGCATGACTGTTGACAAGCTTTGAGATGGAATGAATTTATATGAAAAGAAAAATAATGGAGATTTATAGAAAACTGAGGTGAGCTTCATTTAAAAGTGGTATAGCTACATAAAATGTTTCATACTATACTTTTTTCCCTCCAATAAATAGACACTTTGTTTTTTTCGTCTATATCCAGTAGACATTTCTGTCTTTTTGCTGATTCTAATGCTTTTTAAATTACTGGTTAAAGGGGAAGAAATACAAGTAGCAGCTTTTCTTTTTCAGTATTATAAACCTGATTTAATGGGTAGAGGTTGCTTATAATTAGCATTAGTTATTTACATGTAAATGAATGCTTATAAAGGTCTTGAAAATCGTTGGTTCTCTGACTTGAAGAAAGATTATTTCTTTAAACTGCAGCCTAGTCATGACAAACTCTGAATTGATAATGTATGAGTTAATGAGGTTTTACTGATGAAAATGATCTGTAAATATCTAATAAAAATTGTAAAGTATATTACTATATATTTTAACATAAAACCACTTTATGGCATATTTCTATATCCTTTCCCTGTAGATTTCAGAAGTTGATTGCAAAGATGCCCTAGAAATGATCTGTAACTTAGAATCTGAGGGTGATGAAAAAAATGCTCTTGTCTTATGTACTGCATTTTTATCACGTCAGCTTCAACAAGGAGATATGTACTGTGCTTGGTGAGTTGATTTTATTTTGAAAGGATAAGTTTGTTCAATAAGATTACAGGATAGGTTGTGCAGATAGCTTAAGAACATATTTTTTAAAATCTTTTTAGTGTTACAAAGACAAAAAGCTTATTTTCAGATATTATATGCTGTGCAAACTGATTATCAAGTAGTTCATATTATAACTTTAAAAACTTTATATTAAGGACCACACAACTCCTTAGTATACCAGCAGTGATCATATAATGATCAATTATGATTAATTTTTAAATGTTGGAAGATGAAAGAAGGGCTTATGTCTAATGCCACAATAAAAATTTTTTCAGATATGTAATCAACCTCTGATTTAATGTGTATATTTTTGCTCTGCATATTGCAGACTTTTTTTTTACTACATAACTAGCTGCTAGTCATTTATGTATAGAAATATAGTTCATTTCTGTGAGGTGTCATTCTACTTCACTAACTTCATGGTACATTTCCTAGTGGGCAAACCTGTTATATATAATCCTTTGGGAGGATACAGCTAACAGAGATGATGACTTCAGTTAACTCAAAAAACTTAAGATCAACTGTCTTAAGTTAGTGTTAGCTAAAACTGACAATTTATCTGGTCAGTCGACAGCATTATTAGTCTTCAGTGTTGTGTCGGTATTGTGGAAAAAACAAAAGAAAATTTAGTTTACAACGTTCTGATATTCAAGGATATTTACCAAGTGACACGTCATATAAGTGAATATAGAACAGGCAAGCTAAATAAATGGTTGTATAATCAAAAAGACTAAAGTTCATAATTATTAAGGTTTTCTGAACAGTTGAGCTCAGTTATGAAGGAAAAATTGTATATGCAATACAGAGAGGACTGATATAAAAGGCAGGTAGAAGGATTCTGAAGGGAGAATAAATAACATGTATTTATAGAGGACAAATAGGTTTTCTATATAACAAATATTAGTGATGACTAAGAAATTAATGTGTTATATTGGTTTACAAAAGGCATCAAAGTCTGGGTTTTATATGAAAAGCGGAAGCAGTCTATTAAAAGCCCTTAATAGAAGGAGGCAGAATAGAAGTTTATGTTCAAGAAACACTGTTTAAGACTAACAGTTGAGAATGGATTGGAGCCTGAACAGTGAGGGCGAGTTGGGGGTAGGAAGTGGCAGTACAGGGAATTGAGTTGAGATAGGAAAATCAACTAGAAAGCCAATAAATAGTCCAGCTGGGAAGTTACGAAGGTTTCCTGTGGATGTGGGGTGGGGTGAGAGAAATGTTGAAGATAACGGTCTTGAGGATAGTAAAAAGCAGAGGCTGATAGATAGGATCAGTGATAATGATGCATTAAATTAGAAGGACGGGGGCTTCCCTGGTGGCACAGTGGTTGAGAGTCCGCCTGCCGATGCAGGGGACACGGGTTTGTGCCCCTGTCCAGGAAGATCTCGCATGCTGCGGAGCGGCTGGGCCCGTGAGCCATGGCCGCTGAGCCTGCGCGTCCGGAGCCTGTGCTCCGCAACGGGAGAGGCCACAGCAGTGAGAGGCCCGCATACCGCAAAAAAAAAAAAAAAATTAGAAGAACGGTGAACTGGAAAGAATGTTAATCATCTTTTTCATATATTAAGTTTTAGGTTTCAAAAGAGATCAAAGTGGGGAAGTCTTATAAAGAACTAGAGAGGTGAAAGTGGTCAAGACTGGAGAGACAGATTTTGAAGTCCTCAATATGAAGGTTAAAATCCAGTAACTGAGCAAGTTATTCAAGTGGATGGTGCAAAGGGCACAGTTTCTAGGAGTGGAATCTGAGGAACTAATAGGAAAGGCCTGTATGGAGGAGAATACTTGAGGGGGGAAGTTGAAGCAAGGAAGAAGATTTTTGTGGAAGTTAACTGTGGAGGACAGAAGAGAAATAGGACAATAGGTAAAAGGGAGGAAAATTAATCAGTTCAGTAGGATTACTTTGTAAGAAAATACAGTGTAATTGCATTTGAAATAAATTTCAAAGTTTATTTTTCGAAGTTTCTTTTATTTTTTCACTGCTGTGGCACAGATTAGTTATTTTCTTCTGGGTTCTGTGTCATCCTTGATTCTTAACATTATCTAATAACTTAAATTTAAGTTAGAATATAAAAATTAAATGCTTTTTAAAAATTATTATGCCATTGAAGCTTTTTATATATACACACACACATTTTGCACTTTCTTATTACTTTAAAGTTCAGATGTGGCCCAAAGTTACCATTTGTATAACTTGTTAACAGGTGCTTTCCTAGTAAAAGGTAGTGAGTGCTTCTCTGAGATTCAGAAATCTTAATCAGTAAAAAGGTAAGTCATATCTTGATTTTTATTTAATAAGTCTTTAGAAATTTGAGATTTTTTTCTTTTAAACCTCATTCCACATATAGAATTGGAATCTATAATCAGTTTTAATTTCACATGTAATTACTAGCCTGACATGTTCATGATTTTACATTATAGCTCCAGCTTACTTTTTTACTTTTTTTTTTTTTTTTTAAGGGAACTCACTCTCTTTTGGAGTAAATTACAGCAAAGAGTAGAACCGTCTATACAAGTGTACCTAGAAAGATGTCGTCAACTTTCTTTGTTAACCAAGACAGTATATCACATTTTCTTCCTGATTAAAGTTATTAATTCAGAGGTAAGAATGATCAAGGTATCTTATCTTAATTTCAAATATATAAATTACCTTTAATAAAAGACTTTATTATTTTGGCACCTCTTCCAGTGATTTTTGTTTATTTCATTTAGTGCTTTGAACATTGATTTTCTTATTAGTCCTTGATGATACTTGATACAGAGAAACTTAAAACTGCAAATGAGAGCCAGGGGCTTGCTCTTAGCCTGAAGAAAAGCAAAATACATAATACTTGCATTTTATCATTCCACAATTTTTACTGCTAGGTGTTATACTATTTTTGATAATTTGGCTCTATAGAAATTTAGAAAGTGTAAAGAGAAATATAGAGATAGCTTCCTTTGCTAGCAGTCTGGCAGATTATGGTATCTAAAAATCCTTCTTCTACAAAAGACCCAAAAATGCTTGATAAAATAAAGTAAACATTGTTCTTAATGTATAGCAGCTGAGATTGCAAGAATATTGGGGAAATCCCTAGGCTCAAAAAGAAGAGAAACCTAAAAACTGGAGTAGAAATTTGAGCTGATGCTAGGGTTCTCCTACCCTGGTGAGGATTGGGGTATGTTACTAAGGGGTTTGAGTTTTTATGTCCACACAGGGATAAGACAAGAGATGGGATCTTGGGCCCTTTCAAGTTGGGGATTTACAACTGAGTTCCGTGTTCCCCTTCTTCCCTCCACCAACTTTTGAAGTACTATGATTTCATTGAAAAGTGGACTAGAAAAATACTATACTGTGTAACCCAGGTGATGATAGGAACCATGTGCATGTCCGACTGGACTCTGAGTCAGAGGAGGAAAATGTTTTCCCTAATAAATTGTAACCATAGGTCTGCCCTCACACGATTTGGGGTCCACATTTACCCTGCCGTATAACCAGGAGTCCCCACACCAAGTGAGTGTCAGAGAGGAAGACCTTTTCCTCTCCCTTTTCTTCTTAGTTATGTTGGCTGGTCTAAGAATTAAACTGACACAGGACAGATTAACAAGAGAAGATCAGGCAAAAGCTTAATAACATGTATACATGGGAGAGACCCAGGAAAACTGAGTAACTCGTCAAAATGGCCAAAACTCTCACCTTAAATACCATCTTCAGCTAAAGACGAGGATGTTGGGCATAGTGGTTTAGGACTTCAGAGGGGAGGAAGGCAATTCACATGAAGATGGAAAAGCAATGTTTGGTAAACCAGTGGTGTGCTGGGCCATACAGAGACTATCGGACACAGTGGACTCTGATCTCCAGGCCCTGCAGTTTCTCCCCAACACCCCTAGCCCATATTCTTTGCAGAGATCTCTGGTGACAGCTCTATTCCAGGAACAAGCCCTCTGCCTAAATTCTTTTAGGCAGTAACAGGGGTGGCGGGTAACAGGAAGAACTTCCTTAGTCTTCTGTTTCTTAAAAGTAATCAGCTTAACATAATCCTCATGTCAAAGAGACACATTTGGTGCTGACAGATTTTGCTCCCTTACGTAAGTAGTATTTAAGAAGGTAAGGATGGAGTCCTGGGCTGGTAATGCCTGGGATCCCTGGCAGAAGCAAATGAAGAACTGCTTTGGAGGGACTTACCTTCAGTACAGGATTCTTAGATAAAACCCTTCTTAAGGTGGGTTCACCATCAAGATTTACAAAACATAGAACAGTCTGCCATGAGGGAATTTTAGCAGAGAGAACTAACAATAGGGTTAAACATGCCAGGATAAAAACGATAAATTACATATATTTAAAGACATAAATAAGTTAACCATCAAGCTCTATTAAACATATGAAACAATCTGACATGAATGAGTTTCAGTAGACAGAAAGAATGATAGAATTATTTGCCTAATACTTTAAATAATACAGTTACCAGATAAATTATAAAATACATATATTAAGATATAAAATAAGGAAGTATGAGAAAGAGATGTCCTATAAAAATGATCAAGCAGATTTTAAAAAGAGTCAAAAACTTTTAGAAATACAAAAACATAGTCATAAAAATGAAAACACTTAATAGATGGATTAAACAGTAGATTAGACACAATTCAAAAGGGAAGTGATGAGCAGAGATTGCGTGTTTCCATTTATCTATTAGCAAAAATCAGAATCCAACTTTTACAAAATTAATTTTTCTTATAGTAACCCTTGTAGGATGCACTTGGTTTCCCCTTTATTTTTTTTTATTTTTTTTTTTTGCTGTACGCGGGCCTCTCACTGCTGTGGCCTCTCCCGTTGCGGAGCACAGGCTCCGGACACACAGGCTCCGCGGCCATGGCTCGCGGGCCCAGCCGCTCCGCGGCATGTGGGATCTTCCGGGATCGGGGCAGGAACCCGTGTCCCCTGCATCGGCAGGCGGACTCTCAACCACTGCGCCACCAGGGAAGCCCTGGTTTCCCCTTTAAATGTACACGGAAGTCACTTTCCAAAGTTGCTAGCACTGCATGGAATGGTATGCCAGACGGGTCTTAGGAATTCTTGAAAACTGGGATGTAACATGACAAGAAGTATTTTTAATTAATGTATAATTTTGTTTTTGAAAGTAGAAACCAAAAGACATTCTTATTCTTTTTTTTTTTTTTTTTTTTTTTTTTTGTTGTTGTTGTTGTACGCGGGCCTCTCACTGCTGTGGCCTCTCCCGTTGCGGAGCACAGGCTCCGGACACACAGGCTCCGCGGCCATGGCTCGCGGGCCCAGCTGCTCCGCGGCATGTGGGATCTTCCGGGATCGGGGCACGAACCCGTGTCCCCTGCATCGGCAGGCGGACTCCCAACCACTGCGCCACCAGGGAAGCCCTGGTTTCCCCTTTAAATGTACACGGAAGTCACTTTCCAAAGTTGCTAGCACTGCATGGAATGGTATGCCAGACGGGTCTTAGGAATTCTTGAAAACTGGGATGTAACATGACAAGGAGTATTTTTAATTAATGTATAATTTTGTTTTTGAAAGTAGAAACCAAAAGACATTCTTATTCTTTTTAAAAAATATCTTTTAAGATCTATAGCTTGTCAGTAAATCTAATATGTATCTTTGCTATTTTTCTCCTGAAATAATTTCTCTTCATTTTCAGGAGTAAAGAACAGGAATGAGTCCTTCTGCTTTCCAGTTTTTCTTTATCAACCTTGTTAACTCATCCTGCTTTTTCATTTTATATGTCGTAGTACTGCAGTTAAAAAATAAACTTAACAATCAGTTTCTTAGAAAATTACTATGTAATTTTAAAATATAGGTTGTGCCACTACTTTATATCTAACTTAAAGAGCAGCATGGCAAAGTAGATGGAACTTGAAACTAGAAGCCAGACAAACTGGGTATAAATCTTGACTTGTTGTTGACCACCTGGTAACCTTAACTACTTTGGATTTCATTTCTTAATCAGTGGAATTAAGGAGGTTAGGTAAAAGGGACTCTCCTCCCTCAACCTTACATCCTGCTCACAAGGACACCTTGTTGGAGAGGGGGGAAAAATCTTGGACAAGAGCTACACTGTTCATTATGGTAGCCATCAGACACTTATGGCTAGTTAATCTAAGTAAAATATAAAATTCCGTTCTTCAGTTACAGTAGCCACATTGTAGGTGCTCAGTAGCTCCGTGTGACTAGTGGCTACCGTATTGAGCAGCACAGATAAAGAACATGTCCACCGCTGCAGACAGTTCTGTTGAGTAGTGCTTTTCTAGAGAGACTCTGGGCTCCGAAGTAAAGCACATAAAGAAGCACTTAAAGCGTTAATAGCTTGGGAAAGTTGTCCAGGGGGAGCAGGATAGTGTGCAGTGTGGTAACTGCTCTGCCCCAAAACCTTGTTGCCCATTGCATAAAATGCCTCCCTTTGTTTTTGTTTTCTGAAATCTGATCAAACAGAGGTTTTATCTTAAAAGTGGAATCATAGGTGATTATTGTTTTAGGACTATGAAAGAGACCTTAAAGTTATGTTGTAGTGACTGCGTTCTAGTGTAACTCCTCATTTTTTTACATGATGAAAGCCTCAAGGTTGATGATTTGGGTTAACTGGTGCCCCCCCTTTTTCTCCCCAAAACTCCAGGAGTTGTTGAAAATTATTGCCCAGCTGCTCACATATTACCTAAAATATTTGTTTCCTTCTTAAACTCTATTTGAGATCTGCAAAGGAAATGGAGCAGATAGCTTGCTTCATCATTTTATTTATGCTTTTTCCTAGACCCCTGAAGTCAGAGAGCTGAAAAATATAGCCCCGCCCTTAAGGATCTCATATCTGTTGATGGAGACACACTAACAGTTGCAGTGTAATAGGGTCTTTCAAATATAATGGGATATCAAGACTCCTGAGAGGGAGAGCACATTGCTGAGCATAGTGCCTGGTATAAAGTAGGTGCTGATTGAATAAAAGAAGGCAGCCCTCTAACCCACTCGTTAGACTCTCAAATAGTGATGGCCAAACAAAGCTGGAGAGGGAGAGTGTTCCTAGTAACAGAAAAAGGATGAAAGGTAGTATAAAGAAAAAACTGGTTTCTCCTCTATTCACTACTCACTGAATACTTCCTGATGACCAAGCGTGTGGAGATTTTTTCCACACCAGGCAATCCTCTGATTCTCCGGACCCCAGCTGGGTGTCCTACAATTTAACTCAATTCTGACTCTGTTCACCTAGAGATAGCATACAATCCGTAGGTTAAGGGCTCAGTCTTACAAGACTGCCCTCCTCCCCCAACATCAGCTACCAGTCTTGAGTCCAGGATGTCACCTGTGCTTCTGACCAACTGGCTATAAATCAGAGGTTTCCACAACTTTCTGGTCAGATTTGATTAACTTACTAGAGTGGCTCACAGAACTCAGGAAGACAGTTTACCAGCTAGATTACTGGTTTATTTTAAAAGGATTCAACTCAGGAAAAGCCAGATGGTAGAGATGCACAGGGCAAGGTATGGGGGAGAGAGTGAGCTACTTTCCCCCACCTCTACTTGTTCACAAACCCAGAAGCTCCCTGAACCGAGTTCTTCATGGGTTTTTATGGAGGCTTCTTTGGCCGTTGGTAATAGATTCAGCCTCCATCCTCTCTCTCCTCCTTGGAGGGAGGGGAGGGGGACTGAAAGTTTCAACCCTCTGATCACAGGTTGGTTCCCCTGACAGCCAGCCCCCAGCCTGTGGTTATCTAGGGGCTTTCAGAAATCATCTCATTAATAAACTCCAGTGTGATCGAAAGGGCCTTATTATGAATAACCAAAAAACACTCATTTCACCTATTTTCAAAAGCTGGGAACAAAAGATGCCCCTATAGCTATTATTACTTAGGAAATTACAAAGGTTTTAGGAGCCATGTGGGAACTTGGGGGGAAGACCAAAATATATATTTCTTAGCAGTATATTACAATATCACAAGTTGTATCAAGACATGAGAGAATGGTGTAGTTGGGGAACTACAGTTCACATTGCCTGGAGTGTAGGCTGTTGGGAAAAGATAAAAGATGAGGCTAAACCAGATGAGGCATAGGTCAGATTGTGAGGGCCCTTTTGTATTCATTCCATGCTAAGAAGTTTATATTTAATTCTGAAAGACATGAGTAATAACCATTTAAGAATTTTAAAGCAGGGTAAGCCATAATGCTATGGGTGGATAGGGAAGGGCTGAATGGCATGTTAGTGGGGAAGGAATATCAGCATGTAAGCCTTGGGTAGCTTTGGGTCAAGGATACTAGGCAGCCAGAGGAAAGGAATAGAAAAGGGGGATACCAAAGACAAAACCTTGCATTTTTTCAGAAGATTGCCTGCTGCTGTGCCAGTGCTAGAGAGGAGGATGAGTCTATATTCCTTCTCTGAATGGATCTCACTTATTAGGTTTCTGCTCCTGTGACTCATAAATTCAAGCTGGTGCTATCAGTACTTTTATTAACTGATATTATTAAGTAGGTTTTTATGGGCTAATTACTTGTTTGATCACATTGTACTTATGGGAAATTGAATTCAAACAACTCTTAAAAGAACAGTTGTTACATAACCAGTTTATGATCTGAATATTACCTATAAACTTAATTTTCAATCAGACACACACAAAGATGAGAACTCAGAAGAATAAAAATTTTGACATTGTTTTGTTAGCCTTATTTCTTAAGGTTTCAAATGTATTTATAACATTAAGATGGCCAGTTAGCATCTCAGCCTCTTTCACTCACTTTCCTTTTGGCCCACAAATCTAAGCTTCTGTTTTAGTAAAATATTTTATTTCCTTCTTAACCTGTAAAAATACAGATCCTCTCAGCTTTTTTGGACTTTTTTTTGACTTCCTTGCCCTTTGATCTTATGTCACACATATTTCATTCCCATGAATGTGGCCACATCTTGTGACTGGCTTATTTTTCATATATTTGTTGTCTTTTAGCCTTGTAAAACCCATTTTTATCTCTTCATTACATGTATCTTTCAAATGAGTCTTACCTTTATTACTGCTATATTATAATAATATTTCAAGATGCTAATTCAAAAGGAAAAAAGTTTATCGTGTCTCCTGCTACTCCTAATTCTTAAGATGGTCCAGGAACTTCCCTGGTGGTCCAGTGGTTAAGACTTCGCTTTCTAGTGCAGGGGCCATGGGTTTGATCCCTGGTCAGGGAGCTAAGATCCCACATGCCTCGCAGCCAAAAAACCAAAACACAAAACAGAAGAAATATTGTAACAAATTCAATAAAGACTTTAAAAATGGTCCACATCAAAAATAATCTTTAAAAAAAAAAAAAAAAGATGGTCCAGCCATGAGGTAGGTGATTTGGCATTCAAATTTATGATAGAACTAGAATTCCCAATATTAAGGAACAAATAACTTTATTCTCGTAAATGTGAAAATCTCCTTTCATTACTAATGAGTTAGGAATTATGGGGGCATTCTCAGTTTTGTAATTGGACTAAAGGTTTTGTTTCAGAAGGATTGTAAATATAAACTTAGGAAATGAAATTTGTGGTAAAGTTAATGACATTTATTGATCACTTAATGTGTGCCAGACATACTAAACTATACCAACTACTTTAGATACACGATATCTATTAATGCTCACAGCAGTTTCATGAAGTTTGTGTTGTTTTCATCCCTATTTTATATTGTGATATAAAAGGTCAGAGAAGTTAAATAATGTCCAAGTTTGCCTAGCCATTAGATGATTTTATACTCATGTCTTAACTTAGCTCCCAACGTTTATGCTTTTTCTGCTATTCTCTACAGTTCATTACACACACACACACACACACACACACACAGCTGCAATGCTTTGGAAGGGGTATGTGCATATATTGGCTATTGCAAAATTTGAGAAAAGTAAACCTCACCTTTAAAATTACTAAATTCACGAATCTGTTGATGAGTGTAAATTAAGATAACATTTCTTACTTGCTTTTTCACAGACTGAAGGGGCTGGACTTGCCACTTGTATAGAACTATGTGTAAAAGCTCTTCGCCTGGAATCTACAGAAAATACTGAAGTGAAAATATCTATTTGCAAAACCATTTCGTGCTTGTTGCCTGATGATCTGGAAGTTAAACGTGCTTGTCAACTGAGTGAATTTCTTATTGAGCCTACAGTAGATGCATATTATGCTGTGGAAATGTTGTATAACCAACCAGACCAGAAATATGATGAAGAGAATCTTCCAATACCAAATTCTCTACGCTGTGAGCTCTTACTTGTATTGAAAACTCAGTGGCCCTTTGATCCAGAATTCTGGGATTGGAAAACCTTAAAACGACAATGTCTTGCATTAATGGGAGAAGAAGCATCCATTGTGTCTTCAATAGATGAACTAAATGACAGTGAGGTTTATGAGAAGGTAGCAGACTATCAGGAAGAGAGTAAAGAAACTTCCATGAATGGTGGAATTGGTGCTAATTCTGGCCTTCTTAGAGACATTTGTGATGAAAAGCAGAAAAAGAGAGAGATAAAACAATTAAGAGAGAGGGGATTTATATCTGCTAGGTTCAGGAACTGGCAAGCCTACATGCAGTATTGTGTGCTGTGTGACAAAGAATTCCTTGGTCATCGAATAGTACGACATGCTCAAAAACATTACAAAGATGGGATTTACAGTTGCCCCATATGTGCAAAGAACTTTAATTCTAAAGAAACTTTTGTCCCTCATGTCACATTGCATGTTAAACAATCTAGTAAAGAGAGACTAGCAGCTATGAAACCATTAAGGAGGTTGGGAAGGCCTCCTAAGATCGCAACTACCAACGAGAATCAGAAGACTAATGCTGTGGCCAAGCAGGAACAGCGGCCTATCAAGAAGAATAGTCTCTATTCAACAGACTTCATAGTGTTTAATGATAATGATGGTTCAGATGATGAAACTGATGACAAAGACAAATCTTATGAGCCAGAAGTGATCCCAGTCCAGAAACCAGTACCTGTTAATGAATTCAATTGCCCTGTAACTTTTTGTAAAAAGGGCTTTAAGTACTTTAAAAATTTAATTGCTCATGTAAAGGGACATAAGGATAATGAAGATGCCAAGCGCTTTCTTGAAATGCAAAGCAAAAAAGTTATTTGCCAGTACTGTAGACGGCATTTTGTAAGTGTTACTCATCTCAATGATCACTTACAAATGCACTGTGGCAGTAAGCCATATATCTGTATACAAATGAAATGTAAGGCCGGTTTTAATAGTTACGCAGAGCTCTTAACCCACCGAAAGGAACATCAAGTCTTTAGAGCAAAGTGCATGTTTCCTAAATGTGGCAGAATTTTTTCAGAAGCTTATTTGCTATATGATCATGAAGCACAACATTATAATACCTATACTTGTAAGTTCACAGGTTGTGGTAAAGTTTATCGTTCTCAGAGTGAACTAGAAAAGCATCTGGATGATCACAGTACTCCTGAAAAAGTGCTGCCTCCTGAAGACCAGCTTAATTCCTCTGGAGATTCTGTTCAGCCTTTCAGAGTGAATCAGAGCACAGAAGGGAACACGGAGAAAGAAGGATCTGTGCTTCCTTCAGAAAATAACATTGAAAACACCTTCCCAGCAGATAGACGTGATGCTTGGGATAAAAGCAAAGCAGAATCGCCTGTGACCAGACAAGACCCGATTTCTGCCTCAGAGCCCAGGCAAGCTGATGGACCACTGCCAGCTGGTTTGGAAAGCCCTGCCCCTGCTCCTCTGCTTCAGGCCAGTGCGGTCGCTGTGTCCATCAAGGTATCCCTTAACCAGGGGGTCGAGGGTAACTTTGGAAAGCAAGAAAACTCAGCTGTGCAAGGCACTGGTGAATCACTGGTCACCACCGTACATACACCAGTGGAAGATTCTTGTAATGATCTGTGTCATACAGGTTTCCAAGAGAGAAAAGAACAGGATTGTTTCAATGAAGCCCAGATTACTCAGAATTCTTTAGTAGATTCGGAAGCCCTCAAAATAGATGACCTTACTCCACAAAACTTAGAAAGACAAGTGAACAACCTGATGACCTTTTCTGTGCAAAATCAGGCAGGATTTCAAAACAATTTACCAACGGCCAAGTTTGCATGTGGAGGTAATGTTAAAACATCGTCCAGTCTTTATGATTTATCTCTGAAGACATTAGAAAGTATCACATTTGTTCCACCACAGCCCAACCTCAGTAATTCTTTAGGAACTCCATCAGTGCCTCCAAAAGCACCAGTTCAGAAATTCAGTTGCCAGGTTGAGGGGTGTACTCGAACCTATAACTCTTCACAGAGTATTGGGAAACACATGAAGACAGCACACCCCGACCAGTATGCAGCATTCAAAATGCAACGCAAAAGCAAAAGGGGTCAGAAAGCTAACAACTTAAATACACCAAATAATGGAAAGTTTGTTTATTTTTTGCCATCACAGGTGAGCAGCTCTAATAATGCATTTTTTACACCACAGACCAAAGCCAGTGGGAATCCTGCTTGTTCTAATCAGTTGCAGCACGTCTCACCTTCCATTTTCCCAGCTCATTTAGCGAATGTGTCAGCTCCACTGTTGCCCTCAGTGGAAAGTGTCATAAATCCAAATATACCTTCTCAGGATAAAAATGAACAAGGTGGTGGTATGTTATGTTCCCAAATGGAAAATTTATCTAGTACTACCTTGCCAGCACAAATGGAAGATCTAACCAAAACAGTTTTGCCTTTGAATATCGACAGCGGCTCAGATCCTTTCCTTCCGTTACCTGCAGAAAGTAGTTCAATGTCTCTCTTCCCTTCACCAGCAGATAGTGGGACTAATTCTGTTTTTTCCCAGCTGGAAAATAATACAAATCATTTTTCCTCACAGATTGAAGGGAACACTAATTCCTCTTTTCTAAAGGGAGGTAATGGTGAGAATGCAGTTTTTCCATCACAAGTCAATGTTGGAAATGACTTCAGTGGGACCAGTGCCCAACAGTCTGCACTGGAAAAAGTGAAAAAAGACCGTGGGCAGGGCCCAAATGGGAAGGAAAGAAAACCCAAGCACAACAAAAGGGCTAAGTGGCCGGCAATTATCAGAGACGGGAAATTTATCTGCAGCAGGTGTTACAGGGCTTTCACTAACCCCAGATCTCTGGGTGGACACTTGTCTAAGCGATCTTACTGTAAACCACTGGATGGGGCAGAAATTGCTCAAGAACTTCTGCAGAGTAACGGGCAGCCTTCTCTTCTTGCCAGCATGATTCTCTCCACAAATGCAGTAAACTCACAGCAGCCGCAGCAGTCTACCTTCAGTCCAGGAGCATGTTTTAAAGATCCATCATTCCTGCAACTTCTTGCTGCTGAAAATCGCTCCTCAGCATTTTTACCAAATACATTTCCTCGGAGTGGTGTGACTAACTTTAATACAAGTGTTAGTCAAGAGGGAAGCGAAATTATTAAACAGGCTTTGGAAACTGCCGGCATTCCCAGTACATTTGAGGGTGCCGATGTGCTCTCTCATGTCCCCCCAGGTTGTGTCTCAGACCCAGCACCAGTAAATGCAACAGTGATGCCAAATCCACCTGTGCCACCCCTGCTGCAGACTGTATGCCACGCAAACCCCCTGCTGACAGACCAGAATAGGACAACAAACTCCAAAACTTCCTCCATTGAGGAATGCAACAGTTTGCCTGTTTTTCCAGCAAATGACTTACTACTGAAGACTGTTGAAAATGGTCTGTGTTCTAGTTCATTCCCTAATTCTAGTGGGCCATCACAAAATTTTATCAGTAACAGTTCACGAGTTTCCGTTATAAGTGGTCCTCAGAACACAAGGTCTAGTCATTTAAATAAAAAGGGAAACAGTGCTTCTAAGAGAAGAAAGAAAGTTGCTCCTCCACTAATTGCCCCTAATGCTCCCCAAAACTTGGTAACAAGTGACTTAACGGCAATGGGACTTATAGCAAAGAGGATTGAGATACCAACTACTAACCTTCATTCAACTGTAATTCCCAATTGTGAACCTCAGGGTTTGGTGGAAAATCTAACACAGAAATTAAATAATGTTGACAATCAGTTGTTTATAACTGATGTGAAAGAAAACTTTAAAACCAGTCTTGAGTCCCATACAGTGTTAGCTCCCTTAACATTAAAAACTGAAAATGGTGATTCCCAAATGATGGCTTTGAATTCATGCACACCTTCAATAAATTCTGATTTGCAGATTTCTGAAGACAATGTTATACAAAACTTTGAAAAGACTCTTGAAATTATTAAAAGTGCTATGAATTCTCAAATACTTGAGGTAAAAAGTGGATCTCAGGGTATTGGTGAAATATCACAGAATGCTCAAATAAATTATAACATTCAGCTTCCTTCAGTAAACACTGTACAAAATAAATTATCCGATTCTTCTCAGTTTTCCTCCTTCATAGGTGTCATGCCAACAAAAAGTAACATTCCTCAGTCTGAAATATTACATAAGGAGGATCAAGTACAGGAGATTTTAGAAGGCTTACAGAAATTAAAATTAGAAAACGACCTGTCCTCTCCAGCACCCCAGTGTGTACTGATAAATACATCAGTGACACTGACTCCCACTCCTGTTAAATCAATTCCAAATGTCACACTTGTTCAGCCAGTTTCTGAAATGATAAGCAACATTCAGTTTAATGACAGAGTTAATAAACCCTTTGTGTGTCAAAACCAAGGCTGTAATTACAGTGCTATGACAAAAGATGCACTGTTTAAGCACTACGGTAAAATTCATCAGTACACTCCAGAGATGATTCTTGAAATTAAGAAGAATCAGTTGAAATTTGCTCCATTTAAATGTGTAGTACCTACATGTACAAAGACATTTACAAGAAATTCGAATCTCCGGGCACACTGTCAGTTGGTACATCATTTTACAACAGAAGAAATGGTAAAGTTAAAAATAAAAAGGCCTTATGGAAGAAAATCTCAGAGTGAAAATTCGTCAGCCCCACGAATTACACAAGTAAAAAGGCAGCTAGCTATGACGGGGGAAAATAAAAGGGAATTCCAGCCTGCTTTAGAATTGGGAGCAATGAAAGAAAATACCCTCAGTAATATAGCAGTGATCCCAGAAAAACAACTTCTAGAAAAAAAAAGTCCTGAAAAAACAGAAAGTTCTTCACAATTGATTACAGTTCCTTCAGAACAATGTAATACAAATTCTCTCACAAATGTACAAACCAAAGGACGGAAAGTTAGGAGACATAAAAAAGAAAAGGAGGAGAGAAAACGCAAGAAGCCAGTTTCTCAATCTCTTGAGTTTCCCACAAGATACAGTCCCTACAGACCTTACCGATGTGTTCATCAGGGTTGCTTTGCTGCCTTTACAATACAGCAAAACTTAATTCTCCATTACCAGGCTGTACACAAATCAGATCTACCTGCATTTTCTGCAGAGGTTGAAGAGGAAAGCGAAGCTGGTAAAGACAGTGAAGAAATTGAAACTAAACAAACTGTGAAAGAATTTCGATGTCAGGTGAGTGACTGCTCTCGAATTTTCCAAGCAATTACTGGCCTAATACAACACTACATGAAACTTCACGAGATGTCTCCTGAGGAAATTGAAAGTATGACTGCTTCGGTGGATGTTGGGAAATTTCCATGTGATCAGTCAGAGTGTAAATCTTCATTTACCACATATTTGAACTATGTTGTTCATCTTGAGGCAGATCATGGAATTGGGGCAAGGGGAAGTAAAACTGAAGAAGATGGCATATACAAGTGTGATTGTGAAGGCTGTGACCGAATATATGCGACCCGGTCTAATCTCCTCCGACACATTTTTAATAAGCATAATGACAAACATAAAGCTCATCTGATTCGGCCAAGAAGATTAACACCTGGTCAGGAAAATATATCAAGCAAGGCAAACCAAGAAAAGACAAAGTCTAAACATCGGGGGACAAAATACAGATCTGGAAGGGAAGGAACCAAAATGCCTAAGACCAAACGAAAGAAAAAAAATAATTTAGAAAACAAGACTGCAAAAATTGTGCAGATTGAAGAAAATAAGCCTTATTCTCTGAAACGTGGAAAGCATGTATATTCTATAAAGGCTAGAAATGATGCCTTATCTGAGTGTACAAGCAGATTTGTCACCCAGTATCCATGTATGATAAAGGGGTGTACATCAGTCGTTACAAGCGAAAGCAATATAATTAGACATTATAAATGCCATAAATTATCTAAGGCATTTACATCACAACACCGCAATCTTCTCATTGTCTTCAGACGGTGTTGCAACTCACAATTAAAGGAAACTTCTGAGCAAGAAGTTGAAAAGAGTGATGTGAAAGATTCTGACACAGGTATATCAGAGAGCACTGATAACTCAAGAACAACTGTAGTTCCACAGAAGGAAGTTGAAAAAAATGAAAAAGATGAAGTGGATGAGCTAACAGAATTATTTATTACCAAATTAATAAATGAAGACAACACAAGTGTGGAGACCCAAGCTCAGACCTCTTCAAATGTTAGTAAAGATTTTCAGGAAGATAACCCCTGCCAGTCAGAAAAACAAAAAGCAAGTAATTTAAAGAGAGTTAATAAAGAAAAAAATGTCTCCCAAAATAAAAAGAGGAAAGTTGAAAAAGCCGAACCAACACTGGCAGTTGAGTTAAGTAGTATGCACAAGGAAGAAGAAACCGCTGTTGCAATACAAACCACTGAGGAGCATCCTGCATCTTTTGACTGGAGCTCATTTAAACCAATGGGATTCGAAGTATCATTTCTGAAGTTTCTTGAGGAGTCTGCAGTGAAGCAGAAGAAAAATACTGACAAAGACCATCCAAATAGTGGGAATAAAAAAGGATCCCATTCAAATGCAAGAAAAAATGTTGACAAGACTGCTGTGACTAGTGGAAATCATATATGTTCTTGTAAAGAAAGTGAAACCTTTGTACAGTTTGCCAATCCATCACAGCTTCAGTGCAGTGATAATGTCAAAATTGTTTTAGACAAGACTCTTAAAAATTGCACTGAGCTTGTCTTAAAGCAACTTCAGGAAATGAAACCTACCGTCAGTCTGAAAAAACTTGAAGTGCATTCAAATGATCCAGATGTGTCTGTTACGAAAGAAATCAATATGGGCAAAGCCACGGGGAGAGGGCAGAACTGATAACTCATGTGCTATTAATACATTATTTACAGTTTTATTTTCAATAGGAAGCCATCAAGCATGCTAGAATTGTGTAACTTGTTTTTCTTTTGTTGTTGCTGACATGAATTAACCTGGCCAAAAAAGAAAAAAAGAAAAGGAAAAAAAAATCAACATGACATTTGTCATGTAAAACTTTTTTTTATCCCTATGGGACTTGAGGAACAGAATCAATATTTCAGTTACTGTAAATAGTTGAGCTAAACCTCAAATTTCTATCAGCCCTTTCCATGAACTAAACTGAATTATCTGTGTGATTGATATGTTTCACCGGGTCACTGCTCACGTGTAACAGTACTCTGTAGATACCTTTTTTGTATATATTTATTATTGTAAATCATTTGCTGCCACCAGCAGTGTGTAAGTCTAAACTATTAAATGACACATTTATATTTGGAATTTTAATTTTTAACTAAGTGATCAAGTTTTTAAAACTGTTCTTTTATTGTTTTAAATTAAGAATTTTTTTAACTAAAACTAGAAACTCTGCCATAGTTCATTGATTTTTACATAAAACATTTATTTACAAGACTATCTCAAAAAATTACTTTTCACAGAGTAGGCACATTATATCAACACCTTGCTCTGCTTTGTAAATTTACCCTCCAGGATTTTTTGGGTGGTACTCATGTGAAATTAAAGCAGATTCTTTAGCAATTTCCTATAGCTGCAGTTTTCTTTTCAGTGCTTCTAATTGGATATAGTTACTATGATTCCATGAAATATAATGGAAATGTGAATAACGAATTTACTACATCAAAGATTTTAAACATTTGGTATTTAAAAAAAAATCCTTTGTGAATGTGATAGAAACTAGTAGTGTGGAGCAGTGTAAATATTTGAGGTGGTGATTTGTGAAGTAGCCCAGTATTGCCTTAAATAAAATCACATTTCATTTCTTGTTTTATACATGTGATCTTATAAAGGTTTTTGGGTTTTATTTGTTTTTTTCCCCCCATTTTCTGAGATTTATAGATTGGTGTATAGCTTTAAACTGTATAAACTTTTGTGGAAAGATTTTTTTAAACATTTTTATAAATCTTAAAATTGGTATCATCAAAGTGAGCCCATCTTGTGTTTATAAAATGCAAGAGTCCTTAAACATTTATAATTACATAGATGAAACACTTTCTATAAGGAAGTTGGATGTTTTGATTTTACTGTTTATAGATGTTAGATTGTACAGATTTGTCTGTATTTTCCCACCATATCTAATGATACTTTTTTCATTAGATTGGTCTTCCAGAGCAGTATTAGTTGTTACAATTGATTATTTTGGTTATTCAGTATATAGTTAGCTCTTATAGATTAGCTTTATTCACCATATTTATACTGTGGATTTACGGCCAGAGATAGAGGTTATTTCAGGAGAGTTTATGACCTTCCTTTGAATTCCAATTAAAATCAGTACTGGAAACAAAAGAAAACATCCTTTCAAATTTACTTTTGTTTCTGTTTGCCATAAATAGTAGCATTGATTTTTGACTTTGTTTGTTATAAACCAGTTACATTCACAGTATTATTAGCCTGAGCTATTGATGATATTGTGATATGAAAATGTGTATATTCCCTGTGCAACATCAGACTTGCAGGAAAAATGAAGCACTTAACGTTAAGTGAAATTGCTGGTACTCTGAATAAATAAGCATGGTCAAGGAGTGAATTATTTTCTTTTGGAAAATATTTTTTTAAGTTTTATTATTAAAGTATTATAGTTTTATTTTTAGGGCCGAATGGGTTATATTGAATAGTTGGTTTCACCTCCTTAAGGTTTATTACCAATATGCATAAAACTTGACACATTAAAATCCCTATCCTTTGGTAAGCCCACTGTTATTTATTAAAATAAAAGTTCTTATGGGTGATTAATACATGTTTTTTTCTAAATTAATAACTTAACTTCGAGTCATTTTAATATTAAATTTTTGTTAACAACTGAATGTTTCCGTACAGTTTTCTTAGAAGCTGACCTAGATCTTAAAGGTAGGCATTTGGCAAACTGCCCTGTATAGTACAGCAGTAAGTAGGTTTATTTCTGATGAATGTAGTGATGAGCCTGTTAAGGGAAAATGCCAGTGTACTGGGGCTTTTCTTTTGCTCATTAGCTTAAGAAAATTAACCACTAGAACTTCTGTAATTGTTCTCCTACATGTCGGGGGGTGGGGGGGCGGGCAGTTTGCCAACACTGAGTTAATTTTTTTATATTCCAGGTACTGTATGCTAAAAGTAATTATGGAATAGTGGGCTTTTTAGCATGGAACAGAAAAATCAAATTATGGTATAAAATAAATAATGAATTTATAGAACAACAGCATGTTGGTAAAATTTGATACAGAATGTAATGCCTAAGTATTAAAAAAGTGTCAAAAAGTATATATTTTTCATGGTATAATTTTCCTCAATCTCTTGTCTTTGAGATACTTTCTTCTTACAGTGTAAATTTGCCTACGTTGTCATCATTTGAAAAATGGATTTTTTTTCCCTCTTCTAAACGCAGAGAATTTGAATCTTACAGGTCAGAACATGTTATTCAGAATACATCATTAAGTGAAATGTAACAGTTTGAGAAATTTTCAGCAATGTTAAATTCAGCATAATTAAATAATTATTTTAAATGGCTGGACAGAGTTTTACAAAGGCAAATTTTGATCATCAGGTAAGCAAACAGTTGCTATAGTTATTAAGATAAAAGTACATGAAAGCTAGAGACATCAAGGAGAGAATGCTCTGTTTTTCAGGGAAAAAGGTAGGTGGTTATAAGTGTTTCTAGAAAGATGGGTCTTGAAAGATCAGTGAGTGGTTGGCGGCTGCTCAGAGGGGAAAGGGGAATTCTAGGCAGGAGGTAGGAAGCGGCACAGTGCGCTTGCAGTATCGCAGGTGGTCTGTGTGGAAAGACAGGGAGTTGGAGAAGCTGAAACTGAGGAGGCTGATGGGCCAGGTCGGGAAGGTTCTTGTTTGCCACATTTAGTCTTTATCATGTTTTGTTTTTCAAGTGGTTACTGAATGCATTTCAGTTGAACCGTTTGATCAGGTACCGATTTTAGAAAGATAATTGGCACTGAATAGAGGATAGGTTGGATAAGTTGGAGGTTAAGAGCAGGGAGACTTGAAATAGTCCGTGCAAAAATTGATGGGCGCCAGAAAAAAGAATGTTACTGGAGTTGAGAAAGAGACTAATGAATGTGATAGGTGTTAGGAAGTGGAGCAGTAAGGCAGTCTTTTTCAAAATGTTTAGTGTAGGGCTTCCCTGGTGGCGCAGTGGTTGAGAGTCCACCTACCGGTGCAGAGGACACGGGTTCGTGCCCCGGTCCGGGAAGATCCCACATGCCGCGGAGCAGCTAGACCCGTGAGCCATGGCCGCTGAGCCTGCGCGTCCGGAGCCTGTGCTCCGCAACGGGAGAGACCACGACAGTGAGAGGCCCGCGTACCGAAGGGGGGAAAAAAAAAAAGTTTAGTGGAGTGTGCTAGCAGCGGGTGGGAAGGTGATGGCAGTGATGAAAGCCGTTTTCTAAACTGCATGCTGTAGCTCCCCTTAACGAATCCAGTGCACATCCGCATATTGAAGACAGAGGTTCTGCTGTACAGAAAGGATGTTAACCGTTAAAGTGGGAATTTTTCAGACTTAAATGACCATGAACATTAAAAAGATTTTTAATGTTAATACTTAGGTATATCCCACTAAGTTAGTGATTTAAGGAACATGCTTTGGGAAACAGCCATCTAAAATGTCATTCATTCAGCCAGGGCTCATGATCAGCAGGTGTGCACCAGTGCACCTGTACCAGCTGTTTACAAGCAGTGATGACTCTGGTCAGTTTATCCATTCCAATTGTATTGATTCCCCTACTGTATTGGTGGTTAATGTTTCATCACCCTGCATCCAAATAATATTTATTGAACATTTAAGTACACTTTGATTAAAATCCAGTCTCCTTACTCAAAGTCCCTGCCAACCTCTCCAGACATTCTTAGGCTACTTCCCATTTTCCAGATGCTTCCATCTCCTGGAGCACATAGTAAGCTCCCCCCCACCACCACTACTTCAAGGGCTTTACACATATTTACTCCTGTGTCTGGAATGCTTATTCCTCTATTTGTATAGTAAAGCTTAAATGTCACTTCATCATTGAGCCACCTGGATCACCCTGTAATGAAGTGTCACATGTTCATTCTCCATACCAGTGTTTTTATATTTGTCACTATCTGTGCCGCCCAACACTACCACTCAGTGAACAAAATTTATTTCCTGATGAACTGGCTCATTAGAGGTGCTTCTCATTTCAGTGATCGCTCCATAAATGGGAGCCCTACGCTTTGACATAATCGAAGCCTGTATCACTTGCAAATCTGGAATTCAGATTCCCTTTCTCCAACCACAATCTTTCTCCAGCTCATCTGCTCGAGATGCCTCCATTAAAAAGTATTTCTACCTCATCACGACTAACAGTTAATGCTACCACTTGCTCGCTGTTCATCAGTTCACTCCCTGTCCTCAACTTGTCTGGCTTAGAGACTAGATCCCACTTTGCAAATATCCTCAGACCATACCACTGCACCTCCCTGTATGTCGTGATCTGGAAAAATCGCAGTTTTCTGTCTACTCGAGCAGTTGAATGGGGGAAAATTGTTAAAACAGGCAGGTTTATAATCTCAAATAGGCTCAAAACTGGCAATTTTTCTGCAGTTTTATTGTAACAACTTGTTTCCACAAATGATTTGTGTACTTTTTTTTTCTGCTGAGAAAATACAAAAGTTTGACAGGAACTTGCTCAAATTTCATCACTAAATTTACAAACCCATCTATATCTGCACTCTCTTCTACTTGTCAAAAGCCAATCCCTCCTCACCTTCTCAGAAACCTTGAATTAACTACTCTTGTTTCATCAATCTTTCTTTTCCTAGATCCTTTCCAACAGCTCATAATAGGTCCCTAATAGCTACTGTTCTTGAAAGAAAGGGGTGGGGAGAGAGGTCATTTGATCCCATCCAACTATAACCCCTTTTATTTAGTTCCCATCATAACTAATTTGAGTTGCCTCCATTTTTCATTTACTACCACTTTGTGTGTCCCTACAACTTTGCTGAAATTGCTTTCATCAGGATCACCAGTCTCTTCCATGCTGTCATACCTGTAGATTCTTTTTCTGCCCTCATTTACTGCCTTAGGAGCATTCAGTAGGGTTGATGACTTCCTCTTTGAAGTATTCTCTCTCGGTTTTCTTGGCGTTATCCCTTGGCTTTCTCCTTATCCTTACAGCAGCAGTTTCTGGCTGCTCCATCCCTGACTCCAATCCTAGTTCCTCTTCCAGGACCTGGACCTTTGGCTCCTTGTGTGACCCTACACTCTCTTTGGATGGTGTCCATTCTGTGGAGCTTAGTATTATCAGTGTACCTGTCACACCTAAACACATAACCCTAGGACCAAACTTTTTATAGTTCCAGGCTTTCATGTTCAGCTGCCTACCTCATAGTTAGGCATATCACGTCATAGCAAAGTCATTTTCCCCACCCCGCCTTCAACCTGTTCCCTTCCCAGTACTCTCTCTGAAGTCACTACCTAGGTTTCTCAAGTTAGGTTCTCTAGCACCATGGCCAGTTACTCCATTACAGCACTCAACTTCCTTGATAGCATTCATCTTGAGTTGTGATGGCTTTTTTTCTGCCGTGCTTATATCACGCCGCCACCACCACTGCCGCAAAACCAACCTGTAGTTTGCACAAGGGCAGAAATCTTTCTAGTTAGATCGCCTACCGCTTTATGCCAAGCACCTAGTCCAGTACCTTAAGCATAATAGGTACTTAGCAGTAGTAAAATTTTATTGAATGCTTAAATGGAAGTTGAAGAAAACGACTCAAACTCTCACGGAGCTCAGAAGTACACAATAACTATCATTACTAGTTCTAGGGATACTGTAAGAATATATAACAGGGTGAGAATATGATACTGCATGGTCTGTAGTGAGGGGAAGCACTTAATGAAGACTTCACTAAAGAAGGAGGTATTGGAGGAAGGAAGGCAGAGAAAACTCCAGGCTAAGGGGAAACTGAAGAACTGGTAGGAATAACTTGAGGAAATGGTAAACAAACAAACAAAAAAAACTGATAGCATTTGAAGTGAGCAAGGAAAGGTAAGCAAGGACCACATCACACTGTGTCTTAGACCTAATTGTATTGGACTTTATCCTGGGTTCACATTTGGGTTTCAAGCAAAAGAGTAAGATTCTTACATCTGCAATTTTGTGGGTTTTTTTAAATTATTTTTGGGCAGAGGCTACTCTTCATTGTGGTGTATGGGCTTCTCAATTGTGGTGGCTTCTCGTTGCAAAGCATGGGTTCTAGGCATGCAGGCTTCAGTAGTTGTGGTGTGTGGGCTCTAGGGCACGCGGTCTTCAGTAGCTGTGGCGCACAGTCTCAGTAGTTGTGGCGTGCGGTCTCCAGAGCACAGGCTCAGTAGTTGTGGTGCACGGGCTTAGTTGCTCCGTGGCACGTCGGATCCTCCCGGATCAGGGATCGAACCCATGTCCCCTGCATTGGCAGGCGGGTTCTTAACCACTGTGCCACCAGGGAAGCCCCACATTTGTAGTTTTAAATGTTCACTCTGGTGAGAGCATTCCAGTAGGGAATTCAAGTAGACCAGTTAAGAAGGCTGTCCAAGTCATCCAGGGGAGAGAGGATACTGTCGGTGTGGAGTGGTGATGGCTGAAGGATAAAGGTGGATGGACTGGAGAGACCAAAAATATTTGACAGGACTTGATCATTATGAGTTATGGGAAAGGAAGAGGAGGGGAGAAGTAGAGAAGATTTCCAGGGTTTTGCCTTGAATAAGTAGTTGAAGAAATACCATTTGTTCAGGTAGGTGAGGCGGGAAGAGGAGCAGTTTTGTGAATGGGTGATTGGCTCTAGGAAAAAAGTGCATAGAAAAGGGCCCAGGGCTGAACTCTGAGGGACTCAGTATTTATAAGTAGATTAGGGGGCTTCCCTGGTGGCGCGGTGGTTGACAGTCTGCCTGCCGATGCAGGGGACACGGGTTCGTGCCCCGGTCCGGGAAGATCCCACATTGCCGCGGAGCGGCTGGGCCCGTGAGCCATGGCCACTGAGGCTGAGCCTGCGCGTCCGGAGCCTGTGCTCCGCGACGGAGGGGCCGCAGCGGTGAGAGGCCTGCGTACCGCAAACAAATTTTTTTTAAAAAGTAGATTAAGAGATAGGAAAAACCATGAGACAAATAGGATGGAAAGCATCCTCTGGCTTTAGTGGTAAGAAAGTAATTAGTGACCTTGGCAATTACGTAGTTTGAATGGAAGCCAGTTTTGAGGGATGTAGAGAGCAAGTGTAAACACCTATTTTTGGAAAGTTGGTTGTGAAAGAGAAGATAGAATGGTAGCTGGAGAGTGTTCTGGATTGCAACTAGTTTTTACAAATGGAGCATATTTTAAGTGCCAGTGAGGAGGATTTGACAGAGAGGGGTTCAGATGTGAGAAATAGATTATCATAAAATTCTTTAGTTTCTGGCTTGGGTAATCGTGAATTATGATGCTGTTTACCAAGATAATATACAGGCGTACCTCAGAGATAGTGTGGGTTAAGTTCCAGAGCACCGCAATAAAGCAAATATCGCAATAAATGGAGCCACACACACTTTTTGGTTTCCCAGTGCGTATAAAAGTTATGTTTACACTCTACTGTAATCCGTTAAGTATGCAGTAGCATCACGTCTGAAAAACAAAGTGCACACTTTAAAAATACTTTGTTGCAGGGGCAGTGGGATGAATTGGGAGAATGACTGACACACATACACTGCTGTGTATAAAACAGACAGCCAGTGAGAACCTGCCGTAGAGCACAGGGAACTCGGTGCTCTGTGGTGACCTAAGTGGGAAGGGAATCCAAAAAAGGGGATATGTTTATGCGTATAACTGATTCACTTTGTTCTACACAGCAGAAATTAACATTACTCAAAAACAGCTCTACTCAAAAAAGTTAATTTAAAAAATGCTGTATTGTTAAAAAACGCTAACTATCATCTGAGCCTTCCGCTAGTTGTAATCTTTTGGCAGGAATAACATCAAAGATCACTGATCACAGACCACCATAACAAATAGAATAATAATAAGTTTGAGATACTGCAAGAATTACCAAAATGTGGCACAGACGTGAAGTGAGCAAATGCTATTGGAAAAATGGCCCCAATAGACTTGCTTGACACAGGGTTGCCACAAACCTTCAGTTTGTAAAAAATGCAGTATTTGTAAAGTGCAGTAAAGCAAAGAGCAATAAAACAGGTGTGTCTGTAGAAGGAACATAGCGTTGAAGTAAAGGCTAATACTGAGTTTGAGGTTCTTGTAGGTCATTAAGGCAGAGAGGTATAGTGATCAGTTCTTTATAGGGGTCTGAAACAACAGCTCTGTCCCTTGAGGACAAGCATCCTGTCTTTGTCTTCTATCTCCTGAGTATTTAGCCCATAATCTGAGGTATAGTAAGCACCTAATACATTTTGTTGGAATTGAAAGAAGCAGCAAGCACGTAGGAAAAAAAAGACGTCACCACAGAGAGAACCCTGAGGAACACCAATACTTAGTGGACACTCAGTGGGCAGAAGAAAAACTAGCAGAGAAGACTTGGGAAGGAAGGGTTAGGTGACAGCCAGGAAAGGAGATAGGGTATGGAGCATTATGGAAGCCAGAAGAGAGAAAATGGGGAAGGAAACTAGTCAGGAGCTGACCTTATTGGAAGGCCTTTAAGGTAAAGTCAAATATTTATGAATTCTGGGGAGGTACCCATTAAAGAGGCAGAAGCTGACATAGAGTAGTAGATGGAACCTGGTCTCAAGAACAGGTGGAGGTATTAGCATCACCGAATAGAAAGGACGTCTCTTAGACTAAGTCTGTTAAGTAGGAATGTTGAGTTCCTAGGAAACAACATTCCTGCTCCAGAGCAAGCCTTGGAAAAGTAGGAAATCAACATTTAAATGTTAAAGTTTGAAGTGAAGACTGAGAGAAGGGGCTAAATATAAAAGGATTACTGATCAGCATTCAAGGCCCAGCTGAGTTAGGAGAGCATAATCTTGTAGTAGCACTGTCTGCATGGTTATGTAATATTTCCAGTAGTGTTCCTCAGCTTGAACAGAGGAGGAAGAAGGAAGAGGTTGCATAGTCCCAGGAGGAGTATTACATCAATAAACTGAGCCTGGTTAGGGTAGGAAACAAAGCCAAGAGGACAGAAGAAAATGGAGTGGTCTGGCTTCCCTGGTGGTGCAGTGGTTAAGAATCCACCTGCCATTGCAGGGGACAAGGGTTCGAGCCCTGGTTCGGGAAGATCCCACATGCCGCGGAGCAACTAAGCCCGTGTGCCACAGCTACTGAGCCTGCGCTCTAGAGCCCGCGAGCCACAACTACTGAGCCTGTGTGCCACAACTACTGAAGCCCGCACGCCTAGAGCCCGTGCTCTGCAACAAGAGAAACCACCCAGTGAGAAGCCCGCGCGCCACAACGAAGAGTAGCCCCCACTCACCACAACTAGAGAAAAGCCCATGCACAGCAACAAAGACCCAACGGAGCCAAAAATAAGAATAAATAAATTTTTTAAAAAAGGAAAATGGAGTGGTCAAGGGACTGGAGGTCTTTTTTTTTTTGAGGGGGTGTTAGAAGATTCAATATTATTTATTTTTATACAATTTTTAAATTTTGGTGTATAGTTGATTACCAGTGTGTTTCAGGTGTACAGCAAAGTGATTCAGTTATACATGTATCTATTTTTCAAATTCATCTCCCATTTAGGTTATTACAGATTATTGAGCAGAGTTCCCTGTGCTGTACGTCCTTGTTATCTGTTTTAAATGTAGCAGAGTGTACATGTCAATCCCAAACTCCCAGTCTATCCCTCCCCCCCACCCTCCCCCCTGGTAACCATAAATTCTCTAAGTCTGTGAGTCTGTTTTTGTTTTGTAAATAAGTTCATTTGTATCATTTGTTTTTTCGATTCCTCAGGAGGTCTTAATGGTGCCAAAGAGAGGGTATAGTGGGCATAAGGCCAAGAATTAGGTATGAAAGACTAGAGCATTGCAATTTAAGATTTTAGGAGTAATGTAACACAGTGTCTGGAAATGGCCAGAGAAGTATATTTCTGAATTAGAATGTAGATGAAGGCTGACAGAGTTGAGAAATTGAAACAGCTTTTGGTCTAATTTATTGGATGGACTGTACACAGAAGATGCCGTTAGTAGGAAGTGGTGTAAGAAGACTGAGTCCAGTGCTGAAGTCCTAAATTAAGAGATTAAGTGGAGAGCGTGCTTCCAGACTACATGGTACACGTAAGGAGTTTTGGAAAGTAGCTTCTTCATGGTATCCTCTTGGCCCAAAAGTCTTGGGAGATCCAGGTTAAGTTAAGATAAAGTTGCAGCATATAAAGATGAGCTTTGAATTCTTTCTTCAAGACCAAGAGTACAGTCTAGCAGGAACCTGCTTTATCTAGCTTTCCCAGGCCTAAGTCCCGTGTGTCAGATCTGCTAGTAATAGTAAAACAGTTAATATTATTTGACTTTTACTATGTGCCAGGCACCGTGCTAGGAACTTTCCTTGTACTTCCATTTATTCTTTCACCAACTCTAAGAGTTCGGTGCTCTTATCCTCATTTTAAGATGAGGACAGTCTAGGTGTCTTGTCTGAAGATTGCACAGCTAGTATGTGGCAGAGCTGAGAGCTGAAACCAGGCAGACTGACTCCAGAGTTTGTACATCCCTTGATATGGAGAACACAGGCAGCCACATGAGCTAACAGGTTGCCCAGTGTCTTTAGCTGGAATGATGTTGTGAAGGTTGTCCTGGTAGCTGGAGGGAGTTTTCCCCAAGTGATTAGGAGACAGTATTAGATGATTTGTAAATGATACTCCTTTTTTAAGATGCACCTTTATGAAATTTTTTTGTCTATAGTTTAATATTGATTCCAAAGGAGGGAAAACCACTTCTGGAAGCCAATCTAGAGCCGTGAAGGTAGGGAACATAGAGGAGCAAAGGGCCCCTATGGCGATGTTCACTCAAAAACCAAAGGAGCTGAGAGAGAGAAGGAAATGAGAAGCCGCTGTGGAGGGCTAGAGTGGATTCTGCCTAGCTCGCTACTCTAGTCAGTGTGCATGGGGAGCGCTATAATTGAGACTAATAATAGGGGGTTTTGTTTGCTGCCCCCTTAGCTACCAGGTTCTCGTGTTCCCCAGAATAGCTATGGGTGTGGCACAAGAACGTTCGTTCTGCAAGCTGCACTTGCACAGACTTCAGTGCTACCAGTCCTGGACCCCCTAAGTGCCCCTATCCCACAGGGGAGCTTGGAGAAGAGGAACGGGGCATCAGGGTGGTAATAGTAGCCCTCCTGTGCCAAGGTCCCTGCGAAGCAGTGAGGTGTTGAAGTCACAGGGCTTTTGAGGACACGGTGGGTTTCAAACTATTCAGGAGCAGATCACACCAAGAAATTCTTAGAAATCAGGTACCTAGGAGTCATCCTCACCAGGAGACTGCCCCCCGCCCTTGCCAAGTCAAAGTCCTCCCTTTTATACGGAGGCTTCACAGAGTTAAGCAACACCCAGACACTTAGGGATGGGAAGGGGGTGGGATTATACAGAGCATCAATCTCTGACATATTTCTACATCACTTCTGCAATCAGTACAACCCAGATGTTCAAACAACTGGAACCTTTTGGTAATTCTTGCTTGTTACCTCCAACCCTACAAAACCACTTAGTTAGCTGGTAAACTCATTACATTTACTTATTTGAAAATTTCAAAAGCATCCTTAATGTATTTGCTAAACCTACATACAGCTACTTAAAACTGGAGCATTACAAAGTTTTTTTCTCAAGTATATCTGTCCTCAAAGGAAATTTTCTAATCCATGATGGCAGTTGGGTGGTGTTCTAACCTGATTTATACAACTTAAAGTGTAATTCTCAACCCCTGCTCCATGAGAAGAATAGGAAAATTAGCAACCCTGTTTTATAAAGACAGTGACGTATAGGGAAATTAAATGACTTGTGACAGTAAACCTACAAAACAGTCTCTTGACCCCTGGTTCAGAACGCTTTCTCTCTCCTGCTGGTTGAAGGTGTTGCCATTTCAAAGCAGGAGGATGAAGGTGGAGAGTGGCAGGGTTATACAGGGAAAGTTCTCATTGGAAGTATGGGAAGCAGTGCCATATACTTATTTTAGTAATAAGGCAAAATTATAAGTTGTCACATGTCATGGCATATGTTGGTGTCTTACACTTTAAACATAGTTTTTCTAAAAAAAATGTAGTCTACATGTTACCAATATAAAATGAGAAACTGAAGCAACTCCAGTTTCTTCCAACAAAACCTTGATCCCACACCAGTTCCCCAGCCAAAGTAGATGAGCCAGAAGTATGAAAGGCAACGGCACCTCTGCTAGAAGTGAAGCAACCAGAAACATCCAGAATGTTCTGTGTGATAGTGCTGTGCACTTTCCAACACAAAATAGTGATTGGTTGTGTGTAATCATTGAGCTTTTAACTTGTATTATTGTGCTCCTGTGCTTGCTCTCACTCTCTCTCTCTCTGTCTCTAAGCTTACAACCCTGACAATGAGAGAAAATCTACATTTCGACTTTAAAACTATAGGCTGGAACCCAGCACTCCTACAGCCTGGCTATGTTTTGTTTTCTTTTCACTGACCAAGCTATAACGTGTAGGCAGCTTTTTTCAGAAGTACAACAGGGAAGCAAAGGGCAGACATGCTCCAGCAGAGCTTTCAAGTCTGATCCATTGAATCAGGCAGTCAGTGGAGCTGCAGTTTGAGCACTGAGCTCCAAGATCCTGGAAGGGAGGCTTGGGAACCCAAGACTGAAGTCTGGCTCTATCTAGTAGGACAATGGGTAATATTTAATAATCGTGTCAGACACTGCTCCTGATATGTCCACTCATTTAATCACAACCATAGGAGGTAGCTGGCTGTCACCACCGCACTCATCTATTCCAGGAGACCCATGTGTCCTTACTGAGATTACCAATCCTAGAATACTGCTTGAAGGGAAATTTATAGAGTAGTTATAATAGTATATATGTACCTGTACACACACATATGTACGTGTACCTTCAGCAGAGAAAGCAGACATTGTAGTAGATTTTATAACCCTGTCAGAGTGGGAAGAGAGACCCTGCCACCATTTGGCTTTGGTAAAATCTATATTTAAATCCTGTTATTACCTTGCTTTCCCATCTCTATTAGAGGCGATGTTCCTATTGGCTTCACAGGAAAAGTTACGTACACTCCTTTTCAGCAATCGTGTATGCATGTCCTATTCCATAAATATTTAGATGGTTTTTGTGCACTTGTCTCTCACTGCATGTTCTTTAATTCACTTCACTTGTAGCTGCCAGCATCTGTCTCTCTGATTTAAGGTTTGTAAGCCTTTGCTGGAATGAAGTTGGTCTGGAAGTGAAATTTGAGGTGCAGTTCATTTACCTGCGTATAAAATAAGTTTAAAGTGGGTGTGTGTGTGTAAACTCCTTAGTTCCAGAGGCTTTGCTGTATGTGCTGGTCAAACGCTGAGCCGCACAGGAGTAAGAGGCCACAAGGTGGCAAGCTAAGACTGGGAAGTGTGTGTGTAGCTAAGGTCCAGAAACTGAACCAGGAATTACGTTTTCATTGGTTTTTAAATTATCTTTATAAAGAGCATGGGCTAATATGTGGTGGTCATTTATACTTTTGACTACTTATGATAGTTTGAATAGATATTGGAACAGTTTTAAAAATTGGGAGATGACTATGATATATTAGCTGTTGATTCATTTTAGGATAAATAGGCCACCGTTTACAATGGAAACAGACTAGAGTCACCTTGCATGATTATACATACATACATACATATATATATATTTTTTTTTTTTTCTTTTTTTTTTTTTTTTTTTGCGGTACGCGGGCCTCTCACTGTTGTGGCCTCTCCCGTTGCGGAGCACAGGCTCCGGACATGCAGGCTCAGCGGCCATGGCTCAGGGGCCCAGCCGCTCCGCGGCATGTGGGATCTTCCCGGACCGGGGCACGAACCCGTGTCCCCTGCATCGGCAGGCGGACTTTCAACCACTGCGCCACCAGGGAAGCCCCGGATTATACATATATTTAACTTTTCCCAAAGCACCAGTCGAAAAATCTTGTTTTGATAAGAAGGTAGTCAGTGCCACCTCTACATGCAAACGAGACTTGGAAATGTGCCTTTTAAGCTGGGCACATTGCCACTCCCAACAAAATCAGAATCAGCAAAATCAGAATTAGTTGCCTAATAAAGTAAAACAAACAAACAAACAAAAACTGGATGCAACACAGTTGGTCATTACATGGAATACCAATATTCCAGAGATCTTTGAAGCTATTTGTACAGGAAGCTTCTGGAAGGCTAGATTTGGAGTTTTAAATAACCAAATTCTTGCTCTGTCATTTCCTCTAACGTTAGGCAAGTCACTTTATCATTCTGAGTTGTAGCCTTCTCATTTGTAAGTATTTTTAAGGTTTCTTCCAATTCCAGAATACTATGATTTTTTAGTTTATACAACATAGTTAGGCTGTAAATTTCATGAATACATTAATTGCTGCCAGCAACTAGTGTGGATTAAGCCCTTAAGGTATGATGATGAAGGCCTTGGCCCTTGCCTGCATTCAACATGCTCATATTTAGAGGGAGATTTAAAAAAACCAAGCAAATAATATAGGGAGAAGTGATATAATACAGCCATGTATTCATATCTAATATTTAAAAAAATAACCTCTATGTGCCAGTGCTTTGCGTGGATCATCTCATTTAATTCGTTCACCAACCCTATCAGATGGGTATTATTTATCCCCATCTTACATCAAAAATTTGCTATCTGATAGAAATATTTGATCCAAACTTTGAAATGAAATTAGAATTTCTCAAGCTGAAGAAAAGATGAATGAAAACATACAAAACATTGATTATTTTACATGTCACCATAATGCCATGATTTTAAGAAGGTAAATCTTATAACCATTTCTATGAAACTGCCTAACTTGTTTGTTGTAATGAGGAGTTTTGTTATTGTATAATACATGAAATTTGTTTTTTTTTTGTTTTTTTTTTTTTTTTTTGCGGTATGCGGGCCTCTCACTGTTGTGGCCTCTCCCGTTGCGGAGCACAGGCTCCGGATGCGCAGGCCCAGCGGCCATGGCTCACGGGCCTAGCCGCTCCGCGGCATATGGGATCCTCCCAGACCGGGGCACGAACCCGTATCCCCTGCATCGGCAGGCGGACTCTCAACCACTGCGCCACCAGGGAGGCCCTGAAATTTGTTTTTTTAAGGCAATTCTCTATTAATCAGAGATCTTTCTGTGGTATCAGGTTTATATAGTGATATAGCCAATATAAAGTCTCACTGCTTTATCAGGCAATCATTTAATTGTGATGCAGTTCAAACTAATAGAACATTTCTATATTAGGTAAAACTCTTTCTTTCTTTTTTTTTTTTTTTTTTTTGCGGTATGGGGGCCTCTCACTGTTGTGGCCTCTGCCGTTGCGGAGCACAGGCTCCAGACGCGCAGGCTCAGTGGCCATGGCTCACGGGCCCAGCCGCTCCGCGGCATGTGGGATCTTCCCCGGCCCGGGACACGAACCCACGTCCCCTGCATCGGCAGGCGGACTCTCAACCACTGCGCCACCAGGGAAGCCCAAAATCTTTATTTCTTTGATGTTCACCCATTGGTCCTGGTTCTCAAATCTTGGAACATGAAATAAGTTATTTGTTTTCCAAGCATTGGGAAAGTCATTCCCTACAGTCTGAACACGAACTTCTAGTACAACAGAATTAAGTGAACTTTCTTTCACTAGTGTCATATTACACTGTGTTCATGTTAAGGTGATGGACAGCTAAAGCTCCAAGGACTTTACCTCATGAACCAATATCAATCCTGGTCTCATATTAAAATTTAAATCTTGATGCAGAATGATTACTTGTTGCATTTCACCTGACTTGTTCTTTTTTTATATTATTTATTTATTTATTTATTTACTTTGGCTGTGCCGCATCTTAATTGTGGCAGCGGGCTCTTCGTTGCAGCATGCGGACTTCTTAGTTTCGGCATGTATGTGGGATCTAGATCCCTGACCAGGGATCAAACCTGGGCCACCTGCACTGGGAGTGCGGAGTCTTACCCACTGGACCACCAGGGAAGTTCCTCACCTGACTTGTTCTGAACAAAATTCTATTGAGTACTAGAGGATGGACTTGAGGATATGGGGAGGGGGAAGGGTAAGCTGTGACAAAGTGAAAGAGCGGCATGGACATATATACACTACCAAACGTAAGGTAGATAGCTAGTGGGAAGCAGCCGCATAGCACAGGGAGATCAGCTCGGTGCTTTGTGACCGCCTGGAGGGGTGGGATAGGGAGGGTGGGAGGGAGACGCAAAAGGGAGGGGATATGGAAACATATGTATACGTATAACTGAATAAATTTGTTATAAAGCAAAAAAAATTTTTTTTTAAAATAAATTAATTAAAAAAAAATTCTATTGAGGTCTTTAAACACATCTCATTTCTGCCTTTCAATACACTGGTCATTTTTTTTTGTCTTCAGTAGATAGAAGCGGGCCTTCTGTGTCTTCATCCTAATCAGTAACATGAATGTAGTCGGGAACTGTTTTTGTCTATAAGTGAAACAGACTAACAAATCAATGACTTACATCAGGTGGGAGTTAAGTTCTCTTTCACATAACAACAAAAACAAAAGCATGGAGTCAGGCGGTGCAGAGCTAATGGCAATTCCATAATGGTGTCAATGTCCCAGGAGCTTTCTTTCTGTTCCTTCATCCATAAGGTCTTGCTTCCATCCTCAAAGTCACCTCATGGTAGAAGATGTTCACTGCAGCTCCAGCTACGATGTCTCAGTCAGGAAGAGACGAGGGGAGCAAAAAGCATGCAAGGTAGATCGGCCCCACCTTTTTTTTTTTTTTTTTTTTTTCGCGGTACGTGGACCTCTCTCTGTTGTGGCCTCTCCCGTTGCGGAGCACAGGCTCCGGACGCGCAGGCCCAGCGGCCATGGCTCACGGGCCCAGCCGCTCCGCGGCATGTGGGATCTTCCCGGACCAGGGCACGAACCCGCATCCCCTGCATCGGCAGGCGGACTCTCAACCACTGCGCCATCAGGGAAGCCCAGGCCCCACTTTTTAACTCTCCCCAAAGCATCACTCACAAAATCTTGTTTTGACAGGAAGGTTGTCACACACTGCTAACTACATGCAAAGGAGACTTGGAAATGTGCTTTTTTTTTTTTTTTTTTTTTTAAGCTGGGCATATTGTCACCCCCAACAAAATCAGAATTCTTTTAGGTGGAGAGGAATAAATATTGGGTAGATGAAAGATGGAAGAGGCAAGAGGAACACAAAGATTTTTTTCCCCAGAAACACTGTACTCCTCAGTACCAGGGACGTAAGCTGTGGCAATACCAGGGTGTGAAGAGATGAATGAGACAAGATTCTCGACCTTGGTCACAGTCAGTAGTTTTAATATCATCATTAAATTAATGTGACTAGGAGCAATCTTCTCTAAGAAGATTGGCTTATCAGGTTTGCTAATCTTCTACAGAAAGGTCTCAAGTTACTGTACTTACTCTCCTTTGAGATCAGTGCTTTTAAATTGAAGGCACTTGGCTAACCTAGTGAGTCATACTTTTAGTAACAGGGGATGATGATCATCAATTTAGTTAATGACATTTTTATAACAAGAATATGGAAACTGTACTGCTTAATATTTGTCTCCTCTGCCCCAATCTACTGCAGAGTTTTAACAGTGACCTTTCCCTGAGGGCTAGGACTCTGGAGTCCACTTCTTCAACTTCCTGTTGCTCTGCACAGACAAGCAGAGCCTGCCGCAGTTCTATACCACAGCCTTTCTGCCTGTCTCCACTCTGACAGGAGACATTAATGTCTGAGAGAAATTTGAAGATAAAAATACGTTAAAGATAAAAAAGCTAAAACAAGATTTTAAAAACTACATATATCACTTTTGTCTGGACAACATTTTTTTCTTTTTTCTTTTAATAGAAAATTAAATCTCCATAGCTGGCGAAGGATCCGATACTTCACCTGTAAGTAGATGGGGATGGTGGCTTATTTGGGTAACATCCAGAACTCATTTCCCATTGCTTTCGAACAGAATTTATGGGCACAATTATAGAATTTTAAAACATCATCTGCATCTTCTCAGAATGGAAGGCTGTTTGTTAAACTCTCTGGCACAGTGGAATCAAGATAGGTCTCTGGAAAATTCTCAGAACTTGCCACAATCACCGATGTCTTTTACAGCTGAAAGAAGATTTGCTTTGTGAGAAAAGACCCAATTTTATATTAAAGAAAGAGCTGCTGGCAGGTCTCTACCAGAACGCCTCCCTTGGGCTTTTGTCATTAAAATTCAATTGAACGCTGACATTTTTTACCTCCACGTGCCCCACCACTGCTTTCCTTCCTCACCAGTTTTTCACAGAGCTGTGAAATGCCCTCTCGTTTGTGCTGTGTCATCCTAAACATACAAACAAAATAAAATGTAAACTAGGAATACACTGGCATCAATGTTTAAGGCAAGTGTTACATGCATGTGATGAGATGCGAGCTAGAAAGAGTTGGGGCACTTTGGGGTTTTCAATTGCTTTATTTTATTTATTAAAATTTTAAGGACCTCCCTGGCGGTCCAGTGGTTAAGACTCCGCGCTTCCACTGCAGGGGGCGCGGGTTCGATCCCTGGCTGGGGAAGAACCAGCATGCCACGCAGCCAAAAAATAAAAAATGTTTAAGGCATCTTTGGGAAATATAGGTAGAAATATTTAAAAATAAAATTAAAAACGAAAGTACGTGTGAAGCAATGAAAAGATTTATAAAGAAAAAGTTCATCTCCCCTTCTCTTATTGTAACCAGTGTTGACATCCTTTCCCGTCTTTCCTCTTATTGACACAAACATTCTGTACGTACACACGTGTAAAAGTTAGGATGCTTGAAGCCTGAGAAGGAAAGGCTAATACAGGAGAAGAGTCATACCTCTTTTTTCTAATTATACAGGAAAGAAATTAATGAAGAACATGATTTTATTAGGACTCTTTTAGTTGCAAGGCCCAGAAACCCAATTTAAACCAGTTTAAACAAAAATGGGGACTTTATCTTCGATGTAACTAAACTGCAGAAAGGGTAGGGGTGGAGCCAGTGTCAGGGATAGCAGGATCAAAGAATTCAAACATCCTCAGGTCTTTGCCTTTTTTCCCCTCCCCTCTAGTCTTTGCAGTTTGTCTGTCTGAAGAAAGTTGGCTTAATTTCCTTGGGAAGACTGGAACCATAACCACTTGCATGCTTGGCATTCTTCTATCCAAGTACTTGAAAAAAAAATCTCCTCCAGCTCCAATTAGAGGAAACCCTGTGGCCAGGGTCAAAGTTGTAACCAGAAAGATTCTGGGGAAGAGTGCAAGGGAAACAAAATAATTGCAAGTCGGGAATGGCTTGAGTGAAATTAGAAAGACATCTGTTTAGTGATCTGGGAAGCCTGATGAGGTGAGCAGGTAGTTTAAGGCAGACCTATGGTGATTGTTAACTCTGCTTTTACTAGCTGTGTGTCCCTGAAAAGAGTAACTGCCTTTGTGGGTCTCACTTTCTTCATCTCTGAGGTTACTGTCTGAGCACCAGAAGCTTGTAGGGGGGTCAAGTGAAGTGATGTAAATACAGGATACAGGTGTGAGATACTTCATCCCATCTTCACCTCCATGCTCCTTAATGGAAATGGAAATTTTCTGGAGGTGGGAATTATATCTAAAGATGCACAACACAGTGTCTTGCTTCTATTAATCATTGCTCAATAAATATTTATTGATAAGAGAAAGAATAAAGATGGCAAAATTTAACTGCCAATTTCTCTCAATCAAATGCTTTGGGTCTTCACTGACACCAAGACAGCCTCCAGAATGTTCATATAGGAAACTCATTTTGTAAATTAATTAAGCTTTAAAAAGAAAAAAATTATTCCCCTTCCTATCTAAACAACTTTATGCATGGCCTTTACCTCCATTACCTTTAAGTCTCCTCTGTACGCAAAGTGGAAAGGCAAGAATGTACATATGCATCCAATCCTCTTAGCTTGAGCAGAGCTTGTTGTCATAACTGAGGTGAAGAGTCTGAGGTCCCCAAAGGCGTTTCGGCAGCAAATTCATCCTCAGACTGAAAAATTCCCTGATGTCCATTCCAGTTCTGTGCACTAAAACCCTATGTTCTAGATTCCATGCCAGGATCAGGGCCTCCAAAACCTTAAACATCTTTAACCACCTATTACTGTAGAAAAAAATATATGTTCCTTTAAGTCCTTCCTGGTTACCTGAATTTGTGAAGGCTAGCTTTTGTGAAAACACAAACAGGTTTTCATGTCACAAGGTGAAGTACAATGGATACAAGTACCTGAGTCCAGCAGTGACATGTGGTGTAAACTGGAGGAGGGGGACCACAGAGTTCACATCCCCTCTCCTGTCCAGCCAGTCTTTAAAACAGATTATGACCGCTGTTGGCGGCATGGTCTGGAGGCTACATAACGACACAAATAACCTTCGTTATGCATGAACTGTAGTGAGACATTTTATGTTAAAGAGGGCAGGCTGTGGAAGACATAACATAATTTGTTTTAGTTAAAATTACATTTTTATGCACTTACTTTTTGTTTAAAAAATCCCAGCAGAGAAGAATGATTTCTGAGCTATCTTTACCAGGCAGGGTTGCAAATCCTATTCTAAAATTGTCAGAACAAGTTTTATTTCACAGAACAATCATGCCCAGTTCAGCCAAGTAACGATATCAATGACAGTCAAGTAACACCGCAAAACCACTTCATTTTTATTCTGGAGAAATGCACATATGTTAGAGTATTAAATCCAAGGAGAATATATCTGTGATTCTTTTTTTAAATAGGAAAGTAAAAGAAAGCCATAGTTTCAAATCAAGTGATAATAAACATATCTGTTTTTTTTTACATTTTTTGAACCAATGTAACAGCATAGTACACATTTTACTATCTATTCTAGAAGGAGATGTACCAGCAAATCGTAGGCAAACTATGACATATTGTACAGTACATTGTGAATTCCTGATTGTAAGAAGGTCCAACATATGGAAATTTACAAAGTATTTCATTGTTCTGTGGTTAAAGATAAGTGTTCAGTAACTATCAGGTAGGCATATTCTTTTTCTGGGTCTTCCCCTTTCTCCCTACCAATGTGCTTCTCTCTGTGGGACCTGCCTTCCCTCATGACTCTAGAATGACCCTTGCAAATGTCTGCTAGTTCAGGCTTAAGTGGAATTATCTCCCAGTAACATTTGTATTTAAGTTGGAGACCAGTAAATGATGACCTTCTTCCATTTCCCCTAGTCCACTTACATCCAGGGACAGCTACACTGCAAAGCATCCTGGGCTCTGTGGAGTTTTCCCCAGGCTGAACCCTCTCACTGAATGTGCTTCTGTGTGCCCCTGGTTAGCTGCTACCCCACCCTCATCATATTCTTTCTCTACAAAGTTTGAGTAGGGCTGAGTGAGTGGAGCGTTGGCTGCCACTTGGAACGATTGCCAGTGCCTCAATTGTTGTTTGGAGGCCATCACATTTGAAAGAAGTGTCACTTTTTACATCTTCCAGTTGATGGATCTAAGCACTTAGAAGAATGCTGTTAGTTGGCTTTCTTCAGACTAAGTTGCAATTAACTATTCAAACACAACTCATGTAGGGTTCATGTGGATGAACCCTACCACCAAACAATGAGACCTCTGTCTAGTATATACAACTGAGCACATAACGAAAATTTAAAAAATTCTTCCCAAGGGACATTAAGGCTGACACCCTTCGTTTTCCAAGGAAGCCTATGTCTACTTCAGAGGGATGCGGGTTTGCTTTAAGCCTCTTGTGTGCCACAGAGTACCTTTGTTTCCCCTCCCTGGGCTGCGCTCATGGCTGAGTCTAAATGGTGCTTCTGGAGCAAGGGTGGGGCCCCCCTCTCACCATATTTAACATACCTGAGGTTGTGGCACTCACACACTGAGGACTTGAGTTTTTTAGAGTATTTTTGGAGACAGCACTTAATAAAACACTTGAGGACCAAAAAACTCAGTTCAGTGAAATTCAACACAATGCACAGGCATGAGGAAATGACCAAGAAGAGGATGAAAATCGTTTTCTCCGTGGGTTTGGAGACAAAGCAGTCCACAGTGTTGGGACAAGGCTTCAAATCACACTTCATAAAGTAGGGAACACTAAAGCCACCATAGAGCTTGTAAAATAAAACCAGGAAGCCAATTTCAAAACCAGTTTTAACAATGAGGCTGATAAGGTAAGTGTACCACAGGCCCCCATCCATGGTGCCTGGGCTGACATAGAGTTTCTTCCTGTGCCTTTTCTCTCTACCCTCACAATAGGCTACATGTAGAACCACCAGAAGTGAAGGCGTGGAGACCACGATCAGTTGTAAGGCCCAAAGTCTGACCTGGGAGATGGGGAAGAAGTAGTCAAAACACACATTTTCACAACCAGGCTGTCTAACGTTGCACTCAAACTCTTTCTGCTCATCTTTCCATGTATGCTCTGCCGCCACCATGTAGACCAGCAAACGGAAGATGAACGTGACAGCCAGCCAGATCCGCCCGATCCCAGTGGAGTATTTATTTACTCCACTCAGGAGGTCTCTGAGGAACATCCAACTCATGACTTAGATTCAAAAGAAGACAATATTCTGCAAAAGAAAACAGTTTCATCATGATTCATTTACTTCTATTCCATTGATCATTTCTACTGTCTTACTTGCAGATTATGGAATTATGGAAGATAAACTTGACTTTTTGCATTATTACAACCCTGGATGTTCAGGGCTCTCTAAGAATCCCATAGGATACGCTCACTTTCATACAAGGAGATGACACAGCTGGTCCACAGGACGTAAATGAGCCCATGCCCAGTTTAATTTGGAATTTGGTTTGTCATCCCACACACACTAACCCATTCCCAGACAAATCTTTCTACTTTATTGCTTCTCTCTAAGGATGGTTGGGCTCTATGGCTGATCTAGAAAGAATTAGATATGAATCCCAAGGGGACCTTGGTACCTTGAGATATCCCTCACATACCAGCTTCTCTTTTTTTTAATGTTTTTTTTTTGTTGAAGTATAGTAGATTTACAATATTGTGTTAGTTTCAGGTGTACAGCAAAGTGATTCCTATATTATTTATTTCAGGTTATTTTCCATTATAGGTTATTACAAGATACTGACTATAGTTCCCTGTGTTCTACAGTAAATCCTTGTTGCTAATCTATTTTATATATGGTTGTGTGTGTCTGTTAATCTCAAACCCCTAATTTATCCCTTCCCACCCTTTTCCTTTTTGGTAACCATAAGTTTGTTTTCTATGTCTGTGAGTCTATTTCTGTGTATTAATTTTTGGATTCCACAGCTTAAAGTTGTAGTCTCTACTCACTTTCTCTAATTTGTCAGTGCCCGTCCCTAATCCTTAAAGGTTATTCCCTGTCCCTACCACCTCCTGTGTCCCGTATCTCATCCCAGCTCCTTGCCTACAATTTGATAGTGAGAAGTGAGGCTCTCCACTATGAACTCCCTCAAACTTATGCTCCCTCATCCCTCCAGATCTACTTACATCGGTGCCCAGCTTACCTTCTTTACCCAGTTTGGAGGGAGAGGGTTGGTTTCTTCTCACCTCAAAATGATCATTCCAGCTCTAATCCCATTCTTGATCTACCCATGTCCCCTGCTCTGAATTCTGTATCTTCACCCTCCACTGCCCCCTTCCTCTCAGTGTATAAACGTGCTGAAGTGTTGTCCATTTTTAGTGGGGGAATCTTCATAGCTTCTCTTTCTGACAACCTCTATCCCTATCCCTTATTTCTACTTCCTCAAGTATTATTTACTCATCAACTCACTGAGTCTAGTTTTTCTTCTCAACTTCAACTACCTCTCAATTACCAAGTGTTCTGGACACTTCAAATCTCCTTTAATTTTCCTGTGGCGTTTGATCCTGTTGCCTGCATTTGTGTTTTTGAAACGCTTTCAGCCTTGGTTTCCATACCATTCTCCCCGCTCCTTCTGTTATTCTGATCCTCTTGACTGTACCGTCTTAGTTGTCTTCGCCCAGCCCTGAACAGCTCTGTCCTCTGCTCTTTTCTCCCTCCATATGCTCTCCCTGCAAAACCTCATGCATTCCTACAGATTCAACTACTGCTTTCAGGTTCTTGTTTCTCAAATCTTAGGCTTCTCCCCAGACTTCCAGATCTCACTGCCTCCTGGCTATTATCTAAATATCCTACAGGTATCTCAAGCTTGATATGTCTGTAGTTCAATGTACTATCCGCTCTGCCCTTTGATTTCCTTATGTGGTTAAACAGCATCACTAACGCCCAAGCACCCAGGTCAGAAACCATAATCATCCTAGATGCCTCTCTCATGACGCTTTTAAAATTGCTCACCAAGTTCTTCTGATTCCTCCTAAATATCTCTCAAATTCACTTCCAAGTCACTGCTGAGCTCTCTCTCACCCATACAGCCCTCCCACTGCTTTCTACGTCCGGTCTCAGCATCTCCTCCGTTCCCCTCCTAGTACACCCTCAATGCTGCTCAATTCTCTTGCGCCCCCCTCCGTCTCTTTTGCTCTTTACCCTACGAAAGCGGATAGGAAGCTAGGGAGCCTTCTTTTTCATCTCAGCGACATTGTCTTTCTCTCACTCTCGGCTTCCATTTTGTCATATAACTGAACTCTATGGGTTGGGCAGTGATTTTTGTTTCTTGAGCCTACAGTGTGCTCAGCCTTCTCTGTTTAGTGCTCTTGTGAGTTGGTCTCTCACAACCAGCCTGGAAAGTGGGGTTTTTGTTGGTTTGTTTATGGTGGCGGTTGTGTTGTTCTTTCAGATGAGAAAGCAGACTCTGAAAAATAAAGCCACTTCCCAAGGTCACAAAATAAGAGGCAAAGCAGGGTTCAAATCCAATTTTCGTTACTCTAAAACAGAGTTTCTCAACAGTGGCACCATTGACATTTGGGGCTGGGTAATTCTTTGTTCTAGCAGCTGTCCTGTGCATTGTAGGCTGTTTAGCAGCATCCCTGGCTTCTCCCAGCTAGATGTCAGTAGCACCACCTCCTGTCCTATTTGTGACAACCAGAAATGTCTCTGGACAATTCCAAATGTACACTGGGGAGATGTAGCAAAGTCTCTCCAGTTGAAACCATTGCTCTTAATTCTCTAGTACAATCAGAAGATGTGGATTGGAGCTCCAGGTCTGCCGCTAAGATACTTCATGATTTCTCAGGTGAAGACCTTGCCATTTCAGGTCCTATCTCCTATTACAAAGATGGATTACATCTTGCCTTCTCTATAGACTCCACCAAAGGAGCATCATGGAAATGATGATGTGAGGGGAACCAGAAGGTAAAGAAAATGGGGATATTGTGATAGTAGCATTCCTGCCAGAGCACGTCACATGGATCTCTTCCAGAGGGAACATTATGTAACAAGCCCACATGCTAGAACCCTGAGATGTATGAAGGTTAAGAGGTATTTTCAGAGACAACAAAGACACATGTACACAATGCCCTATTCAGCAGGGAATAAATACTTCAATGTCCTTGGTTTTCAGAACACAAACAGAATTGTATTAAATAAAAAGGATTCTCAAATCCACCTGAAAGGTTAACATCTCCATGAATTATTAAAACAAATCCCCAAAGATTAAAAAGGGGACAAAAGGGTCTTATGTTTCCCTATGACATGTGTCATTGGGCATTTGTCTGTATTACTCAGGAGGATGTTTATTTAATGTTGCAAAATATTTAAAAGTACCCTGTTGGACATTTCAGAGAACAGATAAAGGTAAGAGATTTTCTTTTTTTCAAAAAGAAAAGTAGTAAGAAAGTGACTGGTGTTTGAATAGGATCAGAAGACTGACGCCATCAAATGTGTCAGGACTATGAATTTCATCTGACTAATGTCCATCCTATTTTGAAGTTCTCTGCTGATGGAAAGGCAATGGCTTTTCTCAGGAGGGAGGGGTGTTCTAATATGAGTTCACTTTTAACAGGGGTGGTTTACCATACCGGATAAGAGCCTGAACACAGTGTTGGACTCCTTGGGTTCAAGTCCAAGTTCCTCTGTAATAATAATAGTACCTACCTCATGGGGCTCAAAACAGAGACTGACACACGGTAGGTACTCAGTAAGCATTATCATTATAATTTTTAGTTTTTCCATTAAAACCCTTTTCTTGGTGTCAAAGTGAAGTCTTTCCAATTTCAGGGTAAGTATATATATATATATATATATATATATATATATATATATATATATATATAATTTTTTTTTTCTCTAGCTCTGTTCCTATGAAGGATAATAGTTAGGAATCTCCCAGTAATAGCCCTTTAAGCATCTGAAAGCAGTGAAGTCATCAGCTCAACATTTTTATCTCTTAATAATGTAGAATGTCTCCTTATTTTTAAAAAGCATCTTTAATTTATCCATGTTATTAAATTACTAAGGATTACTTCCAATTTTTAAAGAGTTTCCATTTACCATTTCTAATGTACAAATTATCCTATGACTCTCTTCCTTTCTCTTAAGAAGCAGCAGTTAACTGCATAGGAATTTAGTTTGGAAAACATAAATATTTTCAGAAAGTAAAATATTCAATATTCCAATATCAGGAATAATTTTGGAAATTGGAAATTTCCCCCAAACATTTGATCTAAATTAATTTTGTCTGTTATGTATTACAGACAAAATAAGTTGAACAGAGTTCTGTGGAATATAAGTGAAGTGTGTATTGGGAAATAATGTGCATGTGTATGTTTCTCTAGGGGGAGTGGATTTAAAGAGGTTGGGGAGAAAGGTTGGAACTTATATTCTGGAGGGCTTTGAACACATTTTTTTTAAACATCTTTATTAGAGTATAATTGCTTTACAATGGGGTGTTAGCTTCTGCTTTATAACAAAGTGAATCAGCTATACATGTACATATATCCCCACATCTCCTCCCTCTTGCGTCTCCCTCCCACCCTCCCTATCCCACCCCTCTAGGTGGTCACAAAGCACCAAGCTGATCTCCCTGTGCTATGTGGCTGCTTCCCACTAGCTATCTATTTTACATTTGGTAGTGTATATATGTCCATGCCACTCTCTCACTTCGTCGCAGCTTACCCTTCTCCCTCCCTGTGTCCTCAAGTCCATTCTCTACTTCTCCATCTTTATTCCTATCCTGCTCCTAGGTTCTTCAGAACCACTTTTTTTTTTTTTTTTTTAGATTCCATATATGTGTGTTAGCATACGGTATTTGTTTTTCTCTTTCTGACTTACTTCACTCTGTATGACAGACTCTAGGTCCATCCACCTCACTACAAATAACTCAGTTTCATTTCCTTTTATGGCTGAGTAATATTCCATTGTACATATGTGCCACATCTTCTTTATCCACTCATCTGTCAGTGGACACTTAGGTTGCTTCCATGTCCTGGCCATTGTAAATAGAGCTGCAATGAACATTGTGGTACATGACTCTTTTTGAATTATAGTTTTCTCAGGGTATATGCCCAGTAGTGGGATTGCTGGGTCATATGGTAGTTCTATTTTTAGTTTTTTAAGGAACCTCCACACTGTTCTCCATAGTGGCTGTATCAATTTACATTCCCACCAACAGTGCAAGAGGGTTCCCTTTTCTCCACACCCTCTCCAGCCTTTATTGTTTGTAGATTTTTTGATGGTGGCCATTCTGACTGGTGTGAGGTGATACCTCCTTGTAGCCCTGATTTGCATTTCTCTAATGATTAGTGATGTTGAACACATTTTAAAGAAGTTTATTCTTTGTTCTGTGAAAAAAAAAATGGGAGTGAGAAGAAGGTTCTGGGACAATCAGATTTCCACATACAAAAGAATGAAGTTGGATTCCTTCCTCACGCCATTAAAAAAATTTAACTCAAAATGGATCAATGACAAAAATATAAGAGGAAAACCCATAAAACTCAAAATCCTCCACCAGCTATTCTAAGGTTCTACACACTGATTAAGAGAAATTAAGAGTAGTATCACAGGCCTCCATAAAACATGACGTCCTGGAGTGAGAGCACTGTCAGGCTAAATTAAGTAACTCAGAATTTAGAGACAAATACCTCCTTTGAGTATGAAATGAGTAAAAAACATCATGGGATGTTAGTTATAGAAGGAACCCACCCCAGAGAGATCATCTGTCCTGTATTCCTGGGATAACCTGGAAAAATACTAGAAAGTTGGTGGATATGTAGATTTAAGGGTGTAAGATTATGCAAGACTTCAAACATCAAGAAGAGAATTGGAGGGCTTCCCTGGTGGCGCAGTGGTTAAGAATCCTCCTGCCAGTGCAGGGGACATGGGTTCGAGGCCTGGTCCGGGAAGATCCCACATGCCGCAGAGCAACTAAACCCGTGAGCCACAACTACTGAGCCCACATGTCACAACTACTGAAGCCCGTGGACCTAGAGCCCATGCTCCACAACAAAGACAAGCCACCGCAATGAGAAGCCTGCATGCTGCAATGAAGAGTAGCTCCCGCTTGCTGCAACTAGAGAAAGCCCGTGTGCAGCATCGAAGACCTAATGCAGCCAAAAGTAAATAAATAAATTTTTTTTTAAAAAAGGAAGAGAATTGGAAACTTTTTTCCAATCATAGCAACCAGAAGGTACCTGAGTAAAGTGGGTAGTACATGAAGAAACAGAGAGAAGACAACCAACCATGTGGTCCTGTGAGTGGCATCAAGACATGGCAGCAAAGGTTCACAAAAAGTAGAGGTCTGCGTGAAAGATAGGTGAACAGAAACGACCTAAAATGACATGGACCTGCTAAGAGTCTACACAGTTCTCTGAGTAGGGAGAACACAGTAATGTGCAGACACCATTCTCTCTTCTGCAACTGAGGATCCTGGGTTTTCTGGGACAACCCGTATTGCAAACTTGCTGAGCTATTGTCAGAGCTAGTGAGAACATGCTCAAGTCTTAGGTTTAACAAAATGAGTCCCAGTAACCATCTGGTAGGACAAGGATAGCTAATGCATCTGGCTCCTATACATCCTGGATTAAATGTCCATTACAATCATTTGATTCTCATTACTCCAAGTGACCAAGCAACCTTCTGAGGAATTGTTTTCTTGCTGAGATTCCTTAAGCTGTGCAATGAATCCTCTTGAGATTAGATGCAAGACTTCCAGTCCCTGGAGAGGTGCTTTATAAATCAGGCTTCCTGGGGCTTGGTTAATGTGGGTGAGTCCCTTAGGGATGACTCCACTTAGGGTGTACTAACTATAAACCTGAGCTTCTGAGCCTTTGGGCCTGAGCACCAGCCCGCCCGTTCTTCTCTTATTGCAGGATGAGCCTTTGCCATTCCAGCAACTTCTCGCCACACAGGAGGCTTCACTTCTTGTGTGGTTCGGGCATCAGGAAGCAAGTGCCCTCTCTGGGCTCTGAATGGGCACAAACACTGTCCAAGAAACCCTGGCACTGCCAGGAGCCTGGGACCTGCTCTGTCGTTACCAAGGAGTGCTGTTTTGAAACTTGCATTAGAAGGGCACCAGATATCGAATGCCACACACACCACTGGTGACAAGCCCTGAAAAAGCCATCAGCCTCCATACCCAGCTTCTTTCACTTCTCAGTAATAATGATACCTTGGATATTATTATACCTGGATAGTGCTTGACCGTTTCCAAAACATCTCACAGCCTCTCATCTGACCCCCACCCCATCTTCTGAGGTAGGCAGTGTGTGGTAGGACCCTTAATGCACTGACGAAGAAACCAAAACTCAGGGAAGTGGCTTGTCCACAACACGCAATAATGAGTAGAAAATCCAGCAGCAGAAGCCAGGTTCTGCAGGATGGGTCTCCAGCTCCCCCTGGAGCTGATTTCCGTCCAACCTTGCACACAAATCATTTAACCCCCAAAGAAAACAGTTTCCTCTCGAGGACCTCTTTCCATCTCTGAGGCCCATAGAACATGCTGACACGTGTGAACACTTTAACCCCTTGTTCAATTTTAAGGCATTTTCATTTTTAGAGATGGCCTATTTGGGAAATGCCAAAAGCAGAAAGTTTCTCAACCCAGGACCTGTGGCCCCTGAAGGGCTGTTGTTAGATTCTCAAGGGTCTATTAGAAGAGAATGTGTGTGTGTTTTTGGTCTAGGATCTTCAAACAAGCAAACAAAAGCACCGCTGAATGACCAGCTCATAACAAGGGCAGCCTCAGGATTTCAGCACTCACATTTACGTGTTTGGCAAACTACACAGCCTTCAGGCCAAATCCAGCCCACCACCTGTTTTGTAAATAAAGCTTTTTGGGACACAGCCATGCCCATTCATTTACTATTGTCTTTGGGCGGCTTTTATGCCAAAACAGCAGAGTTGAGTAGTTGCAATAGAGATAAAGCTGCTCTCAGGGCTAAAATAGTAACTATCAGGCCTTCTGCGGAAAATGTTTATTGACCTCTGATATATAAATCATGTTTAAAAGCATCTTGGAACCAAGTTGCAGAAGTTTAATCACCTAGGCCTGTGAGCAACAGCACAGGATGGGTTGTGCTCAGGAAAAAGCCACATGAAGCCACAGGGAGAGCCGCGGGAGCCAAGGTGCTGGTGGCTGGAACTGGGACCCGTGGTGGAAAAAGCAGCCAGGACCAGCCCGGTGCGTCAAGCAGGCCCATCCCAAGGGCTCTGCAGTCAGAATCTCATTCTCGCCATGAGTAGCAATTTCATTTCAGCAAAACGACATCTTTTGTCTGCTAAACTTTAATTGGTTTAAATTTAATTTATTGGTTTCGCAACGTTTGGTTTTTCTTTTGTAAATATAGCCCCATTAAAGCCATAAGTCTAAAGGTTAGCCTGTAGATGTAAAATTATTTTACATCCAACTTAATGTTTTATACATATCAATAACAGTATACTGAAACTTGACTTGTCAATACCGAGGGTCCACAAGCAGTGCTGAGTAGAACAGTACCCACCCGGGCTGACACGTGTCCATATGCACCACCTGCCTGGTATTTCATCTTCCTGTGTGAATAAAGGCGTTGCCATTTTCCAAGGACCCCCTCTTAGGAATAGTGCAAGGGTTGTCCTCAGACCACACAGAAAAGGCCACTGAAAGGTCCTAGGCTGTGCCTCGGTGCTCCCATCACCTCACTTACATCAGTCCACACCCTGTGCTCAGGCCAGGCTTCTGCTCTGGTCACAGGCTCCCGAAGCCCTTGTCATCCACACGTTCCAAATGGCAACTTTACTTAGCGGCAGCTCATCCAGAAAGGGCATCTGTGATGTGGCACAAAACTGAAGAGCAGTATGTCTAAGTTTGTCATAACTAGGATTCCTTCCCCGAGGGAAACTTTTGGGAAAGAGGTAATGACTACCCAATTACAAGAAATGGCATTTCCCCATTAAATAAACAAATCCTACCATACGAGAAATAAGCTTCACTTACCTCTTGACACAGACGTGAAGATTAAACAGAAATCCAGTCCTCTGCTCGTTCCATTTAAACAACGACGGGTTGATTATAGCATTTCCCTGAGAGGGAGCTGGTGTTTTAAGCTGAGGAAAATGGAGTCCAGTGGTTTCCAAGGTAGTGTAAGCAGAACAGGTGTAACCTGATCATTTGTTTTGGCTCATAACTTTGATGCGACTTCTTATGTCTCTGCTGTTTAAAATATATGTTAAAAGAGAACTGAAACTGAAAAACCAATTCAAAGCCACTGATGTACACGCAGTTCATTGAACGTATGCCTTTTTATAAAAGCTTGTCATCATCTAAGCAAAGAAGCTGGGACAATGAGGGAGGGTGTCTCATCTCTTTAAACGATTTCCCAGGTTGTTTATCAAAAGCCATCTATGGGGCAAAAACAGGCAAAAGAACAATTGAAGTCAATGTATCTTTGATGAGCTTATTTTAACTTCACTTCATGGGTCATAATCTTAGAAATCCAGAAAGTAAAAGGCATAGTAAAAATCACTTTTCTAAACCCAGGAAGCATTGATAACAGACATTTTCTATGTATATAACAAACAGAGAGAAAGAAAAAGTACTTTATCTTTTTATGGAGCCATTTCTAGGCATGAGTTTAGCTAAAATTAAAGACGTGCAGAAATGAAAATGAAATCCGTTTTCTCTTGGAATAAGAATAACTTAGAAACAGAATTTTACAGTTGGAAATGATACTAGATGTCATGAAACTGAATGCCTTCATTTTAGAGATGAGAAAACAGAACCACTGAGAGCAGCCTGTTGCAGGTCCCAGAGCCAGTATATGAAGCATAGAAAAGAGCTGGGCAGGAAACCCAAGTCCCAGACTTTTGCACTGTCACAGCCACCTCCACAGACCACGTGGATTTCGGTTCTCTCTTACTGCTCTTAACATTCGTGACCTTTATAATTATTCCATATATTCATATATTTAATCCAAAATCCAAAGAGGACTGCAGTTGATTTTGAAAAAACATTGATCTACATTATTAATTATATTACTGGATAAAACTCTTCCGTACCCAATAAAGCAAATCTTGTTTGATTTGGTTTTGTTTTAACAGAGAGATCCCAGGATCCTAGAATACTGACCCAGTTTCCAAAGAGTTGATACCATGATAAGATCCCAAAGCCTTATCTCTGGAATTGATCATCCCTTTTAGTTTCCATTCCTTTGTTTAGCACTTATCAAACTTCATCCATGACCTTAAAACGTTACCTGATTGTACTGAGACAACTTCTGCCAGGAATAGTTGGTCTGAGGTGGTTTGTTGTTAGGGAAACCTGCAGGATGGCCTTACTGAATCCCCAAGCACTAATGATTCAGAAGATCCCAGCCTTCCAATAACGTTAGCACTAACCCAAACAAAGGTAGCATACGATGACCCAGTATGGCAGAGGTGTAGTTTTCTAGACGAAGGTCCCTGTCCTCAAGGATCATGTAGCATCTTGCACACAAGCTAGGGGAGGGAGAGATTGCTGGGCTTAGGGGGCTATCAGGAGAGGTTCTATAGAAGAAGAGGGTATGGGTTGTATCTTTGTGGAGCAAGAGGCAAGAACATGGGTGTGTCCTGGACACAGTGCCTCCGATGAACCTGACACCTTCTCTGTTATGCTCACGATGCTTTCAGTGTTTTTGACAAAGAGATTTCATTCTCCCCACTCCAGTTTTTGTTTGGAAGAAGCAAACATAATAAGGACTGCATAAAAGGAGTGACGTGTTGCAGTAGAAATAACACCATCTTGAAGTCAGAAAGCTAAGGGTGGGGAGAGGTAAGAGAAGCCAGAGCTGGAAAGAGAATGGAATGAATGCTGTCTGTTCACCTTGTTCTCCTCTGCTTTCTCTTCACTGTGAGAATGTGTCCCTGCAGGACGTCAGCATGAGCAGAGCCCAGAACATGGAGGCAGTATAAGTCAGAGCGTTCAAATGTCCAGCGTGGCCCCCTGGATGAACCACACAGCGGTGGAGGCTGAAGGAAAACCTGCTTGAGGATCGCTGTGTTAATAAAGACAACAGAGGTGTGTCGAAAGCAGAGCCATATGAGAAGAACACGACCAAGGTCTAAGTGTTAACATCACAGCTGGCGGCAGTGATGGACGTATAAGCCCTCCTGTGCATTGGGAACACTCACGCACAGAGTACTGTGTTCTGAACTTGACCTTTATTGTTTCTTAGCATAATGCCTCTTCCAAGGGAGGTCAGGAGTCTTTTCTCCTCACTTTAGACAGAGCTGGAGCACTGCATTTTTTTTCTGGCCTCCGTAAGACCTTTGACAAGCTCAAGTAGGTCTAGAAGACAGTGACCAGGGTGGAGAGGGTGTCTCTAAATGAGTCTTGAAAATATGGATTGGACGTATTTAGCCTGGAGAGGCAAGGTTCAAGGGAGTTACTTATCAGAATTTGTGTCAATTCTCTATTAAAATGTTTTTTTGCAACAGTACAGATCCCATAGACCGGAGTTCAGACAAACGGGGGTTGGAATCCCGGACCTGTTTTTTACTTAACTTCATGAACTTGCTCAAGATGCTTGAGTTTTCTGAGCCTCAGTTTCCTTGTCTGCAAAATGGGGAAGGCATTCCCTTTTTTGGTTTTCTTATAATGTTTAAATGAAATAATAACTGCTCAATAAATAGTAGCTGTTGTTATCTTTGTCCACTGAAAGCAACACTGACTTTGGGTTGTGAGATTTCCTGTAAAAACAAAATGGGACCAGAAATGAGAGAAGTATGCATAGACTCGAAAAACAAAAAAATTACCTTTTGCACTGGGCAGCAAAGCACATATGGGGAGAACTGCCTCTGCATCTCAGAACAATTGCTTTCCAGTACAACTTGTGAACACAAGACACTTACATGAAGAAGTAGTACCCATCCCTTTTTTTTCCTTTTTCAAAATTTTTATTGGAGTGTAGTTGACTTACAATGTTGTGTTAGTTTCTGCTGTACAGCAAAGTGAATCTGTTATACATATACATATATCCAGTCTTTTTTAGATTCTTTTCCCATATAGGTCATTACAGAGTATTGAGTAGAGTTCCTTGTGCTCTACAGTAGGTCCTTATTAGTTATCTCTTTTATATATAATGGTGGGTATATGTCAGTCCCAGTTCCCAATTTATCCCTCCCCTCTTCCCCCACTGGTAACCAGAAGATTGTTTTCTACATCTGTAACTCTATTTCTGTTTTGTAAATAAGTTCATTTGTACCATTTTTTTAGATTCCACATATAAGCGATATCATACGATATTTGTCCTTCACTGACTTACTTCACTCAGTATGACAATATCTAGGTCCATCCATGTTGCAAATGGCAGTATTCTGTTCTTTTTCATGGCTAATATCCCGTTGTATATATGTACCATATCTTCTTTATCCATTCCTCTGTTGATGGACATTTGGGTTGTCTCCATGTCCTGGCTATGGTAAATAGTGCTGCAGCGAACACTGTGGTACATGTGTCTTTTTGACACATTATGGTTTTCTCAGGGTATATGCCCAGTAGTGAGATTGCTGGGTCGTATGGTAGTTCTATTTTTAGTTTTTTAAGGAACCTCCATACTGTTCTCCATAGTGACTGTATCAATTTACATTCCCACCAACAATGCAAGGGGGTTCCCTTTTCTCCACACCCTCTCCAGCATTTATTTTTCATAGATTTTTTTTTCTTTGGCAGTACGCAGGCCTCTCTCTGCTGTGCCCTCCCCCCACCAGACCGGGGCACGAACCCATTTCCCCTGCATCAGCAGGTGGACTCTCAACCATTGTGACACCAGGGAAGCCCTGTTTGTCGATTTTTTGATGATGGCCGTTCTGACCGGTGTGAGGTGATACCTCACTGTATTTTTGATTTGCATTTCTCTAATAATTAGTAATATTGAACATCTTTTCATGTGCTTTTTGGCCATTTGTATTTCTTCTTTGGAGAAATGTTTATTTAGGTCTTCTGCCCATTTTTTGATTGGGTTGTTCGCTTTTTTTGTTATTGAGCTGCATGAGCTGCTTGTACAGTTTGGAGATTAATCCCCTGTCAGTCACTTCATTTGCAAATATTTTCTCCCATTCTAAGGGTTGTCTTTTCGTCTTGTTTATGGTTTCCTTTGCTGGGTAAAAGCATTTGAGTTTAATTAGGTCCCATTTGTTTATTTTTGTTTCTATTTTCATTACTTGAGGAGGTGGGTCAAAAAGGATCTTGCTGCGATTTATGTCAGAGAGTGTTCTGCCTATGTTTTCCTGTAAGAGTTTGATAGTATCTGGATTTACATTTAGGTCTTTAATCCACTTTGAGTTTATTTTTGTGTATGGTGTTAGGGAGTGTTCTAATTTCGTTCCTTTTTTAAATCAAGTGCTTATTAGGAGGAAAAGGGGGTACATGTAGAGAGACACACGGGCCGACTCAGGGAGAGAATCACCTCTAATTTCATTCTTATAATGTGGGATGTTAGTTCCCTGACCAGGGATTGAACCTGCGCCCCCTGCAGTGGAAGCGCAGAGTCTTAACCACTGGACCACCAGGGAAGTCCCTACTCATCTCTTTCTAACATGGCAATTCTCAGTTATTAGAGATTTAATCTCAAAGATTAATCTCAGAGATTAATAATATGAAATAGAAATAAATACATACATGAGTAAGGATCTCCCACTCCATGGTGGCTGGAATACTCATTGCAATGGTAACTTCATTATGTGCTTGGAATTGTTAGCTCGATTATCTGGCAGCAGTGTGCAAGTATTGGGTAACAGTGTCTGACATGTAATAGGCATTTGATAAATGTTAGTTAAATTTAGGGTTGAAACTGCAAGTAATGAATAATAGTTGATGAAACAATTTGAGATTCCCACATGAAAGGGGATCTCAGTAGGTTAAAAGTAGGAGCTGTTGGTTATTTCAATTGAATAGATGGGTAAAAATATTAAGACAAACATACATAGCTATAGAAGATGAAATAATTAGGTCAAATACTTCCTCCAGTGCTTGACTAAACTTAAAAAAAAATCACAACAAAACCCAACGCAGATAAAAAAGTACCTTGGACAAATTTTTTGTGGCTCAGAGAAGTACACACTTTAAATTCCATTCAGGGCTTAAGGTCTGTGGATTGACCACTCCATGTGTTGCCATAACATCTCAGCAGATGGTGTTGTGTAAAGTAAACATGGACATAAGACAGACAATCGTTCTAAGTTTTGACGCCTACATATGCTTAGCTTGTGCTCCTTGCAGTATAATAAACACAGTTAATTTTACACACAGCCTGCATATGGTTGTACATAGAAGTAAGACCATGGCACCCAGAGCCAATGCTTCACAGCCACAGTCTGAACCCCAGGGACTGTTCAGCATCTCTAGCCTATCGGAAAATCTGAAAAGGAAACCCAGCATGTGTAATGACCTCTGTCAGGCATTTGAGAGAGAGAAGAAAGATTGTTGGGGGAGTACCACTACACTCCCGCCAAAATGACTAAAATTAAAAAGACAGACAATATTAAGTTTTGGTAGGAATGTGCATATACTGCTGGTGAGAGTATAAATTGGTGCAATCACTTTGGAAACTGTTAAATGTAATAAAATTGAACATACACCCACTGATGACTCAGCAATTCCAAACCCAAGTGTATACATATATGCATCAAAATACACTAATATTCGTAACAGCATTATTCATAATAGTCTCAAACTGGAAACACCCAAATGCCCACCAACATAAGAATGGGTACATAAATTATGATGTGTTCATATTGTCAACCCCCTCACAGACTGCCAGGAAAAACTGTTGATCAAGCACAGCTTACAGTCTTGGTAGTGTCTCTAAGTGGGGAAATTAGGGAAGAGTATTTGTAGGGTTTGGGATTCTGGGCTCACAAGGTTTATGCCAGGTCTTTCAAGGTAGGAAACTGGTTGGGACTAGGTCAAGTTCATGACACTATATTTTAGGATTGGTGTTCATAGCAAAGCAACATTCTACAGATGAGTTTTATGAAGAGAAAACAATTGTCCTGATAAGTGAGTTGTTTACCCAGATTGGAAAACTGTTTGCTTATAGAAATCGGTTGGCAAAAATTTCCTGATGCAAACAGTAAATTTCTTTATTGATCTGCTATTGTAATCTTCCTAACCTGGCTAATCTCAGCTCTCAGTCCCATCCGTTAAGTTCATGCTGAGGCAGGAAATCTCACTTCTCAGGACAATGCAATACTATATAGCAATGGAAATGAACCACAGACTGATAAATGCATCAGTATGAATGAATTTTAAAACATAATAGTTAAAAGATTAATATATGGTGATAGAATTTGAAATAGTGGTTGCCAGGGAAGGGGTTGGATAGTGACAGAGAGGAGGTGTGATGTGGTTCTGGGATGCTCTTCTGGGATATTCTAGCTCCTCTTCTGGGTGGTGGTCACTTGAGTGTGTACACTTTGTGAGTATCCATCAAGCTGTTCACTTAGAATTTGTATACTTTCCTTCAATGAAACAAATGCTTCAGTTGAACAAAAAGATTACTTAAAAAATAGAGGTGATTTACTTAAATTCTAGCACCAGTTTATATTAAATAATTGGTATTGAAAATAAGTACAACAACAATATTAAAGAAAATCTGAACAAAAGAAAATAATTCCTCATAATTACACAAACCTGTTACCCTGTTTGCCTTGATTCACCTGCTTTCCATTATTCTGTGCCTGTGTTACTATGCTTTACTCCATCAGGCCTCCAGGGCCTAATGGCAGAGCCTGCTTTCCCTGTCTGCCCATCCAGTTGTATTGATCAAAGCTCTACACCCTTTCTGCAAACAAACAAACTGTACAATATGCTGTTCATGATGTTCTGTTAGACTCTGGGGTCTCTCCCTAAATGTTTGTAAGTTTTATAATAAGGCTGCATTTTACATCTGCATGGCTGGAAGAGAGACAGACACTCTTGGTTGCTTGGAGTGAGAGGTGGAGGCTGACTGGTCTAAAAGAGAAATAGAGCGAGCCTCTGGCTCAGATTAGAAAACCCTGACGTCTGTTCACACGGAGGCTGTCCTCTTCTGGAGATTTGCCTTTTCACTGTAGATTTTTACAACTGTTCTCATTAATCCGGAAAAGCACTTAGCTTGTCACCAGGTAACCTTAATTTAGCACATTCACAGCTTTCCTGAGAATAAAAATACTTACTGTAATCCACAAATAATCTGCCCTGCATGTCATCTGCTGTAGAACAATTTCCACATGACCTGAGGAAAAGCTCCAAGTTTTTTCAAACTAAAGAAAGGAGAAGAAAAAAGAAAGAAATGAAAGAAAATAGAAGACAAGGGAATCTTTCTTATTTGAACTTAAAGAGACTTTTCATTTTTTTTAAGCCATGACACAACATTCTTTTAGGACCATTACAATAAAGGACTTTATTACATTTTATGCATCTAAGTAACTCAGTTATTTGTTTTATGCCCTCAAAGGAAGGCATTAAAAATAATTAGAGTTTCTAATCTTTCTAAAAATCTCTATTTATTTATTTATTTATATTGGATTATAGTTGATTTACAATGTTGTGTTAGTTTCAGGTGTACAGCAAAGTGATTCAGCTATGCATACATATCTATTTTTTTCCAGATTCATTGCCCTTATAGGTTATTACAAAATATTGAGTATAGTTCCCGGTACTATGCAGTAGGTCCAAATCTTTGCATTTTTTGAAACTTAGGAAGCACCTTCTCAGGATAAATGTCATTGCCTCCAAATAAAATTGTCCCACTCACTTGATTAGATTTGCACTGATCCCAATCCATGCAGACCTATGATCAACACTAAGTGTATTTAAGTCTCCACCGTCTGAAATGATTGTTTTGTCTGATTTGCTGGAGGCTTCATTGGGTCAGACATTTAAATCTTCAGAGGAATTTCTTAAGATGAGTTAAAATGTGACACGTCTCTCCCCAGGGTAGAAACCATATAATAAAAAGCAGTTACGTCTTATCTGGCAAATGAAGAAGGAAAGTGACCCATCATGAATGTCAGTGGTTCCCAAGGTGAGGTCCAAGGAGCAGCAGTGGCAGCACCTGGGAACTTGCAATGGAATTTCTCAGGCCCCACCCCAGACCTCCTTTCTGAAATACGCTGGAGTTGGGGTCCTGTAACTGGTGTTTTAACAAAGGTGAGTATGACGCATGCTCAAGTTTGCCAACCCTCGATGTAGGATAATGCTGAGGGTGTGTGAATGTCAGACCAACTGGCAAGACTTCAGAAACACTAAGCCATCTTGTGAGTTCATCTGTTAGTCTCTGGGACTTCTCTCTAAACGTTTGTAAATTTTGTAATACACTGCATTTTACATCTACATTAAAATTGTTTTACTTCAAAGGTAAATACAGTGAGCAGCAGTTTCTATTCAATCGTACAACCCAAATTCCCCAAATTTTTCTAGCATCTGGATAAAAATAAGGTCATTTGAACATTGATACTGACCTTTCACTGACCTATTCGCCTACAGGCAAACCTCAGGGCCTATGCCCTCCACACCCAAGGTCATGGCTATTGACAACGGGCTGGCCACAAAGCCTTGCTTGGGCCCCCTCTACCTCAGAGGGCTCCCTTTCTCTCTGGAAATTGGGTTTGGGCAAAGGTGGAAGAGTAATAAAAAGGGTGGGCTTGGGGTTTTTTTGTGTTTTTATCCAGTGAGGGGAGCAAGTTGATAAAGGAATAAAAGATCTGTGCCTCAGCTGAGAGAAGTTGTTTCTGCAGCCCTGGGTGCTGTCAGAGGCAGTTACAGAATTGATGTCCAACAATAATCAGTATCGAGGCTGCAAAGAACAAAGAACTTTTTTGGGGGGGGTCTTAAAAATTTGCAATTTGGGAGACACAGAATCAGGTGAAACTAAAAGCCTGTTCTGGGGAAGAGAGAGTCAGGGGCTTATAAAAGCAAAAGCCACAGGATTGTTCAAGAATTATGACTGACTCTGATGCAGGAAAGGAAATATTTGTCCTTAAGGGATAGGCTGTCACTGGTTATTTTAGGGTAAGCGTCCAAGAAATATCTTGAGTTTCTGGAGCACTGGGCAGATGTTCTGGATGCCTGCTTTAGATGGTAAGTGATCAAAGGTCAGGTTCCATCCAGGCTGAGACATGCGTAAGTCACACTTTCTCGATGGCCTCCAGGCTCCATGTGGGAGAGCTCTCTTAGCAACACCAACTCCATTTTGATTTTCCTTTCAGAAGTGGGGCCTGCAGGCCCATTGTGGCAGGTCTACCCTCCTGCACTAGGACCCCTTTCACAATATCTCACTTTCCGCCCATTCTGGGCAAGTGTCTGTCATGGTCCAGAGGCCCATGCATTGGTTGACTGCTCTTCATCATGGTACCTCCTCCTTAGCATCTCACTTGTCCACTCAACATCCCTTCTAGGAATATTTCTGGAGCTCTTCATGTGTCTGGAAATATAGCTATGAGCAAAACGTAGAGCCTTCATGCAGCTTACATGAAGCTCCATGGAGCTTTCATGGCATAGTCATGCCTTCATGGAACTTACATGCTAAAGGAGAAGAAAGACAGTAAATAAATAAATTATATGATGGTAGGTAACGACACTATTTTTTCAAGTCCCTCAGGGGTCTCTCCTGTGCATTCAGCAGCAGGCCCACCCATTTCCTCCACTCTGGCCACCTCATTTAGTCACCCACCGTGAGTAGAAGGCATCCCTTCACCACCATGTGAGCATGGGACAGCAGCGCCCCTCGGTGGAAAAGCTCTATTCCGTGGTCCCTGCCGGCTGCTGCTTCTCAGGGCTTCTGTGTAACTTCTCAGGAAGCAGGTCTGCCTGTGGGGTGGACGTCTGCTTGTTTTGCCTTCCTAGCACCTCTACCCCATCCCAACCCCCAGGTAATGTCTCCTCCACAACTGGGATAACATGACCTTGACCCAGGCTGGGCCGGCCCTGCTATCCCTTCCTCCTGTCCACAACAATTTGTCCTGAAAAAGGGTACATGACCCAAAGGTCATGAAAGCCAATCACAATTCTTTTATGAGATGTGATATATGGATGATTAGGAAAGCTCCCTTTCCACTTGGATGTACCTTAACGTGGTAGGAGGCTGGAACTCCCAGCAGGGATGTACCTAAGACATGCAGTGAGTGTACTTGAGAAGCGCATAGAGAAATGAGACAAGGGATGTCCCATATCTCACTTTTCCCCAAACCAGTCCCCTCCCTGTACTTAATTACATGAGGTAATACAGATCCTTTTGCACTCAAGTTACTTTCAGTTATTTGCAGCTGAAATAACAGTTGTATGCTGAACCCACATTAATTACATCACCTAGTTTGACTTGGCATGGTGGTAGGGAAAAGAATCCAGCATTGATTTTGTAAAAATTACTGCAACAACGTGGTGAAGAATTTGCCTGCCAATGCAGGGGACACAGGTCGAGCCCTGGTCTGGGAAGATCCCACATGCTGCGGAGTAACTAAGCTTGTGTGCCACCACTACTGAAGCCCGCATGCCTAGGGCGCGGGCAAAGATTAATTCTATTAATTCTTGTCTGAAAAAAAAGTACTCTTCCCTTGAGAAGGCTCACAGACCACCAGTATTGTCCCTAGAGCAGACTTTGGGAACTTTTGATTAAAATAGTTGTCTTTCATAAATCTGAATGCATTTTCACACAGATGAAACTTTGTTTTATGCAGCCAATCCCATCAAATAGAAAAGCTCCTAATCCTAGCAAATACCAGATGTCCTGTTAAATATTATTAAATATTGATGGTGCTATCTTATTATTTTTTAAAATTAATTAATTAATTAATTAATTTTTATGTTTGGCTGTGTTGGTCTTCATTGCTGCGCACGGGCTTTCTCTAGTTGCAGTGAGCAGGGGCTATCTTTAATGCGGTGCGTGGGCTTCTCATTGTGGTGGCTTCTCTTGTTGCGGAGCACGGGCTCTGAGCATGTGGGCTTCAGTAGCTGTGGCTGGCGGGCTCTAGAGCACAAGCTCAGTAGTTGTGGCACCTGGGCTTAGTTGCTTCGCGGCATGTGGGATTTTCCTGGCCCAGGGCTCAAACCCGTGTCCCCTGCGTTGGCAGGTGGATTCTTAACCACTGTGCCACTGGGGAAATCCCTCTTGTCTTTTTGACGATAAGCCTTCTAACAGGTGTGAGGCGATAGCTCACTGTGGTTTTGCATTTCCCTACTGATGAGTGATGTTGAGCACCTTTTCATGTTACAAACAGCTTTTTAATTAAAATTTAACTTATTTGTAAGAAGATTGCCTACTAATACCAGATGTCAGTGAACTTTTTTTTTTTTTTTTTTTTTTCGGTACGTAGGCCTCTCCCGTTGCGGAGCACAGGCTCCAGACTCGCAGGCTCAGCGGCCATGGCTCACGGGCCCAGCCGCTCCACGGCATGCGGAACCCTCCCAGACCAGGGCATGAACCCGCGTCCCCTGCATTGGCAGGCGGACTCTCAACCACTGCGCCACTAGGGAAGCCCATGTCAGTGAACTTTTAAAAATTAAACCTCAAATTAAAGTCAATTTGGCTTGAGAGAACGTTTTAATTAAATTCAAAATCCATTTGCCAAAACTTTACATAAATCCATGCCAAAATCTGGGCACCTGATATTCTAGTTTGTTTTTACACAGCATTTATCCCAACAAAGTTCAACATCAGCAAAGTATGTGCAAACCGGCATCCATATCTATTCTTATCACAACCATAGCCACACGTATCTTGCATCTTAGAATCTCAAGGCACTAACAGAATGTCAGAGGATTAACCGTACATTTAAATGACTGTGTCCCTGAAATGGGGCTAGGAGGAGACCAGATCCGAGCCTTCTTTCCCAAATCAGAAATCTTTCCCCTTCCGTTAATAAATTTATGTAATTCTAGGTGATGTCTCCTTTTATTTATACAAAATACACACGCGAAACTGGAAAGTTATTTGAACCCAGTAGGCTGAAAACTTAATGTAAAAACGGAAGAAACCAAAAACGCCCTTTGCAAACTCCATCCCGCGGGCGGGCTTGGGAGGTGGAAGAGAGGCGCTAGATTGGTAACCCTCCGGTCCCGCGCCCCTGCGCCGCAGCCTCCGGGCTGTAGGGGTCGCTGCGGCGCCGAGATTGCCGAGCGCGCTGGGCCGCTCTCTCCTGCAGGAGGAGACGAGGCGCAGGAGGAGAGGCGGAGCGCGGCGGGCGCGGAGAGGAGGTGACTCAGCGGCAGGTAAGCAGTGGCGTGGCCGGGGTGGCGGGGCCGGGGTGGCGGGGCCGGGGTGGCGGGGCCGGGGTGGCGGGGCGGAGGGCTGGCGGGTTGGAACAGGGCGGCCGCCCTACAGCGCCCTAGACCCTGGCCTTGGAGGGCCCGGCCGCCATGCGGGCTTCGCTCCCAGGTGTGTGGACTCGGCAGCGTTCTCTCAAGCCCCCCGAATCCTCGCCACTCGGTGGGTGCCCTGAGCCGGGTCTTGTAGATCTCTGACCCCACCGGGCGCGTGTCCCTCCCATTTCCTGGACAGTTTCTTGGTATCCCAGCTCACCAAACTTCCTAATTAGGGGAAAGTGGTTTTGTAACTGTTTTCACATGAGGTGCCTCTTTGCTTTTTAACTGTGTTAAGTCGTGTGTTCCCCCGGCAAGACAATGTCTGGAACTTAACTGAATGCAGTTGTTTTGTTTTTTTCTGGAGGCTTCACAGGTATCAGTCTTTGAGTAGGGCCAGATGTAGTGCGGGTACCACACTGTGGGGAGGGCAGCGGACCCAGGTAGTACTTTACACCTCTCAGATTGTAGGCAACAACCGCTGTCAAAATCTTTCTCTTTCTAGGTACAGTAAATTTCAAGAGATGGAAAGAGATTTTTTAATAGCGTTTTTTACCTTAAAAACAGCAAATACAGGGCTTCCCTGGTGGCGCAGTGGTTGAGAGTCCGCCTGCCGATGCAGGGGACACGGGTTCGTGCCCCGGTCCGGGAAGGTCCCACATGCCGCGGAGCGGCTGGGCCCGTGAGCCATGGCCGCTGAGCCTGCGCGTCCGGAGCCTGTGCTCCACAACGGGAGAGGCCACACCAGTGAGAGGCCCGCGTACCGCAAAAAAAAAAAAAAAAAAAAGAAAAAAGAAAAAGAAAAAAAAACCCCAGCAAATACAGAATTCATCTTTAAAATTTAAGTGATTATAATTTTATGTTTCTTAAATCTTGTAATAAATAACTTATAAATGCAGAGTCTTATCAATTTAGGAGTAAGGTGGGGTGAAGTGGTGGACTAGAGGTGGGCTGGAAATTGAGAGACCTGTATTATCTACCTGTCCCTTGGGCAAAGGCAGTCTCTGTGGGTTTAGATTTCTTTGTTTAAAAAAAGGGGATTGGATTCGATGGTGAAGGTGACGGTAGCTACCAGTTGTTGAACATCTTTTTTGTCCTTTAAAAAAGTTACCTCATTTAGTCCAGATAGTAATTCTATGCATTAGATAATATTATCCCTTTTATAAAGGTGCAGACTGAGGCTTAGAGAGGTTGTCACTCAAAAACATACACCTGATCCGTAGCAAAGTTGGAATTTGAGGCTATTCTACACTCCCTCAAGACAAGTCCTCTGATTCTGTCCCAAACTTGCTTATTCTTTTGTGTTTTATTTGCGGTACGCGGGCCGCTCGCTGGGCCTAGCCGCTTACCGGGCCTAGCTGCTCCGCGGTATGTGGGATCTTCCCGGACCGGGGCACGAACCCGTGTCCCCTGCATCGGCAGGCGGACTCTCAACCACTGCGCCACCAGGGAAGGCCCAAACTTGCTTATTCTAATTCAATTTTTTTTTTTTTTTTGCGGTACGCGGGCCTCTCACTGTTGTGGCCTCTCCCGTTGCGGAGCACAGGCTCCAGACGCGCAGGCCCAGCGGCCATGGCTCACGGGCCCAGCCGCTCCGCGGCATGTGGGATCCTCCCGGACCGGGGCACAAACCGGCGTCCCCTACATCGGCAGGCGGACTCTGAACCACTGCGCCACCAGGGAAGCCCCTCAAATTATTTTTAAGGTGTCCTGCCCCAGACTGCAAGTGATTTTCTTAAATATTAAAATAGTGTGGTACGTGGAACTAAAATAACAAGTACATTTATATCTCACTAAAGTATTTTGTCCATTTTATAATTCCGTAAGTCTTAAAAACAAGGCTTTGATTATTGCTGACATGCCTTTCACTAATGTTCTATGATTCTGATAATTTTCTAAATTTATCTTCTACTGAGATGCTTATTTCAAAAATGAATATCTGAAGATAAAGGTTTTCCCCCAAAGTAACTCAGATTCTTTATATCTTGGTCTAATTTTCATGTCATGCCAATTTTATTTCACTGAATTGTTTAATGTCAGTTGCCAAATATATTCTGGATCATCCTGCAGAGTAAGAATTTTACTAAAGGAGAGAAAATCATTCAGAAATGACTGATCCTGATTCGGCTTAGGAACGTCTTTGTATATCCTCGCACAGTGTGCATTATTCATTCCAGGGGAGCACCATTCTCACTCGCACTTGAGGGTGTGAATGACCCTTGTGGCATTGGTGCAAAGAGTCAGTCCTTGACCTCTGCTGCTTCCTTTTCCTATCGCATATTGCCTTCAACAGAGGGTGGGCAGAAGAGAAAGGTAAAGACCTTTTTACCAGGAGGGACATAGGAAGTAAACGCAGCTTAGTTTAGATCTTTTTTTTAAAAATTTTTATTTTATATTGGAGTATAGTTGATTTACAATGTTGTGTTAGTTTCAGGCGTACAGCAAAGTCATTTGGTTACACAAATACATATATCCATTCTTTTTCAGATTCTTTTCCCTTATAGGTTATTACAGAGCATTGAGTAGAGTTCCCTGTGCTATATAGTAGGTCCTGGTTGATTATCTATTTTATATATAGTATTGTGTGTATCTTAATCCCAAGGTCCTAATTTATCCACACTCCCACCTTTCCCCTTTGGTAACCCTAAGTTCGTTTTATATGTCTGTGAGTCTGTTTCTGTTTTGTAAGTAAGTTGATTTGTATCATTTTTTTAGATTCCACATATAAGTGATATCATCTGGTATTTGTCTTTCTCTTTCTGACTTACTTTGCTTAGTATGATAAGCTCTAGGTCCATCCATGTTACTGCAATTGGCATTATTTCATTCTTTTTTATGGCTGAGTAATATTCCATTGTGTATATATACCACATCATCTTTATCCATTCACCTGTTGATGGACATTTTGGTTGCTTCCATGTCTTGGCTATTGTAAATAGTGCTGCAGTGAACACTGGGGTGCATGTATCTTTTCAAATTATTGTTTTCTCCAGATATATGCCCAGGAGTGGGATTGCTGGATCATATGGTAGCTCTATTTCTAGTTTTTTGGTTTTTTTTTTTCTGTATGCGGGCCTCTCACTGTTGTGGCCCTCCCATTGTGGAGCACAGGCTCTGGACGCGCAGCTCAACGGCCATGGCTCACGGGCCCAGCCGCTCTGCGGCATGTGGGATCTTCCCGGACCGGGGCATGAACCGGTGTCCCCTGCATCGGCAGGCAGAGTCTCAACCACTGTGCCTCCAGGGAAGCCCCTATTTTTAGTTTTTTAAGGAAACTCCATAGTGGAGTTCTCCATAGTGGCTGTACCAATTTACATTCCCACCAGCAGTGTAGGAAGGTTCCCTTTTCTCCACACCCTCTCAAGTATTTATTGTTTGTAGACTTTTTGATGATGGGCAGATACCTCATTGTAGCTTTGATTTGCATTTCTCTGATGATTAGCTATGTTGAACATCTTTTCATGTGCCTATGGGCCATGTGTATGTCTTTTTTGGAGAAATGTCTATTTAGGTCTTCCACCCATTTTTTGAGTGGTTTGTTTGTTTTTTTGATATTGAGCTGCATGAGCTGTTTGTATATTTTGGAGATTAATCTCTTGTCCATTGCATCATTTGCAAATATTTTCTCCCATTCTGTAGGTTGTCTTTTCATTTTGTTTATGGTTTCCTTTGCTGTGCAAAAGCTAAGTTTAATTAGGTCCCATTTGTTTATTTTTATTTTTATTTTCATTACTCTAGGATGTTGACCCTTTTGGATTCAAAAAGATACTGCTGTGATTTATGTCAAAGAGTGTTTTGCCTGTGTTTTCCTCTAAGAGTTTTATAGTATCCAGACTTACATTTAGGTCTTTAATCCCTTTTGAGTTTATTTTTGTGTATGTTGTTAGAGAATGTTCTGATTTCATTCTTTTCCATGTAGCTGTCCAGTTTTCCCAGCACTACTTATTGAAGAGACTGTCTTTTCTCCAGGAGGGACATACGAAGTAAATACAGTTTAGTTTAGATCTTTTTTTACAGACAGGTATGAAAAATTCTCCTCTCTTCTATTTAAAAAAAATTATATACAACAGTTTCTTTTCCTGAGTTGATAAGGGAACAACAAATGGGTGATGAAAAAATGAAGAAGAAATAAGAACGGGGGCACCTGGATGGATTGCAAAGCCAGGTGGTGGCCCTGGGTTTCCTGATTTATTGAGTTTTTTTACAGGTGGACCCACACAGAAACTAATCACCAAATTACTTAGCCAGAAGCAGTTCAGTGCCAGGTTCCCATCATCCTCGCGTGTGTGTGTGTGTGTGTGTGTGTGTGTGTGTGTGTGTGTGTGTGTGTGTGTGTGTGTGTGTGTGTGTGTGTGTGTGTGTGTGATGTTTATTTATTTGACTGCGCTGGGTCTTGGTTGTGGCATGCGGAATCTAGTTCCCTGACCAGGGATCGAACCCAGGCCCCTTGCATTGGAAGCGCGGAGTCTTAATAGCTGAACCACCAGGGAAGTCTGGAGATTCCCCTTGTAATGCAATAAATGAGGGTCCTAGCTTACAAATAAACATACCTTGAAAGCAAGTGTATCTAGAGATTGGTCAATATCATATACAAACAAGAAAGTGCTAGTTACCTGCAGTGGGAAAAAAAGAGTAAGGGAAGAAGTGGGAGAAAGTGATGGGGAGACTTAGGAAGTTCTGATGGACGTGTGCTAAATGTTAACTGTTGTCTTAGGTACTGCTGATTCGAGTGGTAATGTTGGAATAAGTTGTTGCTGTGCTTTGAACTTACGGTGCTGCAGCTTTTTAAAATGGAATTATATTAGCTCTGCACTTGAAAGTAGCTTTTACTACTAGATTAAAAGTTTGCTTTTGAAATAGAGACTTGTTTTCCCAAAAAGCACTGACAGTTAGCACATCTGTGAAGAAACAGCTAAGGTTTTGCATCATACATACTTTATTTATTCAACCACCACATCTTGAATTTCTGCCCCAGTCATACTCCTACAGCTCTGTGTGCCGGGCATGTGAGGAGATGCAGAAGAACCTTCTCTTACATGAAAAAAATGTTCTGCTTTGTTCTGTTCTTATATATCACAAATTCTTACCTACTAAGGCCCTTTTTGGCCTCAGTAATCTCTTTCTTTTTACTTAAAGTACAGAAGGTTGTTAAAATTCTTTATTAGTTTGATCAGTGGCATAAACAAGTTCATGCAGTTTGGGGAGAACTATTGTAACATCTTCAGTGACTGTGGCTCATTAAACGAGAAGCAGCAGTAGAACTGAGCTGTCTTATTCCAGGCCTAGTAAAAGAATGATATATAATGAAAAATATTATTTTCATACGTTCCCCAAAGTATCACAAACAATGGAAATTGTGGCATATTAAATCTTTTTAAATATAGTGTAGTAGGTAGTTCTTTAAGTTGTAAAAGGCCCTTTCAGTAAACATTTGCAGTGGTTTCTAGCCCAGGTGTTCTTTAATTGTCATTTCTGGCAAAGAGTTTAACATAAACGCTTTAACATAAACGGAATGTGGATGTCTAGAGGTTGCAGTATAATAAATACTACCTTGATTGCTTATTTGTTTGATTCGTCACAAAGCAAAGGTAGGTTCGGCCAAGGAAAGAGGAGACCAAAGAATCTTGCATGTGTATATATATAAATATTAATATATCTGAGAGGCTTGAGAGGCTGTCTTCCAGGCTATAGTCCTCAGTAAGTTCCCCAAATAAAACTTAACTTGCGACTTGTAGTTTGTGCGTTTTTCTTGACTCGACAGTTTCAAGAAATTCACGTAAGAGTCGGGCATATGAGTGGACCCCTGGTTCTGCAGAAAACGTTGGATTTTTTTGCCCACCTTGGGCATGATGAGTTTCAAGCAACTGTGTGCTGGCTGAACAAATTGCAGGCATGTTATGGAATGATTCAGAAGTTGTCTGTAGTGAAAAAAACACTGTTCAGTAGAGAAAACTAGTAACTTGAATGCAGTTGAAATTTTAAAAAAATTGCTTGTTACAGCTTGAATGATGTTTTAAATGCTGATGAAATAAGTGTTTTACGAGTTGTTACCTCATATTCTTTGTGTCCAAGGTAGACTTCGCAGAAGAGGTAAACAGAGTTTGATGATTGCTCTATTCTGCTGTAATGCATCGTGGTCGGAAGAGATGAGACCACTTGTCATTGGCGAGTCAGCTAACCCCCAGGGCTTCAGAAATGTTTATTTGCTCCCCAGTGATTATGAAACCAATATACATGCCCAAAGTAAGGGAGGTTTATTTAATGAATGGCTGAGAATGGTTAGCAAGGGGATGGAAGGAGTGAAACGCAAGATCCTCTTGCTAATGGCCACCTGCTGTGCCTATAGCACACTCCTGTGTTTGGATCACACATGTGTTGAGCTTTCTCATTGAATAATCAGTATGTTTTGAAAAAATTCCTAACTTTCTCCATAAGTAATAAAGTTGCAAAAATATTGCTTTTATAAAGACTATAAAATGGAAGACTTAAAGAATACTTGAATAAACCAAGCCCCAATGAGTTAAATGTGAGTGTTTGACTCATTTCAGAACATTTACTATATGAGAGGGTTCAGCATTTCCCCTGAAGAATTGTATTATGTTGTCATCAAGTTCAGCCTTTCTTTGGAAGGTGTCTTTCCCTACCTTCTCCCTTGGAACTCTGCCCCTGCCCCCAAGCATTCGGTGGCAGGAATGGTAGGAAGAAGCTTTTGCCTAATAGTATCTAGAAGAGAAAAATATTCACGAAATGATGGCATTCCAGCTGGGAGAACCAGAAGCCAAAAGACATACTCGGATCTAATAGGATAAATTCTGAGTAATTAAGAGAAAAAGGGTATTCAGATTAAGGAGGTAGCACAGTGCTTGTTTCCAGAGAGTGGCTGATGGGCAGAGAGGGAGTGAGCACTGACAGCTGCTCACCCTTCTGTCTGGTGCTGGTGCTGGGGTGGCCGGTGGAGGAAGGCAGAGGGGGTGGGAGCAATGGAGCAACGGAATGCTCCTGTCCTGAAAGGGCTGCTGGAAGGTGAGGAAGAGTGAAAATGGAAGGAAATTAAGAAGGTGTGGATAACCCACCGGCCACTTCCACCCTTAGCGCCCCCTTCATATAACAAGATACAGTGTGACTCAGACCAACAAACAAATTATCTGGCCTCCTGGAAACGTAGGAAGACGATTTTTGCATACCTCACTAGTTTGGTCTAAGAGATGAAAAAAAAATAGCCGTTTTACCAAGCAAAACCTGAAGTTCCATTTACAAAGTATGTGTTATACAAAGGAAGAAAATAATGGACCATCACTTTTGGTGGAAAAGTGGACTGGAATTCAAAAAGGAATGAATACGGGATCAGTTTCTTGAAGAGCATTATCAAAAGAACATAATCTGGAAGGGAAAAAAAGTCTCTTATTTTATTTTTAGGTACTAAATCATTATTCCTCAAGATGTCTTCAGCACCTGAGCCTCCAGCCTTTAAAAAGGAGCCACCCAAGGAAAAAGACCTGGGAAACCCAGGGCTCAGAGGGGTCCGCTCCACAACCTTATTTCGAGCTGTGAATCCAGAGCTCTTCATTAAACCTGTAAGAAATACATCCAGGATAAGACTTTTTTTTTTTTTTTTAAGATATTTATTTATTTATTTGGCTGTGCTGGGTCCCAGTTGCAGCATGTGGGACCTTTAGTTGCTGCATGTGGGATTCAGCTCCCCAGCCAGGGATCGAAGCAGGCCCCCTGCACTGGGAGCGTGGAGTCCCAGCCACTAGACTACCAGGGAAGTTCCCAGGATAAGACTTTATGTTCAGCTTAACTAGGCTGTCGGAAAAAGAAAGTTTTTATTATTTGATTTTATCATGGAAGACCTCTCTGTGAATAAAAAGCAGGTGGAAGGAAGATCTTCAATGCTGTTTCACTTAATACACATATAAAACTAATTATTTTGAGCACATTTGGGGAATTTTAATGGAAAATGGTTGGATTTAATGGATTGACTTTTCAAATTCTCGTTTAAAATTTTATTCTAATATCTGCGTTAATTTTAAGGAAATTTTTATTGTTTGATCACGTATTATTAAGTAAATAAGATCTTCCATTGAAACAAAGAAAACAGACTGAAAATCTGATCATTCTTATAGTCTACAATTCCAGGCTTTATTAATATTTTAACCTAGGGGGATACTGCAAACATATCTTGAAAAATTTCAAAACATGCATTTGTACACTGTTAGGGAGTTAGCTAATCATTCATATTTTTGTAGCAAGTTATTGAATATATTTGATATGATAAATTTTACTTTTTTAAAAACTCAAATGAAATCATACAGTGTACTTAAATGTATTGAATGTGATTAGAATTTTAATAACATAGTTGCCAGTGTAAGCTGTTTGAAAGTTAAATAGGTCAATTTAACAATCAAATCATTAAATCATGGTAGAATGTTTTAAAAACGTTGCACTAATGTATTCTTTTATATATATATATTTATTTATTTATTGGCTGCGTTGGGTCTTCGTTGCTGCACATGGGCTTCCTCTAGTTGCAGCGAGCGGGGGCTGCTCTTCGATGCGGTTCGTGGGCTACTCTTCGTTGCCGTGCCTGGGCTTCTCATTGCAGTGGCTTCTCTTGTTGTGGAGCACAGGCTCTAGATTCACGGGCTTCAGTAGTTGTGGCATGCAGGCTCAGTAATTGTGGCTCACAGGCTCTAGAGCACAGGCTCAGTAGTTGTGGTTCGCAGGCTCTAGAGTGCAGGCTTAGTAGTTATGGCGCACGGGCTCAGTTGCTCCGCAGCATGTGGGATCTTCCCAGACCAGGGCTCGAACCCGTGTCCCCTGTATTGGCAGGTGGATTCTTAACCACTGTGCCACCAGGGAAGTCCCTAATGTATTCTTTTAATTGCCAAATACATTTCAAGAATTGTAAATTTAGGGCTACTGAGCCTGCTCTCTAGAGCCCTTGAGCCACAACTGCTGAGCTCGTGTGCCACAACTACTGAAGCCCACGCGCATGGAGCCCATGCTCCACAACAAGAGAAGCCACCGCAATGAGAAGCCCACACATCGCAACGAAGAGTAGCCCTCACCGCAACTAGAGAAGGCCCGCGCGCAGCAACGAAGACCCAATGCAGCCATAAATGAATGAATGAATAAATAAGTAAATAAATAAGAAATATTTTAAAAAGAATTGTAAATTTAAACTGCTCTGAGGTTTGACCTTTATTTCTTTGATGATTAAGATTTGAAATAATAGTAATACAACAGGTATGGTGACAGAAGCAGAAAATACAAATTTAAAAAGCTTTTAAAAAAAAATTTCAAAGCTGCATCACTTTGCCTCTTAGGGTCTTGGATTTTACAGCAGCAAATCAAGGTTATTATAATAGCATTTCTCTTCCAATCACTAAATTTCTTGAGGTAATAGAATAAGTTCCCAGAGAAGAGCGTGTATATTTTGCTGTACCTGGTGTATGACATGAAAGGGTTTCTGCCAGTTATCCATGAACTCAGGTGAGAAGAATAGCATGTACACTTCATTCCTCACTTCCTAATAAAATTAACTAATTTAAGGTTTGCAAGTGGGAAGCTTGGTCCCAGAGAAGTTAAGCAACTTTTCCACATCACACAGATAACACTGAAAACTCTGAGCACTGGACCAGTTTTCATGCCTCTCGTTTCCCTCACACCTCTTCCAGCCTCACCTTCCGAAAGGTGAAGGTTAGAGATGTCCCAGCCGTGGAGAGAAGAAGCAAGAGTCTTCTGTAGTCTCTAAATTATCAGGAGTTGAGTTAATTGAATAAAGAACTGGGTAAATTTTTATAAATGAAATTAATACCATAGGAATGCTGGTGTGGTACTAAAGCCTTGGCATGTCAAGAGGAAAGTGCAAGAGATACTTGAGTCTCCTCAAATGATGAGTCTTAATGAGGTCTTATAATTTTTTTCCTTTGACAGAACAAACCTGTAATGGCTTTCGGATTGATAACCCTTTCACTTTGTGTGGCTTATATCGGTTATCTACATGCGACACAGGAGAATAAGAAGGACCTCTATGAAGCTATTGATAGTGAGGGACACAGTTATATGAGGAGGAAAACATCTAAGTGGGATTAACAGTGCTGGTTACTGCAGATGGAGCTTTACTGGGGACTCTGAAGTCTTCAGGTGAAGATTAGCACCACACAGTATCCTGTTTCTTGTTCCAGAAGATGCTACTGAGGAAGAAGGATGGTGGTTGCAGCCAGGCCACTATCGTGAATGTTGTCCTTTCAAAACTGTAGCCATCATCGCACTCTTTTTCCACAGAAAGAGCTGCTCAATATTTTTTCTTGACTAAATCCTCTTGTAAAAGTGTGATGAGAATGGAAGTCACTTTTGTGAATTAAGTTCTATATAATAAAAAGTACTGAGGCTCTTAAATTTACATGGTATTTTTAACATTTTAAGGGGGATTGTGCATTTACAACTGTTGTGGGTGTTTAGTTTGTTTTGCTGTTTGCAAGGACAGTGTTCATTTTCTACCTGGCATAGAACCTATATTTGTGAAGAAAAAAAAAATTGTAAATTATCGTAAAGCCTGCAGTTAAAAACAAATAGTTTTTACAGAGTCACAGATGGGTCTTATATTTTGATTTTCCATTTCAGCTAATTTTGGTTCAGAATTTTATTATAATTGAAAAGATACTCCCATTCAACTACTAAAATAAAGATTAAATGAGAGAATAGCCCAAAGTAATTGGAGTTTTTCTTTTTTTAAAAAGAAAGTATGTTATACTGAGTATGATGTTTTTATTTGACTACAACGTTATCTGTTTTGGTTTTTGTAAATTAATGTTACAGTGATATTATAAATGTAGACCAAATGTTCTTACAGTTATTTAAAAACTAGAACTACTCAATAGGTAAGAAAAGAAGGTCTAGTTTTAAAATAACCATAAGAACATGGGTTTACCATATATATATATATATATATATATATATATATATGTATATATATACCTTTCTGATGAGTGTTTAGACCTGTTTCTTTTCTAGATATTTACCTCATTCTCCAAATCATTGGAATTGGAGCTCAGTAATAAATCTCATCTCTGAAATTTTGTTTCATTTATTATTAACAAGTAAAATAATTGCACAGGCAGAGTTTATCATCATAATGTAATATTTATTTTCCAGTGCTTTATTGTGGTTTTGCAAGATACATGAAAATGTAACTATCTGATTTGTAAATATTAAAGAGCTTAGCTAGTTATCTACATGCAACTAAATTAAATCTTTACTACTGAGCCCTAAATATTTCTTTGCTAGGTGTCTCTGTATAGTATACTTCAAATAGTTTAAAATGCACTTAGGAGGTATAAAATGCCTTTTAATTTAAAGTATTATCTTCTGCTGTTGGTTATTAAAGAACTAGAGTTCTTCTGTTTTCAACTGACGCATTTAATGTCACATCATTGTCTTTAGAGTTCTAATAGTCAACAAAATAAGTTGCTACTTGGTGAGGGAGGTATTAGTTACGTGAGCTATCAGGAGATAGTGCAGCAAAGAAGGGCATCAGGAACTGGGCAGAGGGCAGCCTTAAGCCATGTGACGTGTGTGAACGAACCAGGGTAGCAGTAGATTCCGCAAGGCACACAGCTGTGAAAAGTAGTGCAAGGGAAGAATCCCATTGAATTTTAGGAGCAAGTAACCTAACTGTGATACTGTTTACAGGGTGGTTACAAGTTCTGTAGCACAGCCTTTCTGTGCGCAGTGTCAGAGGCTGCCTGGCTGTGTGTTGATGTTTTCATTCCTTCTCTAAAGGAAAATGCCACTTTGACAGAGTCAGTTGTCTAGAGAGGGCCTTACAGCCTTTTGTAGTCTGGGTTCAAGTGGTAGGAGGAATGTTTTCCAATGCAGGAATCTGGTTGAGATTAGGCAAACTCAGTAACATAAGAGATTCAGTCTTGAAGCAAGTCTTGGTAAGTGAACCATTGATAAGGTGTAAGCGACCTCTTTGCCCAGGGAAGCAATCTCTTCTGATAGAAGAGCTATTTGCCCAGAGGAGCAAGCAGTTCAACTGACAAGTTGATAAGAATTTCCTGACGTAAACAGTGAAGTTACTTATTATTTTATACCCTTATCGGGTGACCAATCTGTCCCAGTTTGCCAGGCACCGAGGGGGTTCTTGAGATATAGCACTTTCCATTTTAAAACAAGGACAACAAATTAGTTAACTCTGATTTTAAAACCAAGCTTAGTAATTTTGAGTGCTTGCTTAATGAAAGTAAATTCTCCTTTAAGATACTTGTGATATTTCCCAGTTTTATTGTCATGGCACAAAAACATATTTATAGATAACCTGAAAAAAATTAAACTCCCTCCTTTTCTGGCCTAAAAAATCAATTCTTTAAAACAAACCATTTAACAGAAAGTATAGCAGGCTGAATAATATTCCTTTTCCCCCAACCACCCCAGAGATGTTTGGATCCTAATCCCTAGAACCTGTGAATATGTTCCATTATATGGCAGAAGGGTCTTGACAGATGTGATTAAGTTCAGGATTTTGAGATGGGGAAATTATCCTTTATTATCTGGGTGGGCTTGATAGAATCACAGAAGTCCTTATAAGAGGGAGGCAGATGATCAGAGGAAGAAGCAATGTCACCCTGCAAACAGGAAGAGAAAAGGCTATATTGATGTGAGTCCATGGGCCAAGGAATGTGGGTGGCCTCTGGAAGCTGGAAAAGGCAAGGAAACAGATTCTCCCTAAAGCCTCCAGAAGGACCAGTGCTGCTAACATCTTAATTTTAGCCCCATAAGACTCATTTTGGACTTCTGACCTCTGGAAGTACAAGCGAATGAATTTGTGTTGTTTTAAGCTACTAAATATGTGGTAATTTGTTACAGCCCCAGAAGGAAACTGATACAGAAGGTATCTGGGAAATGAACAGCTGTACCATGTTCCCTTTAGTCATTATTTCTAGTTGCTTTTATGAGCAAAGCTTGTCTTACCTAGCAACAGTTGCTAAGTAAGTTAACAATTTAATCTAGAGTCTAGGAGGGAGCAACTGCTTAAATCTTCCCAAATCCAGTGCCCAGACCTTATATGGCAGAGGCTTTCAGTACCGTTCTTTACCATTAGGCACATAACCACTACCTAATCATGGCAAATCATTTAATCCTTGCAAGCCTCTAGCATTGTCTCCAAACCTTGAACCTCTTCCAGCTTTCTCAAACGTCTAGCTTTTCTTAAAATTACTTTTTCTGATCCTAAGAGTGTTTTAAGTGCACGTAGTAAAAGACAGATTTAATTATGATCAGAAATCCGAATTACACAAACTTTGTTTGCTGTGCTGTATGTAATAAAATAATTCCACCAGCCCCCTTTGGGGAAATCTTCAAACGGATCCATGAGTACAAGCCATTTAAGACACGCTTTTACACTCAAAAAGATATACTGGGTAAGTGACTTTGCTGTTTTCCTTTGTTCTAATGTTTCATAGCATTCTATGACATTCTTCCTGATGTGTAGACTTTGATCAGCCCTCCTGATCAAAGTTGCTTGTCCTGCAGGGGTGTCTGTTTGGCATGAGAAGAATGTGGGTTGAAATCCAGTTCTCCACTTCCCAGTTGTGTGCCTTGACAGTATGCTTAGCCTCTCAGTCTGTCTCCTTATATGTAAATAGGTATGTTAATACTTACCTTGCAGATTTGTCTTGAGACTTTAATGAAATATTTGTACCTATTCTAAAGCCTGGCACATAATAGTAACTGAGAGTTCTTTTTGCCCTTCCTCGTACTTGGGCACCTTCCATACACATAGGAGAGGAAATATCTCTAAGTAATACCTTAATACATGGGTGAAAGAAACTATATTCTTTTTTTTTAACATCTTTATTGGAGTATAATGCTTCACAATGGTTAGTTTCTGCTTTATAACAAGGTGAATCAGCTATACATATATCCCCTTATCCCCTCCCTCTTGCGTCTCCCTCCCACCCTCCCTATCCCACCCCTCTAGGTGGTCACAGAGCACCGAGCTGATCTCCCTGTGCTATGCAGCTGCTTCCCACTAGCTATCTGTTTTACATTTGGTAGTGTATATATGTCCATGCCACTCTCTCACTTCGTCCCAGCTTACCCTTCCGCCTTCCCACCCCCGCCCTCAAGTCCATTCTCTGTCTGCGTCGTTATTCCTGTCCTGCCACTAGGTTCATCAGTACCATTTTTTTTTTAGATTCCATATATATGCGTTAGCATATGGTAAAACTATATCCTTTATTAGTAGCTGGTGACATAAAAGTAGGTAGATCTGGGTAACATGAGAATATGTACTATATATACACTTCTTTTTCTTCCTCTTTTAAATCCTTCTGTATTTTAAAAAAATTTTTATTGAAATATAGTTGATTTACCATGTTTCAGGTATATAGCAAAGTGATTCATTATATATATATAAATATAAAAATTTATATAAATATTTAGAATTTTATATAAATATATTATATAAAATATATATTCTTTTATATAAAACATATGTTCTTTTTCAGATTGTTTTCCATCATAGGTTATTACAAGATATTGAGTATAATTCCTTGTGCTATACAGTAGGTCCTTGTTGTCTATCTTTTTTTTTTTTTTTTTGTGGTGCACGGGCCTCTCACTGCTGTGGCCTCTCCCGTTGTGGAGCACAGGCTCTGGACGCCCAGGCTCAGCGGCCATGGCTCATGGGCCCAGCCGCTCTGCGGCATGTGGGATCTTCCCGGACCGGGGCACGAACCTGCGTCCCCTGCATCGGCAGGCGGACTGTCAACCACTGCGCCACCAGGGAAGCCCTGTTTGTCTATTTTATATATAGTAGTGTGTATCTGTTAATCCCAAATTCCCAATTTATCCCTCCCCCCCATATATACACTTTTAGTAAGCAAATCAAGTTGTAATTACAGGTTTCCTTCTCTCCTTATCTCCGTCAGATTTTTCAGTCTGACTTTAAGCCTTAAAAGTGTTTTCCTAAGAACTCTCAAAATACTTCTCATATCCTCTCTTCCTTAATATGTTAAATTAGTAGTGATTAAATTTCACTCCTGATCTTTGAAAATGTAAGAAGCTAGAGAATGGAGGGTGTTTTGAAAAAGCTAAAATGTAGCGGGAGATCAAATTGGGATCATCCTCTAAAAATATCAATAACAAAACTGATTTTAACTTTTAATAACAGTTTAGTATGACTTATTAATTATTATCTCTATAATGATTTGACCTTTTACACGCAGAACAGTGGATATCTATTCTTAATACGCTTTTATTGGTTGATTCCTTATGCCTCCTAGGATATCTGAATCCAAACATTAAGTGAATAAATTAAAGCATGTTGAAATGTCTGTATAAATGCTAATGAGTATTGCATAGGGTAGTTCTCAACCCTGGCAGTGTCCTACAGAACTTTTAAATCCAAACACAGACTCATTGGATTTAATACTGTTACCGAGCTCTTGGGCGGCTCTGGCTGGGGAAGAGGAGTCTCATGTGTCACTTCAGCTGGCGGTAGTGGCGGGCGCGGAGATGACGGAGACTGTGCGACCACCCGGGTTTTGAAATGGCTGCTGACATTTCTGAATCCGGTGGGCACGATTGCAAAGGAGACCCAAGGAGCAATACCAAATTAGATGCAGATTACCCACTTGAGTCCTTTACTGCGGAGTGTATTCATTACCAACAGAGTACTGTGAATATATGTCTGATGTTGCTAAATGTCAACAATGGTTAGAGAAGAATTTTCCAAACGAGTTTGCAAAACTTGCTGTAGAAAATTCACCCGAACAAGAAGCTGGAACAAGAAGTGAGGGACGGACTTCCCTGGTGGCGCAGTGGTTAAGAATCTGCCTGCCAATGCAGGGGACACGGGTTCAAGCCCTGGTCTGGGAAGATCCCACATGCCGCGGAGCAACTAAGCCCCTGTGCCACAACTACTGAAGCCCGCGCGCCTAGAGCCCGTGCTCCACAACAAGAGAAGCCACTGCAATGAGAAGCCCGCACACCACAACAAAGAGTAGCCCCCACTCGCCACAACTAGAGAAAGCCTGCGCACAGCAACGAAGACCCAACGCAGCCAAAAATAAATGAAATAAAATAATTTTTAAAAAAAGAAGAAGAAGTGAGGGTCAAGGAACAGCAGGGGAAGAGGAAGAGAAGAAAAAACAAAAGAGAGGTGGAAGGGGTCAAAACAAAAAAAGAAAACTGTACCACAAAAGGTTACGATAGCCAAAATTCCCAGAGCAAAGAAGAAATACGTAACAAGAGTGTGTGACCTTGCAACTTTTGAAATCGATCTTGAAGAAGCACAAAGGGTTTTTGCTCAGAAATTCTCCTGGGTGCCTCAGTAATAGGGGAGGATGGAATCATTCAGGGACACTTTACAGGTGACACAAGTGATGTCATTCAGGGAGAATGGCCAGAAATGGATGATAATAGCATTGAAGATCTTGGAGAAGTGAAGAAGCGATTTTGAAAATTTGTCTGTATTTAATGATCTGAACTGATTGTTGATATGGCCAAAGGGAGAGAGGTCTTTTAAAATATATATATGTGTTTATCCTACAGTAAAACTGTAGCCTACCCTCACCCCTGGCATTTTCACTGTTCTGTACAAGGCTGCTTGGGTTTTTTTTTTTTTATTGCCGAAGCCTAATAAACAGGAGAGGGTGTCATGCTTATGCATGAAATAGAATTTAGTCAAATAAAAAATTTTGGTCATTTGGTACTGACTTTTTAACTTTTTATTTTTGGAAAAACTAGACTTTCTGTGGAAAGCTTTTCTGTTGATTATTTTTAAATAATCATGATTTTGTTGTTGTTGTTAAGCTGAGTGCTATTTTGAAGAATTTGAATTTGGCTTCATCACCAGTAATAACTGTCTCCTTGCTCCTTTGGTATGATAGTTTTGAGATGCTTGAGCATCTCATGGATCTGTAGTTGAATTTGCTTCACTGTCACCAGCCAAGTTCACTGTGGGCCTATTAACATATTGTTGGTAATAGTTGTTCAAGCTGTTCTGGAGATTATTTGGTGAAGTATACTAACAGCCTTAAAACTATCTGCACTGTTTGACCCACTTCTTGACATTATCCTAAAGATATAATGTCTGGCTTGAAACTATGGTTGAGGGTGTTCTTCAAAGTGCTACTCATGATGTAAAAAAATTACAAATGATAAAGATGAACAATTGGGAAATGGTTAAAGAAATGATGGTTTGTCATATGGTAGAATATTTGCATATATCTTAAAATATTTTCTAGGAATACTTGGAAAGTGTTTGATAATGTTAAGTAGGAGGTCAGACCCTCAAATCCATTTTATACATTATTTTCATCATTGTTTTGAGTGGATAGGCATTCAGAGAGGCGGAGTTCTTTTTCTGGCTATAAATTTACGTGAGTAAAATTCTGCTAACCATTTGAAAATAATATACACCATTGCTCAATATAGTCTGGGAAATAGCAATTGAAATTTGTTTTCCTTACAAGAGAAACAGTGACAATGAATCTTAATGAGTACATTAAATGAATTTAAAATCTGTTTTTGTAAAGGTCTTAAGTCAGGTGCTACAAACTGAAAAGAAGACTCATGGTATTTTAAATTGCTATAGACACCTTTAAGAAAGTTAGAACCCATTGTTTATTGCCATGCAAATTGCAATATTAAATGAATTAGTGGGTTTTAAAATAATTGAAAGAATGTATAATAAAGATGTAAATTAAGAAAATGAAATTCTGCATTAACTGTGAATTTAGCTAAATAAAATTATGTGATAAAGCAAATTTACCCATTAAAAAAAAAATACTGCAGTTTCAAGAAGCTGTACTCAAAGGACGTATTGCCAGAGCAGAGGCTGACGTATGGGCTGAGGTAAAAGAGGTTGGAAATCAACCTGAATGCATCTTTGTGGTTCTTTCACGTTTTGGATTTGTATGAAAGAGTGGAGTCAGGCAGAACTGACTTGAGTGCTGGCGTCTGTGGGACCAGGGTAGCAAGTTCTTCAACTCCATAGTCTTGGCGTCTTCCAATGTAAGAGAGGAACAGTAATACTCACTCTGTAGGATTATTGAGAGAGTTCAATGAAATAACGTGCCCGGCACACAGTAGGTGCTAACTAAGAAGTAGAAATCATCAGGAGTGTCCTTCTGTCTAAATTGCCCCTCTGTGTGGAGGACTCCTGCCTGCTCCCTTTATTCTCATGGGATTAAAAGCTTTTTAAAAAGACATTCTTGTTGTACTTGTTTATTATTGCTTAATATTTAATATACAGTAGACCATTCGTTTGTGCAGTGTGTAATGCCCCTAAGTGCCTGTTTTTTCCAAATGCTGCGTCACAGCTGACTCTCCTTTTCACCCCCTCTCCCAGCGCCCCTTCGCTCCAAAGTCCTGGACACCTTGTCCGTGTGACTGCCGAGGGCCGTGGAGGCACTTTGAGGGTCTTGGGGCTCACGGTCAGGTCCCAGACACTTCAACGAAGCAGAATCTCAATGCTCCAGCTCCCACTCTTCCAGTTAGAGAGAAAATGCCATACGTGACTTCCTAAAGAAAATTAGCGCTTCTTGAGAGCAGGACAACCCACAGTGCTAGGATATTGTTTCTCGGTTTCTCTATAAAGTAAACATCATAGCAAAGAGTGTTGGGATTGCCCAGCATTAGTCCCAGCAAAAGCTTGGTATTAAAGTACTTCGAAAGTATAAAATGCTCCAGTGCAAAGGGTAATAGAAATAAAAATCTTACTAGACATGTATCCTTATCAATAATAATAAAATTTAAATTGATTGTGAGCCATTAATTAACTACCCTAACACCAGAGAATGCTTTTGTGAATAATGTACAATTTAAATATAACAATATACAATTTAAATATAACTAATGTTCTGGGCATTCTCTTGAAATAAAATAATGAAACCTCTTCCTGAAGACCCTGATGCAGGGGATCTGGGATGGTACTCAGCCTCCCTTCTCAGTAATTTCAGGCTTTGTGCATTTTTCCACTTCTCTGTATTTTCCAGATTTTCTGCGATGAGCATACATGACTTTGATAGTCAATCAAGCAAGAAATAAAGTGCCAAAGAAAAAAGACAGCCCAGCAGCCTGCAGTAAAGCTCTCCTTAGCAATTCCTGAAACAGTGATTTTAGCCATAGTTTGGGCCTCTCTGTGTTAGGGCATCTCTGGCTGAGGCCTAGTTTGCTATGGGAGGTTTGAGATGGGAACAGAGCCAGTAGTCAGGGGCCCCAGGGTGGTTGCTAGTTTTCATTAAACATGAAAACCTGATATATATTAATAAATAAATGAACTCTTTCAAAGGCTGATGAACGCCAAAGAGAAGCAGTGAAGAAAGCCCTTGAAGAAGCAAATGACATGCACAAAATGAAAATCCAGATTCTGAAAGAGGAACATCAAAAAGGTTTACAGGTTTTTATAGTGGCTTGTTTGTTGTCTTTTTAGCGGTACTTTAGTAAAAAGCTCTGGGTGGCGTGTTCCGTGGAGGTTGGTTGGGAGGCCCAGGATTTTCACAGAAGATATGCTGGACTCCATGGCAACAGTGATGCATGGGTGCAAGAGAATCCCTTTGACGTAATGAAGCATAATGAATGGCCTTTGATATAATGAACCCAAACCTTTATGGGGTTAAGGTAGGAAGGAGGCACCCCTGCCTGCCGGACCCTACCTCCCTTGCCACTGGCTCCCTTTCCTCCTCTCAGTGCCCTTCCTCTGGACCCTCAAACCTGTACGCACCACACTCTTTCCCACCTTGGGGACTTTGCCAGAATGTTCTTCCTGCACTTCATCAGACATCAGACATCACTGGTCAAGGGAGACCTTACCTGATCAGCTCTGTCCTGCTACCCATACAGTGTCCTTGTCACCCCACCCTCTTTAACGGCATCACCACCTAGCACTGGTGTAAGTAAATAGATTGGAGGATTGATTACTTGTTGAATATCTGATCGCCATCTGCCTGCAGCCTTCATAAGGGTGTGTCCGCCTCGCTACCACCCTTGTCCCGGTGCCAGCACAGTGCCTTGACTCTGTAAGTGTGAAAACGGGCTGAACAGAGGAAGCAGGCGCTTCTCTCCCTTCTCCTGAGCTCTCTGATTGCATCCTTTTTCCTAAGTTTGCATTTACCGCGATGCCAAGAGGGCCCTCTGCTTCTCAGGTATTTCCTGCAGGGCCAGAGGTCACACAATGAGGGGGACTCTTTCCAGCCTGTAACTTGTTCCAGTACACTACCCTGGGTAGTTAGTAAACTGTGCAGGCAGAGACCCAGGGCTTCCTTACACAGTTCAGTCCCAAACTCTGCTCAAAGGAAAAAACAGACAGAACTATTTTCACACGTGGGTCACGGGAGGGACAGGACAGGGCACGATGCAGGTGTGATGATTCCTGGGCAGAGGCTGGAGGGAAAGTGGCAGAAGTGTGGGCCCAGGTTTGGCCTAATTCAATTAGAACATAACGAATAAACAGTTCGGGGACCATGAGCCCTTTTGTCTCTCGTTTCGGCCGTGAGCACCTGCCGTGTATCAGCTCTGTACCAGGTGAGATTAAATAGACTGTCCTCTGAAGACTTTCTGGCAGGAAAGGGAGCTCCACCCCAGGGCTCCTAAGGGACGGTTGACCCTCCCTGTTTGACTCCAGTGGCCATCCCTGTTTCACTTCGAAACGGGAGGAGCGTTTATAGCATGTCCAGATAGGCCTGCTGCTCAGCTAGCTGGGACCGGAACGGCCACACTGGTTCTTGAATAGTGAAATACTCCTCTATCAATTGATAAATCCCCACTCCCCGGGCCCCTAACAAACACCTTCACCACCCTGGACCTCCCGCAGCCCAGCAATTTGAAGGGGAAACCGTTTCCATGGGTGTGGGCCTCTGGGACCCTACCCTGTGCTGCAGCCAGAGGATCCACATTTTAATACCACTCCTGGCATTAGGTTGTGATGATGCAGGCGTAGCTTAGATGTGATGCCTGTTTCAAGGAGCTTGCCTCCTAGTCTTGCTCTAGGTAATTTGATGGTACCCCATATAGTCTTTGGGTTGAGTTGATGCACTTAGTGTTAAAATAGAAGAAGTCCTAAGAAAGTTTAAAGAGGGAGGTTGACCTTTCCAAATTATTCTTAAAAAGTCTCAGGGACTTTTTTTTTTTATTATTATTATGATGAATGAGTGATTTGTCTAAGAGGTATGTGGAGGGTTGTTTCAGCTGTAGGGTCCCCAGACAGACATCGCTATTGCTCCCCAGGGGGTGTCTCTGAACCACCTCCTTAGAGCCTACTTACCTGCAGATTCCTGGGCTCTACCTGACCTACAGAGTCATTGGCAGCCTATTTAACCAGCAGCCCCTGTGATTCTCACATATATTAAAGTTTGATATAAACACATATAAAGTCACACATATTCTCTCATATTAAAGTTTGAGATTACCCTTATAGAGAGCAGAAAACCAAGTTCTTCTAGAGCCAAACAGCATTACGTTCTGAGACGTAGAAATCACCAGGTATTGCTCTTCTGTGATGTTAAGAATTTGGGTGTCAGATGCTTGCTGTTAAATAAAATTTCCAGGCCTTGTCCAATGGACAGATAGGATTTTGAAAAGGTGCTCATATTATGTTATTCAAATACAATAATATTAAAAGTAAATAATAAAGTGGAAGCTAAGGGAAAATGAGAGTAGGAAATAGAATGAAGTCAGGTGTGAATCCGAAAGTTAGAAATGTCTGTATGCCATGAAGTCCTGTGCAGTTATCATAGCTGGCCCTTGAGTTTTCTGACAGTCAATGCACAGAGGAAAGTGCTATGAATCACCATGTCCATAAGGTAACAACAAATCCGGTACTCAGATGGCCCAGATCTTCCTCCATGTGATACCTGAGAGAAACTTCTCATGAGGGAGGCATTGTATAATAAAGGAAGGTCTGTCAAACATCTGCACAGTAAAGAGGATGGATTTCATGAGGCTGTCTCTTATCTCCAGATAGAGGCTGATTCACTCAAAATGCATTTCAGTAAAAGTCATTTAACTGGAAGGCTTTCCATTGAGTAAGAACACCGCCAAACAGTAGGTCATTGAATTATTTTTCCGTAGCTTTAAGTAGGTATTGGACATGCTGTGTGAGGCAGTAAAACGATTTTGGTTTTACTAAACCATCACATAAAAGAGGGACAGGGTTCAATTCTCTGAATCCTTGTTCAGAACCCGGTCAAAAGAAAGGGCTGGTGTGTCAGTTTTAAATTCTATGATTCAAATAGAAATGTATTATGATAATACTTCATCTATCTAAGGCTCAACCATTCAGCAAACTCAGTTACTGAAAATGTACTTGAAAACCCAGAAATAATCCCTAAGAAGTTAAAATATCCCCTAAGACGTGAAACAATGGCCTCTGACTACAAGATAGAGACTCAGGCTTATTACCTGTAGCAGAACCTTCCATTCCCTGCTCAGTGATTGTCTCTGGGAGACAGGGAGGAGGAGGGAGGGAGGAACCTCACTGTCTTATAAGCCTGGATGGCGTTTCTGGAAGGAAAATAAACTGTTGAATCTCTGGAAAGACCCCAGCATCACAGCCAACAATGAAGCGAGAAGCTGGTGGGCGAGAATCTGCTTTTGTTCCTAGTTCTTCCACTGACTCACTCTGTGAAATAACTTAGTTTCTTTTGTTTTTATTCTTTTTTTAAAAAAAATTTTGTTTAATATTGGAGCAGAGTTGATTTACAATGTTGTGTTAGTTTCAGGTGTACAACAAAGTGATTCAGTTATACATATACATGTTTCTATACAAAGTGATTCAGTTATACATATACATGTTTCTATACTTTATCAAATCCTTTTCCCATTTAGGTTATCACAGAATATTGAGCACCTTTGTTTCTTTATGTTCTCTCTTACCCCTGAAACAGATACAAACTGACCTTTAAATGAAAGTTTTGAAACTCCTGGATGGAATAAATTGCCCCTCCTTTCTGGCATGTGTTTCTGTTAAACCACTGGTTGCAGGATGGGGTCTGGGTCTCCTCTGCTAGGCAGCGAGTCCCGAGGAGGATTCCACCCTCCTTCTGTCTGTAGCATCGGCCCCTAGCACTGTGCCTGTCACACTGTGCTGTCAGTGGACATTTCTAGGGATACAGGGTTTTCCTTGGGAGCCTGTTTCCCTCAGGTCCTGGTTTGGCAAGTGCCTCTTTTTACTCGGCTGAAGGCTCCACAGGTCCTTCTACCTTGGCGCAGTGGAGCCCTTGCTCCCATCCCCTTTGTGAACGAGGAAGAGCCCCTCAACTCGAATGAGCTGGAATGCTCCAGAACGACAGTGGGGACTGGCAGGCAGCTTCCTGTGACTGCGGTCGTGTGCGGTGCTTGCTGCCTGGGCCTCAGGTGTCCTCCTGCCCAGGAGACTCTCATAGTCATTATTTCTGCCATTTTCCAGGACTGACTTCCTAAAGCAGTATCATATTCTGTATTTCTAATCATGGATAAAGGTAATAGGACACTATAGAATATTTGGACAATCAAGAAAAAATACCTGTGACCCAACTACTTTTCTTTTTGCAATTCCTTTCCAATATTATCTATATATGTATTTTATGCTAAATAGTTTGTGCATTTCTGATTTTACTTAACATCATTATAAATGAAACTTTTCCATATAGTATACACTTTTCTTTATTTTTTCCTTTTAATAGCCATGTAATATTCCATGGTATGGATATACCATTCCAGTTCTTTTCTTTTTCCATTTTTTCTGTATTCCTTTACTATTTAAAAAAAAAAAATATATATATATATATATATATATATATATATATTTTTTTTTTTGCGGTACGCGGGCCTCTCACTGTTGTGGCCTCTCCTGTTGCAGAGCACAGGCTCCAGACGCGCAGGCCCAGCGGCCATGGCTCATGGGCCCAGCCGCTCCGCGGCATGTGGGATCTTCCCGGACCAGGACACGAACCTGTGTCCCCTGCATCGGCAGGCGGACTCTCAACCACTGCGCCACCAGGGAAGCCCTGAATAACGTTTTTAAACATCAAAGCTGTAACACCTAAACCTAGTTTTTCTGTTGCTTAAGGAAATGGTATATAAGACCAAGATCGAGTTGCATCAAAACATGGAGGAAAAACTGCAGCGAGAACACCTGGCTGCCGAGCAACGCGTGGTCCACAGGATCCAGAGGATCATGATGGAGTGCCACCGGGAGAAAGTCCAGGCCGTGGAGGAAGCCCAGGCCCAGGAGAGGCACATAGTCCAGGAGGAGATCCAGGCCCAGAGAAGGTACTCCAGGGGGCACCCCTGCAAATCAGTGTCTTACTCTGTCAGAATCAACTTGGAGAAAGGGATAAGGTTGAAGCACATAGGTGGATATTTCCCAGCTTTTGTGTTTTTACATTTTTAAAAAATTTACTTATTTTTTATTTTTATTTTTGGCTGCATTAGGTCTCTGTTGCTGTGCACGGGCTTTCTCTGGTTGCGGTGAGCAGGAGCTACTCTTTAATGCGGCACGTGGGCTTCTCATTGCAGTGGCTTCTCTTGTTGTGGAGCACAGGCTCTAGGTGCATGGGCTTCAGTAGTTGTGGTTCACGGACTCTAGAGTGCAGGCTCAGTAGTTGTGGCTCACGGGCTTAGTTGCTCCGCGGCATGTGGGCTGTTCCCAGGCCAGGGATTGAATCCGTGTCCCCTGCATTGTCAGGCGGATTCTTAACCACTGCACCACCAAGGAAGCCCTGTTTTTACATTTTTACTATGGAATATATCAAACAGAGAGAACAATATATAGTGTATTGTAGAATATGTGTGTGTGTGTGTATGTGTGCGTGTGTGTGTGGTTTAAAGAAAAATAACACGAATACTCAAGGGCCTACCAGCCATCTGAAGGGATTAAAAAGTCCCATGTTCTTCCTCAACCACATTTCCTTCCTTTCCCCCGTCTCGCGAGATAACTACTGTTCTAAAAATTGTGTTTTTCATTCTATATCTCCAGTTTTAGGGGAGGAGAGGAATCAAGAAATACTTTTCCACAGACACATATAAGTCAGTCTTCACATTCTCTAGCGCATACCATACACTACTGTGGATGGGTTACTTTTGGTCTTTTTCTTATTACACAAGTCATAATGCTGTAAACGAAGTTGACCTTATGGAAACATAGAGAGCAAAAATTGCAAAGTCCCAACTCACTGCTTCCTACCCTGTCCCTGTCTCCCAGAGACAATCATATTAAAGAACGGGGTCTGTATCCTTCTGTGCCCTTTTGATGTATTTACAGCCTTATATATGTGCATAATCTGAAATAATTTTTACATAAATTGGATCATATATATATGTGTGAAAAATACCAAAGGAACCATTTTATAATATGTAATGAACATTTGATGGAATTGGCCAGTTTTAACAGGACAGCAGTCAGGAGCCCTAGTGGCCAAGAGAGAACCTCGGTTTCCGGGTGTTCAGCGACCTGACCAAGCTCATGTAGCTGAAGCAGCAGGACCCAAACTGAAAACCTTTGTATTCCATCTCCTGGACTAGGACTTGTCTCTTGCTTTGCTGCTTGAGTGAACAAATCTATTTGTATATAATTAATGGGTAAAGTCGTCCGTGTTAGAACTGTTTAGAATAGGGCCAAAGGTAAAATTCTGTAGGGAGTGCAGATAAATAGGAATGAAGGCTGCAGCCGTGGCTACTTTGGTGGTCCCCCCTTCTTGCACAGGCTGTGAGTCACTGGGAGGCAGAGGAAGAAGAGGAAAGAGGCTTTCAGGAGAAAGTTGGAGAAGGCGGTAACTCCTGAGTGAGTTGTGGTCCAAAGCAGTGGAAGGTGGCTCTCCTCTCCCTCTGCTTCCCACCCTCTATCTGCAGGAGCTGTGTCCATCCTGAAGAAGCCTCTGGGTCCTCTCCTCACACACACCGGCAGCCTCCTGCTTCCTCCTTCCCTCTTCCGCTTTTTTTTGTCCCTCTTTGGCCCTTTCCTCTGTGAGGTTCACAGCCACCTTTCATTAAGCCAGTTGACTAAGATTAGGGAACTGCCATGCCTGTTATTTAAGTATATCCATCTAGAGTGTCCATTTTGTTATTGATGTGTTCAAGTACCTGGTGGAGAACCTTGCGCATGGGTGTTCTTTAAATAGTTATCAAAGGTTCAAGCTTGTTCCAGTCAGCTGAACCCACTTTGCAGCACACCAGGTCTTATTTCGAGACATTGCTAGCTTCCAGCGTTCTTTAGAGCATTTGCAGAAATTCATATATGGAGAAGGGCCACTGTTGAGAATTCCACTGTGGATCTCTTACTTGGCTATAAACTTTCACTCAAGACTTCAGGATTCAGAATACTTTCATATTGTGACAAATTTGTTAAATGCTCAGAAAACTTTCTTTGTGGGTTGAGGTGATTGAGTTCTAAACAGATTATCTAGGAGACACTGTACTCTTTCTCTTAAAGGTAAAAAAAAAAAAAAAAAGAAAGAAACATCTTGCTCGGGAAGGTTCTGAGTATTTTCCCGCCCAAGGCAAAGGCGTGACTGAAGTGACTGCTCAGGAATGTGTGTGGTCATGGCTGTAATTCCTGGTGACAGCTACCCTTTATTCCACACTAGAACATGCAGGGCCCTTTGTATGCTTCTCACTGAATCCTCATATCCCTTCCTGGGGGATTCAGTCATCCTTCGTATCTTCAGGTGAACATGCTGAGTCTCAGAGAGAGACTAAGCAACTGCCCAAGGTCACCTGGAGAAGATACAAACCCTGGTGTGTATGATACCAAAGCTTGTGGCCTTCCCTTACGCCACCCTGCTCACTTCACCAGGGTTCATCAAGTGCCTTCTGGGGATGTGGTTCTGAGCTTGGGCACTGAGGAATAAGGCTCTTGCCACAACATTATGTGAAGTAGCTAAAGCATAGCTGTCCCCTTTGAGCAAGGCTGGAGGGACTTGTGCAAAGAACACATGGGTGCTGGAGGAGTTCTCGGTCCTGGAAAGATCAAGCAAAGAGTGTGTGGGCTGTGTGGTGAGATGGGTTTCTTGGAGGAAGTTAGTCTTGGTTTGGGCCCTAGAGAGAAGAGAGGAGGTCCCATGTGTGAAGGACTGAAAAGAGTGGGGACAGCATGAGCAAACACATGGAGGGGAAGGTGGGGAGTTTAATGAGGCGGAGCCAAGGGAAGTGGGAGCATTAATACCCCAGAGATATAAACGTGCTGCTGAAGGTTGGACTCTGGAGATGCCTCCTCTCCTCCCCGCCCCGCCTGATGTCTACCGCCCCAGCTTAGGTATCACTAATCCTCCCGCAGACCAGGTGCAATAGGTTCCCAGCGTCTCAGGTGGAACATCAGAATATATTTTCCTTATAAGCACATTGGTTATAGCTAATTAAAATAGTGCTAAGAGCCCTGTAGTTCAAGTGAAATAGCTCATTGTGGGCTCACCTGGCAAATGATCTGCTACGTTCAGTGTTTCTCCAAACATTGGATGCACAAATGAATTTTGGAAACAGATCCCTGCATAACTTAGGAATTGCCTATGGAGAAATGAAGTGTTGGTTTTTACTGTACCAACACTGGGAAAATAACTGGCGAAAGTTGGAAAGGACATTTCAAAAAAATATCAGATCCTTTTAAGCGAGAACAGATTTTGGTAGTAAGGAGTTTAAAGGGGGCTGTCATGGAGGGTGGGAGCTGGTGTCATCTAAGGTACACTTTGAGCAGATGTACCTGAGACCAGCTCTGGTGGAGCTTTTTAGTCAGCCCCTTAGATGGACACCTCCTCTGTGTGGGTCCAGAGAAAGCCAGGCTGACCTAGTAGGAAGCTCATACCTGCTTGTGATGGAGCCGTGGTTCTGGAGAAGGGGCGTAACTTCCTCCTTGGGGATTTGGGGCTGGCTCAAGGAAATGCCTTCCAGTTCCTTCTGACCTAAGCCCCATGGGCTCTGATCATCATCTCCACAATCTCACCAACATCCTAAAGATTTTATAAATCGTCAGCCTGAATCCTAAGGTTGTGTGTAGACGCACCTTCTGAACAAGATCTTTGCCTGTATTGTCCTGTGACCTGGGCTGAGAATCCAGAAGTTGTTTTTTTTTTTTTTTTTTAGTTTATTTTGGCTGCGTTGGGTGTTTGTTGCTGCGCGCAGGCTTTCTCTAGCTGCGGCGAGCGGGGGCCACTCTCTGTTGCGGTACGCAGGCCTCTCAGTGCAGTAGCCTCTCTTGTTGCGGAGCACAGGCTCCAGGCGCGTGGGCTTCAATAGCTGTGGCACGCGGGCTCAGTAGTTGTGGCTCGCGGGCTCTAGAGTGCAGGCTCAGTAGCTGTGGCGCATGGGCCCAGTTGTTCCGCGGCATGTGGGATCTTCCTGGACCAGGGCCCGAACCCGCGTCCCCTGCATTGACAGGCGGACTCCCAACCACTGCACCACCAGGGAAGCCCAGGAAGTTGGTTTTGATTCCTCTTCTTTCTGTAGCCCCTAAATCCTAGCAATAACGAATTCTGGCCCTTGTGACTTTGTAATATTTCTTGGATTTCCCCCTTTCTCTCCCTCTGCCTATCCCTTTCTCTTTCATCATTAGTTTAGATCATTGTACACTCAGATTGTTACAGACTAGTACGAAGTGGTCTCTCTACTTCACCCAACTCAGATTCAGTTTACTTGATATTATCAGAATAGCAATTCTAAAAGGTTATTTTCAGTGTGTTGCCCTCCTGATAAGAAATGTATAGTGATCTCTTATGCTGCTGAAGCAGGCAATGTTTTCTGCCGAAGGGCAGGAACTCTCTGATTTGCTCCATTGTGTGACATTGAACAATAACTGTCTCCCCAAGCCTCACTTTCTTCACCTGTTACGCAGGAATAATAAGAGGTAATAAATCCAAATAGAACCGGCTTCAGTGGGTGAAAATTAAATGAGATATAGTGCATGTAAATTGCTTAGCACAGTCCCTGGGACACAGTAAGTACTCAATAAGTGGTGACCCTTGTTATTAATAACGGATATAGCCTAGTTGGTGGGAGAGGGAATGAGAAAAATAGCATAGCAGCTGGAGAGGCTCAGGACAAATGATGTTTACCTCCAGACTGGGAAAGTCTGTCAGGTTTGAAAGTCAAGTTGAAAGCATCATAGACAATGAGAGAACTGTATCTTGGAGGGTAGAAGCTGGGGTAAGTCTTGGAAGGACTGTAGTAGACTAGGAGGCAGAGAGGGGAGGGTTTTTATTAACAACCATAAATACTCGAATTCAACATTTGTAGGTTTTTTAATCCTCAAATCTTTAGAGGTTCTATTCCAGCTAGGAATCAGGAGATATCCACCAGAAGTGTATCTCAGTGGCTAAGAGATTTGCCCTGAGCCCAGGCCGCCTGGGTTGTAGCACTTGTTTTGCCACTTTTTCTAATTAAGTGAAACTGGGCAAGTTGCTTGACCTCTCTGAGCCACAGTTCCTCATCTATAAAATAGGACTCATAGACTGAACTGCCTCATAGACTTGTTTGAGTAATCATTGAGTTAATATATTAATCATTCAGTTACTATTGAGTTTATAGTTGGCTGCTATAAATTCTATATAATTATATACATTATAACCAGAGGCCTATGAATTCATTCAGCAGTGGTTCTCAAAGTATGGTCCCAGACCCTTTCAGCAGGTCCCCAAGGTCAAAGCTATTTTCTTAATAATACTAAGATGTGATTTGCCTTTTCACTCTATCTCATGAGTATGTAGTGGTGTTTTCCAGGGTTTTATGATGTGTGATATCTCAACAGATTGAAAAGAAACGAAAATCTAGCTTTTTTTTCTATTAAGCCAGACAGTAAAGAGTTTTGCCACAAATGTAAAATGATGCCACTTTTCTCACCAAAAGTTTTTTGATTTAGAAAAAGTATTTTTCCTATGAGGTAAGTGTTTTATGTTAATGTTTAATGGATTTATCGATACTTCACATGAATTTATAAATGTTTGTTAAATGTCTGACTTTTAACTTTTAAAACTGTTAGGCTCACTAGATATAACCCATATGAACAAAAGTTCTTTGGGTTTCTTGGTCATTTTAAGAGTGAAAAGTGATACTGAGACCAAAAAGTTTGAGACTGCTGTCTTAGAGTATTGCTCAGAATCAAGAATAGGGCTAAACTCACCCTGTGAGACAGTTTCCTTCCCTCTGGCTAAAGGTGAGTAGCTGGGTTGATATATAGAAATACTTTCTCTAGGGGTTTGGAAATCTGACCCTATTTCTTCAATTTTTTTTTAGAACTCTGCATTCATATTTTTCTGACCACAGTGGACACGAGTCCCTAAAGTTAGCGTTAGACACTAGACTAGTGGCCTCGCCCTAGCCCACAGTGGGGAAATCAATGTGCTCCTTCCCTGCTCTGAAAAATATTTTTTTATTGTTAACATCTAATCAAAGCTCATCTCTACCAGCCTGTCTCAGACTGGTGACTCATGTAAACCATGAAACCATTTCTCCTACATCTGCGGTGAAAGACAAAATCTTTTTTTTTTTTTTTTGGTGGCTAATCCATCTAACTATTAATATTCAACCCTTATTCCTTTCTGTAGAAAGGCCATGGAGGAACTTTTGAGAGCTGGTGTCGCAGTTATGAAGGATCAAAAGAAGAGTGTGAGCCAGCTGATAAAGGAAAAAGAACATGAAATGAACGTCTACTATTGCGTGGCTCAGAGACAGAAGCAAGAAGAGGTTCAGGAAGTGCTTCAAGAAGCAGAGAAGGGCTTCCCTGGTGGCGCAGTGGTTGAGAGTCCGCCTGCCGATGCAGGGGACGCGGGTTCATGCCCCGGTCCGGGAAGATCCCACATGCCGTGGAGCGGCTGGGCCCGTGAGCCATGGCCGCTGAGCCTGCGCGTCCGGAGCCTGTGCTCCGCAACGGGAGAGGCCACAACAGTGAGAGGCCCGCGTACCACAAAAAAAAAGAAGCAGAAAAAACACATCAGGCCATGCTTGGAAATGTGATGGACAAATCGCTTAACACTCGGGGAGCTGCTGTCCATGGCGAAGCAACTGGGAATCATGACAAATTGGAAAGATTTCCTGGAGGAGGAGTTACAGGAAACCAGGGTAGCGTTTCAAAAATACATCAGTTATACGTTTCCGAAGCTCTCACCGGGACATGCAGATTTTATTCTGCCAGAAAGAAAGAAAACACCTTCCAGTCTTATTACTCAGGAGAACCAAGCAACTCTTGATTAGAAGTCTTCATCTGAAATGGCACTACAAAAGACATTGTTCTAAAGACTAAATAAATTCACTCCAAAACCAGTTATTGATCCCCGGTTATGTGCAGGGGACTAGTGAGCTGTGAGCATTTGGATGGAAAACCAAAGTATTCAAAAGCACATTCCAGGCTCCGATGAGTTTCCAAGTCTAATAGAGGAGAGATAACAGTGAGAAGGGTCAAAACTGACTAGGAGGGAAAAAGATTTCTTGGAAGAAGTCTAAACATACTTCTGTATCTGGCTTTACTCACGTTTACACCAGACATTTAACTATTTTAGTATTTGTTGCAGTTAAAAAACAGTAAAGGGACATGTTCTTAGATGGTTTCCGTTGTGGAGAGGTGTGTCTAGTAATCCAGTATGTCTAGTAATCTAGTCTAAAGATTATTATTTTGTGAACTGCAATAGCTTTGTAGGAAAAAAAGCAATGTTTCTCAGATTCAATAGGATAAAACTTAAATTCTGGGAAGCCTATATAAAATAATTCAGAAAGGACTCTCTTATATTTGCCATTTGTGAAAGAAAAATATGTCTTTAGAGGTCAGATTCCTTGCCTCAGGGATGGGGAGTCCCCTTATGTTTATACCCAAGCCCAGGAGTGCTTGGAACTCATCTCCTTTAGGTCAAAATGCAGAAAAGCTTTCTGTACCGCAATGCTCAGGACCAACAAATGTGAACATCTACTGAATTAAAATGGAAGAAAACCCAAGCCATAAAGACTGCTCCAAAAACATCTATCCACTTTAATGTAGCATCCCTAAATTATTAATCACCCACTTATATTGGTGGCTTTAAAATTAAGTACCTGGAAAGCCGTTTTCAGTAAATTAAAAAGTGCTGTAGTCAAGCAGGCCTTAGGTGGATTTGTTTACATTGACCAGTCTGGGATTTCCTAATGATAAAAGTAGTGATTTGTTTACAGCTGCATAATGGACTACACTCTCCTAGTGTTTAGCTTCCTGATTCTGCAGGACTACTGCGGTCCATACTAATCGATTGCCTAGGGGCTGGAAGTCAGAACATTTATACAGTACTTTACACTGCTTTTTCCAGCACGTTCTTCTCATAGCAGTCAATGGGATAGGCAGGACAGGGGTGGTTGTTATCCCATTTTTACAAATGATAATATGAAAACTACTATGTACGTATTTACATGTGTGAACTTTTTTTAAGTTGAAGTATAGTTGATTTACCATATTGTGTTAGTTTCAGGTATACAGCAAAGTGATTCAGTTATATATATATATTTGTTTTCAGATTATTTTCCATTATAGGTTATTACAAGATATTGAATATAGTTCCCTGAGCTATATGGTAAATCCTTATTGTTTATTTTATATATAGTAATATGTATATGTTAATCCCATACTCCTAATTTATCCCTCCCCCCACCTCTTTCCCCTTTGGTAACCATAAGTTTGTTTTCTATGTGAGTCTGTTTCTGTTTTGAATATAGCTTCATTTGTATTATTTTTTAGATTCCACATATAAGTGATATCATATAATATTTGTCTTTCTTTGTCTGACTTACTTCACTCAGTAGGATATTCTCTAGCTCCATCCATGTTGCTGCAGATGGCAATATTTCATTCATTTTATGGCTGAGTAATATTCCATTGTGTATATACCACATCTTCTTAAACCAATTGTCTGTTGATGGGCACTTGGGTTGTTTCCATGTCTTGGCTATTGTAAATAGTGCTGCAGTGAACATTGGGATGCATGTGTCTTTTCAAATTAGGCTTTTCATCTTTTCCGGTTATATGCCCAGGAGTGGAATTGCTGGATCATATGGTGATTGTATTTTTAGTTTTTTAAGGAACCTCCATACTGTTTCCATAGTGGCTGCATCAATTTACATTCCCAACAGTGTAGGAGGGTTTCCTTTTCTCTACATGGGAAGCACTTTAAAAACCTTAATATTTAATCCTCACAATGACTTTTAAAAGTAATTAGAACTGCCCCCAATTTATAGGGAGGGAAACCGAGGCTCAGGGATATTCAGTAACTTTCTCCAGGGCACACAGCTAGTGACAGAGAGGGAATTCAAAATATCACAAGGCACAGGCAGATGGTTACATGAGAGAGACCTGGGTTTTGCAGACTTGAATAGATAAGAACAGCAGCTGACACTGGGCAGTGCTAGCGTGCGCCAACCATGCATACACAAGTGGACTCGTTCATGTTCGCAGCAGGCTGTGAAAGGTAGGAACCATTAACACAGGCACAGACAGGTCAAGTCACTTTCTCAATGTCATACAGTGAGGAAGGGTCAGAGCCAGTTTCAAATCCACAGAGTCAGTCTTCAGCCCACGCCTTCCGTCATTGTTTTTGTTCAGAGGTAAAGGCCTTGGTGCCTAGTTGGTTGACTCTGCAGGTGGGTGTCTCCGTGGCTTCTCTGATGAGGACTGGAAGGACGTGGTCTGTCCTCTACCTCATGCATCGTTTTTGTCCCTTCTAGAAGTGAAAGGAAGCTGTACCTAGGATTGTGTGTCTGAGTTATTGGCGTCATTCACCAGATTCGCAGCTGAGCACAAGGAAGGAAAGCAGGAGGAAAGCATCTTCTGAAGACGTTCACTTCACGGCCACAGTGAAGGTGTGTCTTTTGGTATCTGTGATACAGTGCGTAACATAAAAGAAAGCAGGTGACTTATTTTTCGTTTGGAAAAAGGAATCTAGCTTCTCAGGCTTCAACCAGATTGGAATAAGCTATCTGTGTTTTTAGTATTTTCCTTGTTTCTATTGATACTTCACCCTCAGCTCCCACCCCAATCCCAACTGTTAGCTCCCTTAGGGTTTTTTTTTTTTTTTTTTTTGCGGTACGCGGGCCTCTCGCTGTTGTGGCCTTTCCTGTTGCGGAGCACAGGCTCCGGACGCGCAGGCTCAGCGGCCATGGCTCACGGGCCCAGCTGCTCCGTGGCATGTGGGATCCTCCCGGACCGGGGCACGAACCCGTATCCCCTGCATCAGCAGGCGGACTCTCAACCACTGTGCCACCAGGGAAGTCCCCACCCTTAGGGTTTTTAAAGTAATGTGGATGCTTCCGATAAGGGCAGAGTTAGAGATCTTGTTACTGTCCTGATCCCAGCTTGACCTGCCCACCAGAGGACTCCTCCCCCCGCTTCCCCAAAGTGCTAATCAGCCCTCCTGTTGTAGGGGTGATCACAGGGGATTCTGTCAGGACAGACTGACCTGATCCCAGAACCCCACTTGCTTTTCGCCTTAGAGCCTGGAGTCAGCACGAACCACGGAGGGGAGGGGACCTCTTCTGTCCTCTGTTCTCATTCTGCTCTGCCTGCCCCAAGGCTAAATTGAAGAAACAGTACCTTTACTCTTACCCAAATCCTTCACTTTGATCACTTCAAGCCACAGTTCTTTCTAGCTTGAATGTCTCCAAGATGATATACCCCTGAGAATTAAAGTTCAAAGTGAATGGCTAATCTGCTCTAAAGGGCAGAAAAAGCTGATAGTAAACCAAAAATGAGACCTCCCTCGTATTTCCATAATCCCATCTATGGAACTTCTCAGCAGTCTCTTTTATTTTTTATTTTTAAAATAAATTTATTTATTTATTTATTTATTTTTGGCTGCGTTGGGTCTTCGTTGCTGCGTGCGCGGGCTTTCTCTAGTTGTGGTGAGCAGGGGCTACTCTTTGTTGTGATGCGCGGGCTTCTCATTGCAGTGGTTTCACTTGTTGCGGAGCACAAGCTCTAGGCGCGTGGGTTCAGTAGTTGTGGCTCGCGGGCTCTAGAACTCAGGCTCAGTAGTTGTGGAGCACGGGCTTAGTTGCTCTGTGGCATGTGGGGTCTTCCCGGACCAGGGCTCGAACCAGTGTCCCCTGCATTGGCAGGTGGATTCTTAACCACTGCGCCACCAGGGAAGCCCTCAGCAGTCCCTTGTTTCCATGACACCGATAAGGATGATCCTTGTGGATAAAAAAAAGAAACAATGGAAAATACAGCAGCGACCACTGACTGAGCATCTGCTATGTATCAGCTATTGCACTAAATTCCTTACTAAACCTTGTCTTACTGAAATCTCACAGCAACCCTGTAAGATGCCTCCTATTACCCCCATTTTGAAAATTAGGAAACTGAGACTCAGAGAAGGAAAGTCGCTTGTTGAAAAAAAGTTGTTTGACTGCAGAGCCATGTGTTTTCCACAGCTACAGCACAGAGCCTAATTTAGTGCCTGTGTAAACACTGAGTAGGCGTCAGGGGTGCACTGCTTTCGAAACACATTGGAATTGTAGCGGGCAAGTCTGAATTACTGTGCAGTACCCTTGCTCTTCCAGTGGGCATGGGCTGGGAGCCAAGAATTGATCAGCCTTCTCTGAATGTGCTTGAGGAGCCCTCCTGATGCGGAGCCCAGGGAAGAATTTATGGAGGGGCGTAACCCAGAGCTCCCCCTCACCACGCAGGTGTCGAGAAGGGCAGGGTCCCTGGCAGGTTCTGGAGACAGAAGCTCGAAGGTGAGAATTGCAATGTCAAGTGAAAAATTGAAAGTGAGGTATGTCTGTGAAATCTCAGTGGGACACTTACATTTTCTAACAAAATCTGATTGAGACTAAGTCAGGCTATTTTCAAAAAGAAAGATTCCCTGAGTGAACCAATTTTTAGTATAACTTGTCTTGAGAACACTTAGTAACTCTCCTGGTACCAATTACTGAGTACAATACCTAGAAAAGCCACTCTAGATCTTAGACACTAAGCCCCATGCAAGTTATTAAAATTGTAACCATTTTGGAAAGTTACTTTATAAAGAGCTTAGGGAATTCCCTGGTGGTCCAGTGGTTAGAACTTGGCGCTTTCACTGCTGGGGCCTGGGTTCGATCCCTGGTCAGGGAACTAAGGTCCCGTAAGCTGCGAGGCGTGGCCAAAAACAAACAAAGAGCTTAAAGTGCATTTTTCTTAGTTGTCTTAGAGGCTCCCAGTACAGTAGGAGTCTATGCAGCTCCCATGGTTTCTGATATTTAGGAAGCTATGTTAATTCCTGGAGGCCATCTGGGAACTTCATTTGAGGACCCTGAGAAATTACTGTAGTTAAATTTTATAGAAGTCATTCCACCAAGAAAAGAACCTTGTTTTTAGAGACAGGAGACCTGTGGGCTCGGAAACAGGTGCCTAGCATCCCTAGGAGAGATGGAGAAGCTACCTCACCCTCATAGCAGTCACAAAGCACAGGGGTCGGGCTATTTAGTAATCACTGGACCTTTATGTGACAAAGAAGTCACTCTGGTACTGTCCTTCTCTAACCTTGATTCCATTTGACCTGTTTATAGCCTTCATATTCTAGCTTTGGGGGCCTTTTTTTCACTGACATCATGTAGACACTATCTGACAAAACAGGTTTGTTTACAGAACAGAGGGTTTTGACATTCTGCTGCCTCTAATAAGCTCTCCTTTCTGCTTGGCTGAGATCACTCAGAAGAGGAAAGAAGAAACCGTTGCCTTTTGCTGTCCAGTTATTGGAAGCCAGGCCATGTGTGAGTGCTTCACCTGTGTTATTCAGCTCCTGCCTCGCAGCAAGCAAGTATCATATTCTCACAAAACAAGGAGGAAGCAGAAAAAGAGCCCAAATGGTCATTTTCCTAATGCATATTTATCTTTTTTCAGAGAAAAATATCATTCTTATAAGCACAATAACAGCCTTCCCCTAATTACTCATTTGCCAAAACAGATTGATTGACCATTCATTAGACAATTCATGGCAAGGAGGGATATGATAATGATTGTCTCAGCCTAACAAGGATTTATCCACTAAAGCTGAATGCTTCACTCCTCAAAAAAATCATAAAGTTCTATGAGCAAGGAAGAACTACTAAGTTCTTCTGACTGTTAAGTAAACCATCAGAATTGTTTGTCCAAGATCATATGATTCTTTTTTTCCATTGGAAATGGAATTCATTGCCTTAGGTCTTTTTAAATAGTGTACTATTACTGTCGGGGCTGGCTCTGTGCTTGAAAACCAGTTTATTTATAACCTGTTACAACTGCTATATCTGTTTGCAGTTAAGAAATGCAGAATTCAAAGTGATCTCCTAGCTTGTAAGCAAACTGAGATTCATTGTCCCTCTTCTATAAAAAAAATGAGTTAGGGCTTCCCTGGTGGCGCAGTGGTTGAGAGTCCGCCTGCCAATGCAGGGGACACGGGTTCATGCCCCGGTCCGGGAAGATCCCACATGCCACGGAGCGGCTGGGCCCGTGAGCCATAGCCGCTGAGCCTGCGCGTCCGGAGCCTGTGCTCCACGACGGGAGAGGCCACAGGAGTAAGAGGCCCGCGTACTGCAAAAAAAAAAAAAAAAAAAAAAAGAGTTACTGTGTCCAGAAACTAACTCTAGTAAAGTGGGGTTTAACATTAAAAAAAAGAAAGAAATTCAAGCACATCGAGGTTGGGTATTCCTCATCAATTCACTCCATTTGAAAAGTGCAGATGTATTCAACGCATTACCATCTGATTCCAACTAGCAGGATTGAAAACAAATGGTTTTACTCTAGTTAGTTCTAAATAGAAACACTTTAATATTGAATTGAATGAAGTTCAAATTATCCTTTTCTACATAGCAGCTGCATGTTAGGTCTTAAAATTAGCAAGGATCCAGGTTTATTGATCTGCCTTTCCTTACTTTTAACCATATGTGATATTTCCTATTTCTCACAGCACTCTTTCCATCTTACCTGCTTTGGCTGTCTATTTCCTACCACTGGACTTTAAGATCCACTGGACTCTCTCTGCTGAGGACCCATAACAAACTCCAGGACCAGGTAGTATCCTTGACATGTCACTCTATGCATAAGTATTTCCCATCCCCTCTCCCCCAACTCAGTATTCCCAAGGAAAGCTATTTCTATTATTGGTCCATTTGAAGGATTATCAGTTAATTACATAATAGAATGTATCCATAGAGTTATGTATTTCAGCTAGAAATCTACATATCTCTAGAAGCTCTACAATCTGTTCTAAAGAATCTACATCTCTAGAAATCATAGAGATGTATGGGATATTAATTTTTTTAATATATAAAGTTATTTATTTCATTTATCTATTTTTGGCTGCATTGGGTCTTCATTGCTGCACACGGGCTTTCTCTAGTTGCGGCGAGCAGGGGCTGCTCTTCGCTGAGGTGCGTAGGCTTCTCATTGCGGTGGCCTTTCCCGTTGCAGAGCACGGGCTCCAGGCACACGGGCTTCAGTAGTTGTGTCACGGGGGCTCCGTAGTTGTGGCCCTCGGGCTCCAGAGCGCAGGCTTAGTAGTTGTGGCGCACGGGTTGAGTTGCCCCGCAGCATGTGGGATCCTCCCGGACCAGGGCTCGAACCCATGTCCCCTGCACTGGCAGGTGGATTCCCAACCACTGCACCACCAGGGAAGCCCGGGATATTAATTATTGATTTTGTTTCTTCAACATGCAGTAGGAAGCAACCTACTATATACCAGGTGCCGTGTTAGATGCTCGAGTTCTTGGTGCAAGAAATAGCTGGTGGTCCTTACTCTTAGAGAAGTCAGCTAAGTGGGTAGAAGGATAGTGAGTACGTGCATTATAACACTGTCGAGGGCTGGAGAAGTAGCAATAATGGGCTCACAGCTCATTTTCTAACTCATGTCATGTTGTACTGCCAAAGAGGTAATATCTACCATCAGTAGCCTGCTAGCCAAACTGGTATTCTTGCTTTGTGCTTAGTCCTGTCCACATTTGTGAAGGAACGGCTTGATTTAAATTTTGTTTTCAGCAAAGTGGATTCTACAATCTCAAAGGTAAATTTTCCTAGTTCTCATATGGTTTTGTTCTTCTTGAGGTTGTTAGGTGGCCGCTAGTAGATGGTGGTTTCCCCTGCCGGTTCAGGCCAACAGCTTCCTACTTGACAAAATACCATCTCTGAGTTTTCTGGAACACAAGGACACTCCAGCCTCTTTGTCGGAGGCCTCGGGAAGACACAAAAGACAGTGCTACATCTGTCACCCACTCCAGGGAGCCCAGAGTCATGGTCTGGCTTCACACTCACTGGTCTCACAGATACCCTCAGTAGACTTTGGCCAGGGAGCATCCCCCAAGTAATGGGAGCATTGTGGGAATAAACCCCACTGTTCTATTGCTGAGGAATTTAGGCAAGCTGCTCAGGGAGAATGACACTCTAGAAGGGTGTGACCAAGTCACTCCTTGGGTCTCATCTCCAGGCCTTTTCTTTGCCTCTTTCAGTCATCAACACGAGACTGATTGCCTGAAAAGACTTCTTGACAAACAAGTAGTATTTGGTGACTGTTAGTTATTTTTATTTTTCATCCCTACAGAAATGAGATCACAAGTCATATATGGCTCTGCATTTTTCATGCAGATCCTATAGCCACTGATTCTAATTTTTAGAATGTACCAATTTTATTAATTTTTATTTCTTCAGTATTTTACGGATATATATATATACACATGGATGTGAATTATAGTCCATCTACTGCTTGTAAATTTTAAAGTATATTTAGTCAGTGGTGAGTAGAACTTTATTTTAGCTTTAAAAATTTAATCTTGGGCTTCCCTGGTGGTGCAGTGGTTGAGAGTCCACCTGCCGATGCAGGGGACACGGGTTCATGCCCTGGTCTGGGAAGATCCCACATGCCGCGGAGCGGCTGGGCCCGTGAGCCATGGCCGCTGAGCCTGCGCGTCCGGAGCCTGTGCTCCGCAATGGGAGAGGCCACAGCAGTGAGAGGCCCGCGTACCGCAAAAAAAAAAAAAAAAAAATGTAATCTTATGAGATGCCTGCTGACATTTATTTTAAAATTGTTTTATTCAGTTCCTTTTTTCTCTTGCACCCTGTGGAGTATGTTTATTGACTACAGATGTTAAGCACTTTGCTAAGGAACAGAAAGCTGCAAGATAGAATATGTGCTTCACCTGAGTGGGCACATAGAAACCAGCCGTGTGTCTGAATCTTTAAGAACTCAAGTGGAAGGTATGCTTACAAGTTTAAAGGTCAGAATCACAACGTACAGACTTGAATTGGAATGACTGCAAGAGAGTTTCAGGATTATAAAACTTCTATGTAAAAGAAGTTAATAAAAGGCATATTAAGGTAAGTCCCTTATAATTACGATTTTAAACAAAACTGCTTTAAATTATACTCTAGCATGAAAATACAAATAAAGGCATATAAGGATCGTGGGGCTCAGATCCTAGAACAGCAGCCCAGGGCAGTCATAAAGATGAAACTATGCGCGCTCCTGCAACCAGAAGTCCAGCAAGAATTAGCTCAGAGACAAAACAGGAAAAGACTTTGTTTTTCAGTGATTTCAGTACAGTAACGGTAATAGCTAGGATTGGAACTGGAGAGAGTGAATGTAATCGGAACCCACCGAAATGCTTCAGGGTTGCTGTTGTTACTGTTGTTTTTGATCTTGGTCTTGGCATTGTTTGAGAGGTAGTAGACAAGCTGATTCTAAATTTCAGGTGGAGAGATATATGTATACATATAGCTGATTCACTTTGTTGTACAGCGGAAACTAACACAACATTGTAAAGCAATTATACTCCAATAGAGATATTTAAAAAAATAAATTTCAGGTGTAAAAATAAGCAGCAAGAATTTTTAGGGATATTCTGACAATAAATGCAATGATGGGGCACTAGCCTTTTCACCCTGTGCCATTAGAAACTGAAAAAGTAGTCCTGGGGCATGAACAGACACAAGAATCAATGGCACAGAATAGAATTTAAGAATAAAATGTAAAGGTATAGGGAAAACTTAGGGGTGTTGTTCCAAAATACGGAACATTCAATTTCAAATCTCTTTAATGTCACGTATTAACTTAACATAAGACAAAAATGGCATCTTGAAATAGTAAAGAAAAGATGCCTTATTTAAATAGTGGTTTGGAGGTAACTAGATAGTCATCGAGGGCAGAGATGATTGAATCCTATCTTACAGTTCATCAAAATATATTCTAGGTGGACCAAAGGTTTAAAAGTAAAAGCAAAACAGCAAAAATATTAGAAGTCATTTGAGAATGTTTAAATAAATCAGATTGAGGATAGCCTTTTATGTTTGTCATAAAGCCCAGAAGAAAAAAGTATTAGTAAAAATGATAAATTCAACTTCGTTAAAAACTTTTAAAAAATCTACTAGGCCAAAAATCATAAGCAAGGTCAAAAGACAAACCACAAACAAGAGAAAAATATTTCCATTTCCTATTTAGGCAAAGGGCTAATTTCTCTACTGTATAGATAACTTCTAGGAATCAATAAGGAATGGATCAACAATCCAATAGAAAAATAGATGAAAAATATAACTAGAAAATAGAAAAAGAATCAAACATCATTTAAGCTTATGAAGAAATGTTCCAATCACTCAAAATAAGAGGAATGCAAATTAAAACTTCATTAAAACTTCATTTTCTACCTATCAGACTAGCAAAGATAAGAAATTATAAAACTGTGCTGGTAAAAGTGGGAGAAAACAAACACTCTCATACATGGCTGGAGGGAACATAAATTAGTACAAGTTCTATGGAATTCAATTTGGCAATACCTATTATAATTAAAAAGCATATACCCTTTGACCCAGCAATTCCACTTCCAGGATTTTATCCTACAGATATTCTTATACATGTAAAATAATATATGGGCCAGATTGTCATTACAGTATTATCTGTAAAAACAGAAGACTAGAAACAATAGAACTGGTTATGTAAATTATGGTACATCTTTCCAATGCTGCAATTCCAATGAAATAATAAGCTTCCATAAAAAAGGAGAAAAAAATGTATGTGCTGATAAAAAAACTTCCTAGACTTCCGAGGTATATTTGTTGAATGAATGAATGAATATGTCATTAAGTGAAAAGGCAAGGTTCTAATGATATGCATAGTATACATCTATGTATACATTCACCTATTCAACAAATATCTTTGAGCATCTGCTATGTGTCAGGCATCACACTCCACACTTGGGATGTGTCCATAGCAAAACAGACAAAGATCTCAACCGTAGTGGAGCTTACATTCTGTTAAAGGGGACCATCAGTAAATGACAAATGGGAACATAATATAGTATATCCGAAACTGGTAAGTTCTATGGGTAAAAATAGAGCGGAGCGTGGGAGATCGGGGAGTGGGGGGGGGGCTGGGGGAGGGGAAGAAGATAACGTGCACTGTTACAAGCAGCGTGGTCAAGTTGGGCCTTAGAAGGCAAAATGTGAAGAGACTTGAAGGAGGTGAGGGGGTCTGTGGAGAGGATCTGTGAGAAGCGTGAGGCAAAGGCCCTAAGGCAGGACGGTGTCTGCTGTGCGCTGGGAGCCGCAGAGAGGCTGGGCAGAGTGAGCTGGAAGGAAGAGGAGGGAAAGGTTCGGGAGATGACGGGAGGCTGGTCCGCGCAGGGCCTTGTAAGGAGGTGGACTTTTACTCTGCGTGAACAGGGAACCATGCCGGGTTTGGAGGTACAGTGTGGCATTGTATGGCTTACAGTGTAAAAGGATTCCTCTTGCGCTCTGTGGAGACTAGGCCGTGGGAGAGCCGGATGGAAGCAGGCGGAGCACCCGGAGCCGTGGAGGGCAGTGATCCTGTCGAAAGGGGCCGTTCGCGGCCACCTGGGAGACGGCAGAGGAGGTGGTGGCAAGAGGCCAGATTCTGGAAACATTTTCAAAGTAGTGAGTAGGCTTTCCTGACAGACTGGATGCGGCGTGTACAAGAAAGAGAGGGATTAGGGACGACCGAGCAGCCCGAAGGCTGGGGTGGTGATGGACTGGGTGGGAAAGCTGCAGGGGAAGCTTTCTGGGGGGAAAAGAGCAGGAGTTCAGTTTGAACATGTTGAATTTGAAACATCTATTAGACATCCAAATGACTGTTTCATCAGTATCATCTCTAGCTGGTACATAGAGCCATGAGTACGGATATGTTATTATGTGTTTGCTTGTGTATGTATAAAATACCTCTTTTCTAGACATATACAAAAATCTAGTCATTCTGGTTGCCTGTTTAGGAGAGAATTGAGTGGCTGGGGATCAAGTGTTGAATGGAGCCTTAGCTTTCATTGTACATCACTTTAAACCTTTTAATTTTGAACCATATGAGTATATTATAGTAACAATTAATATAATGTTTAAAAATAATAAAAATTACAAGCCATATTATAAAACTCCTACATAATGTTGCCTAAACATTTTTTTCCTCATTGTTAAAAAAAATTTTTTTTTAATGCTGAGAAAAGGATGGGTTAGTTTTACTGATTCCAAAGACATTTATTGAACCTCTATTATATATGATACTGAAATTTTTAAATTTTATTTATTTATTTTTGGCTGTGTTGGGTCTTCGTTGCTGCACGCGGGCTTTCTCTAGTTGCAGCTAGCAGGGGCTACTCTTCCTTGCGGTGCACAGGCTTCTCATCGTGGTGGCTTCTCTTGTTGCGGAGCACGGGCTCTAGGCGCTCGGGCTTCAGTAGTTGTGGCACTTGGACTCAGTAGTTGTGGCGCATGGGCTTAGTTGCTCTGCAGCATGTGGGATCTTCCCAGACCAGGGCTCAAACCCGTGTCTGCTGCATTGGCAGGCATACTCTTAACCACTGCACTACCAGGGAAGTCCTAAGATACTGAAATTTAAAAAAAATTAACAAGATATGGTCTCTTTTTAAACACAATAATGTGTTAAATTTGAATGTAAATCTGCCTGTCTGTTGGAACTAGTTAGTAGCAAAAGCTACAACTTATTAGGATTAGCAAACAGCTGATTTATAAAGCACAGCTGCTGGTTTTTTTTTTAATACAATAGAGTCATAAGTATCACATGGTTATTTTGACCCTCAGAAAAGATTCAGAATTATTTTATGATCCCAAACTAAATTAAATAGCTAAAGATAAGGGTTGATCATAGATTTTCTAGAAAAATAATACTTATCTACCTCTTTTAATTCTTGCTCAGTACTTTCTGATTTGTGTGTGTGTTTGGTTTGTTTTGTTTTGATACAGAAAAGTACAGAGAATCATATAAGAAACACCTATATGGTCCACTATCCAGAATTAACAAATATCAGCATTTGGTCATTGTTTTAATCAGCTCAAGGTGCTATAACAAATTTTCATAGTCTGGGTGGCTTAAACAACAAACATTTATTTCTCATAGTTCTGGAGGCTGGGAAGTCCAAGATCAAGGTACCAGCAGATCTGGTGTCTGATGAAAGCCTACTTCCTGGCTTGTAAATGGCTATCTTCTCATTGTATCCTTACATGGCAGAGAGCAGAGAAAGGAAGCAAACTCTTATGTCTCTCTATTATAAAGGCACTAATTTTATTCATGAGGGCTCTATCCTTTTGACCTAATTACCTGTCAAAGGCCCCACCTCCTAACACCATTACCTTGGGGATTAGGATTTCAACATGTGAATTTGGGGGAGCACATTCAATCCATAGTTTGCTTTATATGCCACATTCATGCCACAGTCATGTTTGCCTTATATATTTAATAGCACATATAAAATATTACAAATAAAATCTGAGTCTTCTTTGTTCTTCTTTCAATCCCATTCCCTTTCTTCCTTAGAAATAACCACTCTCCTAAATGAGTGTGCATCCTTCCAGTCCTGATTTTACTACACATTTGTATTCATAAATAACATATAAACTTTAAATAGATACTACTATTTTGTATACATTATTCTGCAACTTGCCTATTTTCACCTAACATGTTTTTGAGATCTATCCATGTTGATACATGTCACTGTCTTATTATCTAGAGAGAAGTGAAATCATGGCAAATTTTATTTGGTTATTTTTCATAAGGAAACCATACAGGAACTGGAATTGGGTTAATTGCTAAATGCCCTAAAACATTAAGACTGTATTCCCAAACTGTATGCCAAGTTGCCCCAGGCGCCGTAGCAAACTCACGGGGGTGAAGCAGGATATTTTTAAATTTCAAGGAAAGCCCAGTGACATTTGTCAGATACCACACAAACTACTACTATTAGTTGTTTAGACCTATTAGGTACTTGATTTAGCCTAGGTCCAGATAGTTAGGCACTTCTTTTGGCCTAGGGAATGCCATGAAGAATTATTGAGACACTAAGTTCATTAGGAACTGAGAAAGTTCGAGAATCTCTACATTAAGAATAAGAAACCCAGGAACCTGTGTTCTGTATCTGGCCCCACTACCTGGTGTAAAACTACAGCAATTACAGGCAGAGTGCCTCTGAGAAACTGACCAGCCCAGCCTTGCAAACCTCAGTCTACTTCATTAATAAAAACAGTAAGTGATGGTATGGAGCACCTAGGAGGAATAGCTTAGTGTGTTAAATCTTTGGCAAACTGCCTAAGATGAGTATCTAAATTACTTCAAATACATGGTTTTCACCAAAAATGCCCCTCAGACTATGATAAACCTTAAATGTACATTTAGCTATTTTCTTATGCTAGGAGTGGGGCAAGCACTGAGGAGGGTCAGGGAGGGGTACGGGTGTTGAAGAGAAGACTTTGGGCATGGTTTTTAGTGAATAACAAATCATCCAGCTTTTCCTCATAAGCCTATTTCTAAAGATTTAACCTATGAGTCATTCCTTCTGAGAGACCAGGAACTCAGCTTGAGGAATATTATTGAATACTACTTAACCCCCATTTCATCTCAAAGGACGGCCTTAAGGACCCTGATTTAAGAATGCTTGCATTTCTACTTAGTACCACTAGGGGCGCTGTCAGGGACACTCAGGTTTTCTGCAGAGGGAGAAGGTGATTGAGAAGACAGGAAAGGTGACAATGTCCTTGTCCCCCACCATGGACACATCACATCCTCCGTAATCCTAGGACCGAGGCCACCTACCTTGCTTCACTGCTCCCTATTTTCTATAAACTCAGTGTAGTATTTCTGCCACCATATACATTTATTTCTATTTAAATATAAAGAGCCTGTAAGAGAAAAAAAGGATTGTTTATAAAAGGTCATAAGGATAGGTTATAACAGTCTTCAAAAGGAAACATGAAAAAGACTGGGTTTGAAAGGAAATTGCTGAACTTGAAAAGAGAAAAAAAAAGCAGTAGATTTTTGAGAGAATGACTTGATTTTAACAAAATTAATTTCTTATGTTGCTAAGAAATCTGAACCAAAAATATACTGCCTTTTTTTCCTGAGTAAACGATATCTGTCTCCCAAAGGACCATCTGTGGTCATTATGATGTCACCTTCGCAGAAACCTGAGGACATTAGTGGATCAGATGTCTTGAGTCTTAATAAAGCACCTATAACATTTAAAAATAAATGATTGTATAACCTATTCTTACTTTCTTTGTAGAGAGGGGCACTTCCAAGAAATATCATCAACCATATTCTCTTTCAATTATAAATAGATTCAAATGTAATTTTTTCCAGGATGTTAACATCACATTTTAAGACCCATTATAGACAAATAAATAATTCAGAGTGTTTTCTGGATTACTGGAATCTAAAAGTAAAGCCAGCTCTGAGGTCATGTAATAGTTTTACCAAACCTAAAGCCATCCTAAAGGTCAGCATCAGATTCACAGTCAGGTTTGCGCAGTCCTTCTGTGATTACAGGCACTTGAATAAGTGCCTATGGCAGATATTTTTATTTTTCCCAGAGCTAGGATTTTAGGTGGAGAAACACCTGGAAGTGGTATATCAAACATCATGTCAGAAATGCTAAGATACAATCTGGTATTAAATAAGGATTTGACTCCTAAATGGAATGGAAATATAATGGAAAAAAAATTTTAATCAAAATTTTTTCAGATCTTAGATACGAAATCTAGGCTGGAGGTGGTAGGTTTGGTCATTTGTTAAGCACTCCTGGAAAACCTGTTGTGTAAGTTCATAGGGACTACAGAGATATATCGGACAGTAGTGGGAGAGCATGGGTTCATAAACAATGATAAGAACAACACAATTCCAAATCTGGGGAGTACCCCAATGGACGCATTAACAAAGGGGTGCAGGAGTTCAGAGAAATGTAATGGCTAGTTTTGATCTGGGCCTTGAAGGACCAGTCCAATCTCAATTGGCAGATTTGGCTAGAAGCTGGGTAATCCAAACAGAGAGAAGTTTAGGAGGAAAGCCAGAGTCAGGACAATGTCATCTAATATGGTCCATAAAGTGTGGGTTGTGAGAAATTAGGCTGGAGAGAGGTCAGGGTTAACCATGGAGGCTCTCGAACACCATGCTAGAGAACTGGAATTTATTTGCTAGGCAATAGCATGATTAGAAACATCTTCAAAATGGATCGGAGAAAGATAACCCCAGTAAAGATAAAGAGCTAAAGCAACCAAGTGACCCTCCAAGTTCACAATGCAGGAAACTCTTCTGTTGTCAAGAGACACATTCCTATTTAGAAAAAAAAAAGAATGAAAGCTTTTGCTATCATTTTTCACTTTTGTAACTCAGAACACTGTTTTCTAACGGGGTTTTGAGAAGACCCAAGGATTAACAAAATGACACATTTGCAAACAGTGAAGTCCTATTTATTTAATTTTTTCTTCTCAAGTAATAAGAACAACAATTTACATGAGTGGGAGAATAATATAACATTAAGAACATGGAATAGAAGCGTTGTATCCTCTAAGAACTAATGATAAATAACATTCTCCAGACAAAGTGAGAACGAAGGAGAGGCAGGATGGAGTGGGGGAAAAGAGATAGAAGAAAGAAACGGAAGACAAGAGGAGAAAGAAAGATGAGGAAATAGGAAGGCAGATTGATGGAGGTAAAGAGGGTCCTTAGGAGAGAGACACATGGTGAGCAGGTGAGTAATGCTTAGGTACGTAGACGGCAGGAAGCTTCAGGAGATCCCTGATCTGTTCACTTCCCTCTGCTGACCACTTTCTCTCTTCTTCCATCCCTGACACCCTCTCCAAAGTTCTGAGCTGGGTACTGCTTGCTCCTCTCCAAATCAAGGAATAAAGAAAACCTAAGCATTATATTTAGGTCATAGATCACAAGATGACAAGCCTCCTGATGGCCAATGAATGGATAATGATCTTAGGAATTGTCTACTTTTGCAAAAGACTTCATAGATGTACAATTTTACTGCAAAGACATTTCACTTTTCAAAGCGCCTTCATATCTCTTATCTCCTTTGACCTTTCAGTTCCGTAGAACAAGCATTCTCCTCCTTTTACAGATCAGAAGAGGTAAAATGATTGTAGATCTTCCTGAGTAAGTGCTATTCATCTCCCCAAAGACCATCTGTGGCCGCTATGATGTCACCTTGGTAGAAACTTGAGGATATGAGTGGATCAGATGTCTGGGGAGTGAGTGGAAACTATCTCACGTCTCGATAAAACACCAGAAACATTTTAAAACCAATGATTATATAACCTATTCTTGTCTTTCTTTTTTTTTTTTTTGAGGGGAGTATAGTTTATGGTAGTGAGAAAAGTACTAGGCTGAATCAGAAGATCTGAGTTTTAATAGTAATAATGATATTATTAGCTAATAAAAATAGCTGTTTAGTGTTTAGTAAGCACTTATGGCAGACGTTGTGCTAAACCCCATATATGCATTATTCCCTTCCACCTCCACCACCGCTGTATGAGGTCAATGCTGTTTTTTGATAAGTGATGCAACTAAGGTTTAGAGAGCTTAAACAGTCTGGCCAAATGTTTCAGTTCAGGCTCTGCATCATTCTGTTAATAACCTTTTTTGGGCCTCTCATTTCTTCATCTGTAAAATAAGGCCACTGAGATGACCTGAAAAAGAATGAAGATGTAGTTTATGCATCAAAGTAAGAGTGCCTGTTACACTATGTCAGGAGCTGCTAAACTTTTTCTGTTAAGGATCAAATATGAAATATTTAGGCTTTGCGGGTCCTACCATCTCTGTTGCAACTACTCAACTCCGTTGTTGTGGAGCAAAAGCAGCCTTAGACAGTGCTTAGGATGAGCATGGCTGTGTCCCAGTCAAACTTTATTACGGACACTGACCCTTGAATTTCACAGAATTTCATGTCACAAAATGTTATTGTTCTTTGTTTTTTCAATGGTTTAAGAAAGTATAAAAATCCTTCTTAGCTTGCAAGCAGTACATAAACAGGTAGGGGGATGGAGTTGGCCTGCGAGCTGTCGTTTGCGGACCTTTACTTTACGTGAAGACCTCATAGATATCTGTGTCTACAGAAGCTTTTCTTAGAAAACAGTTGCATCTAAAAAATAGACATGACCGATAACACTATTTCTACATGATCAGGAAGGAAATGCTTTTCAAGCATAAGAAACTGTTCCATCTATTCTCGTCAGTAACCACTGACCCTGCAGAGCCTTGTACTTTTGGTGTGCACCATATTAGAAGGAATTGCTGGACCACGGTGAGCGTCTATCTATCTATCTATCTATCTATCTATCTATCTGTTCTGACCTAGATGGGGTGGATTGTAGAGGCAAATAACCAAATTTATTCCGGAGGTAAGCTCCAGAGAAAAATCTTCTAGGTAAAGCATTGTTGCCAGATTCAGAAACAGTTGGTTTTAAAAAAAATAAGGGCTTCCCTGGTGGCACAGTGGTTAAGAATCCGCCTGCCAATGCAGTGGACATGGGTTCGAACCCTGGTCCAGGAAGATCCCACATGCCGCGGAGCAACTAAGCCCGTGCACCACAACTACTGAGCCTGTGCCCTAGAGCCCGTGTGCCGCAACTACTGAGCCTGCGCGCCTAGAGCCCATGCTCCACAACAAGAGGAGCCACCGCAATGAGAAGCCCGTGCACCGCAACGAAGAGTAGCCCCTGGTCACCACAAGTAGAGAAAGCCCACGTGCAGCAACGAAGACCCAATGTAGCCAAAAATAAATAAGTAAAATAAATTTATTAAAAAAATAAAAAAATAAAAGCATTACATAGGCAGTTGGTGAAATTAACGAATAGCTTTTTGAGCATCTACAGTTATGGGTCTGGTTCTCCTCAAGGTAGCCAGGCTCCTGGCAGGTTTGGAGGCAGCATTAGCAGGAGTGGTCACGAGTGTACTGTCCTCGGTTTTGTCTCCACATGCAGTCTTCCTGGTGGTTATTAGCACCCCAGATTACAGTATCTGAAAACAAAATGTGCATCCCTGCCCCCTAGTCCGTGCTCGGGGGCGCATCTGCACATGCACACTGGCTCGTCCGGCTGTGTTCCTTCCAGACTCCATTCATTTTGCTGGCTTCTCTAATCTCTCGGGCATCCCGGTATGAGGATTCCTTTAATCTCTTGATATCCTGACCAAAGGAGTTAGTGTGTGACCATCTGCTACCGTATCAGTAAATATCTTATACAGACATTCAATTTGGGATGTTGTCTGCTGAGGCTTAAGAACAGGTCTCATTGCTGGAGGAGTGGCTGAAGGTGAGGCATCTCCCCTTCATCTCCAATGTCCGTCATCTGTGGAAAAGGCAGGTCCTCATAAAGGAAACAGGAATTCTGAATTCTGTCTCACCCCGCGGGAAAGTCCCACCTCCTCCTGGACCCAAGCCCTCTAGGGGCCTGACTTTGAAGAGGAAAGGTGCCAGCTGAGTGCTTTCGAGTGGTAGACACAAGGCTGGACAGCAGGAAGGAAAGTCAAGTCTCCACTTTGTTCAAAACTTGGAGAGCGGGCCACACCTTGGAACCAGATTATGGTACTTTTTGTTATGATTTCTTTATTTGTGTTATTACCCTGGACTTTGGTAAATTCTGGTTTAAATGTTCCAGCCTTGCTTCAAGATTGCCGCAGTTTTAAAAACAAGCGTGTAAAAGCTGAGGTGTTAAAAGGGGAGCAGTGCCCCCCCGAGGCCAGCTCAGTGCTGGCAGCAGTAACCAGAGAGGGATCCCTGAGGGCCTGTGCAGCCCTACTGGGAGGTTACAGGGTTAGGAGTCCGTGTCCTCTAAGGAAGGCCATCTCCATCACTGTGCGTTCTCCACAATTTCTAAATCCCTTTGCAGAGAAACATCCTTTTACAGTGAGAGTGAGACGAGAGCATATAGGTTAGGCTTAGGCTGGAGCTGTGTGACCTCAAGTAAGTTACTTCATCTCTCTATGCTTCAGTTTCCTCATCCATAAAATAGGTATAATAGTACCTCTCTGAAATGCCTTATTAAAAGGATTCAATGTGTTAATATATAAAAATACTTAACGCAGTGCCAGGCTTATAGTACAGCCTCAGTATACGTTCTCTGTTATTACTACGGTCTCTTGCCAGACTTGTTTTATATCAGGCTGATTAATGGGACCAAACAGTCCTCTTCCTTGGGTATTCTGCTTTCCTGGAAGATTAGTAAACTGTAGTAAAACTATAAACATGAGCTCCTAAGATTCTAGCACCAGGCTAAGCACTATCAGAACTCAAAAGAATTTTGCAACATGGTTCTTGTCCTCTGGCTGCTTACAGACAAGTTGGAAAGGCAGATGCGTGGGTTTAATTATGGCTCCACTGCTTTATAACCTTGATGATACTGGACAAAGTCTTTTTTTAAGCTCTCTAGGCCTCAGTTTCCTCGTTTGCAAAATGCAGATTATGATAGTGACTACCTCATAGGGTTAATATGAGAACTAAATAAGTTCATAAAGGTAAAGTGCTTGCAACAAAGTGCTGGCGTATGGTAAATGTTAGTTTCCTAGTATATATCGCCACGAAGCAGTGCATGTGTGATGAAGTACCAAGAAGAGGGGTGCCTCGGGGATAGAGCAGAGGTCCATGCAGCTTCATGGACCTGCATGGAGGAGGTTAAGAGCTGAGCTGAGGTTGGGTAGCATTGGGACAGGCAAAGACAATTTCAGGGAAGGAATAGTATTCCCAAAACCACTAAGAAGGAAATTGGCAGGGACATTTGTTATTACAGACCGCTTCATTAATTCCTGGGTAACAGAAACTTCTTTGAAAATTGCAGTGTGTAACAAATGGATATAAGTGCTTAACAAGTATTTTCTGACTTGCAAAAGAGACAAGGAGCGTACTGTGGGTTACTTCTCACTTAAAGTTATGTCAGCTTCTTAAATTCTATAAAATTCTTAGTCTAGATTATTGGAGCTAAGCATATGCAGTTATGTAGTTGGAAAAAAATGGAAGAACTCGTAGCCGTAGGATCCTATTTCGACAGCAGGTGGCTCCCTAGCATATAGGTAAGAAAAGTGGCCCTGTGGTCTACATAGGGATCATTTAAGTCATCTGAGTAATTGTCACATATTGTATATCATTGAGGCTGAATTTGGAAGCAGTTCTTTGTACTGATTTTTTTGCATTGATTTTTGTATGAAAGATGACATTCATGCAGCAGGAGGGAATTTCTTTCTTCTTGGGAGCTATGCTTACCTCTGAGGATCACAATCTGGTTATTGTTCTTTCTGGGAATGAAAGTCAGATACTTGGCAGTATACATTCCCTCAATTCCATCATTGAAGGACTTTAATAGCACCTCACTTATGCATGCTGGGAGCATCACAGATTTGGACTTCCCACCCTTCCAACATTAGACTACAATTTCTGTAACAGCTCCGATGACCCACCACTCACCTTTCATCACTTCCTTTTTTTAAAATTAATTTTTATCAGAGTCGAGTTGATTTACAATGTTGTGTTCATTTCTGCTGTACAGCAGACTGAGTCAGTTATACATATCCATATATCCAGTCTTTTTTAGATTCTTTTCCCATATAGGTCATTACCAAGTATTGAGTAGGGTTCCTTGTGCTCTACAGTAGGTCCTTGTTAGTTACCTGTTTCATACAAAGTAGTGTGTATATGTCAGTCCCAATCTCCCAATTTATCCCTCCCCTCCCCCATCACTTCTTGATATTTCGGCTCCAGAGACCTCAGTTTCCTCTCACTCGATATCAGAAGTAACAGTCTTTCTGCCAAGTTAGCCTCCGGACACCCACAGGTATAAGTTCATTTACACCCCGGTCAGTTCAACCCACTGTCTCCTATCATTTCTCCACCTCAGCTTGAGCTTTGCTACAGTTTTCTGTTCCAGGGTGCTGCTGGAGAAAGTCCACAAATGGAGCACATCTAGGCCACTGTAGATTTAAAATAACAGAATTACAGGGCTGAGGGTTTACTTAGGGCTCCTCTGGTTCATACACCTCCTCTTACGGTTTTCTAAAATGAGGAAACCAGAGAGGTTACTTAGTCTGTCAATTCCACTTCTGCCTCTGTAGACCAGTCTTTTTTATTTTTTTAGTGTTTAAAAAAGTTTTTTTATTGAAGTGTAGTTAACTTACAATGTTGTGTTAATTTCAAGGGTACGGCCAAGTGATTCAGTTCTTTTTCAGATTCTTTTCCATTATAGGTTATTACAAGATACTGAGAGTAGTTCCCTGTGCTCTACAGTAGGTCCTTGTTGTTTAACCTATTTTATATATAGTAGTGTGTATCTGCTAATCCCGAACTCCTAATTTATCCCTCCCTCCCGTCCCCTTTGGTAACCATAAGTTTGTTTTCTATGTCTGTGGGTCTATTTCTGTTTTGTAGGTAAGTTCATTTGTATCATTTTTTTTAGATTCCACACATAAGTGATGTCATATGATATTTGTCTTTCTCTGTTGTAGACCAGTCTTAACTCTCCCTTCCCAGCACACCCTATGGACTATCTGACTTATTACACTGGCCGTACCCAGAATGTTCTATATCGGACTGGCGGGCGCAGCAACATATTGGAAGGAGCTGAGGACTTCTCTAGAAGCTGCATTCGCATAGCTTGCTGCTCTTTCTACTTAGATGTATTTGTTGGGGAAGGAGGATGCCCCTAAAGAACTTGTCGCCATGCCACCTCTGGTTCCAGTACTGTGCAGTGCTCCTTGGCCTTCCTGTTAAAAACTATCACTGTGAAGTTTGTTTCAATGAGAAAAGGGCAAGAGTTGAAAACTTTTATCTACACAAAATCTGCACACAAATGTTTATAGCAGGTTTATGCATAATTGCAGAAACTCAGAAGCAAATGAGATGTCCTTCAAATGGATGAATGGGTAAGCAAACTGTGATACATCCAGATAATGGAATATTATTGTTGATGGAAATAATCAATAAACAATTTATAATAGAAATAGAAAAGAGTTTTATTTGAGCCAAACTGAGGACTGTAACCTGGAAGACAGCCTCTCAGATATCTCTGAGGAACTGCTCTGGAGAAGCATGGTTTTCACCCTAGTTTTATATCTTGTCAGAATAAAGAACATCAAACAAGTCAGAGATGGATTCCTTCAAGTTCTGAGAAAAACAGATCAGCATGTACACAACTAGTCAGTATGGCCTTGGCACCTGGGAAAGAAGTCTTATCATCAAAGGAGTACCATCACTGGCATCCAAGGAAGGGAGACATTTAACTTTATTTTTAACAGGGACATTCTTTACTTCTAGTCAAGGTGCCCTTTTCTTTAAAGCAGATGTACAATGTCTGTTTGATAGGCCTCAAACAGGCTGTTTTCGTTAGCATAAAATTCAAGTTAAATTATGTATAAGCCAGGATGACTTTCCCTGTACTTCAATATGTGAACATTTCTTTCAGCATTATTCAGTGCTAAAAAGAAATCAAGCTATCAAGCCAGGAAAAGAGATGGAGGAAACTTACATGTATATCGTTAAGTGAAAGAAGCCAGTCAGAAAAGCCTACATGCTTTATGATTCCAACTATATGACACTCTGGAAAAGGTAAACCTAGAGAGACAGAAGAAAAAGATCAATGGTTGTCAGGGGCCAGGGGAGGGGGTAAAAGGAAGGAGCTGGAGGAGGGGAGGGGAGGCATAGTAGGTGGAGTATCTGGGAGGTTTAGGGCAGTGAAACTATTCTGCGTGATAGTGTAATGGTGGATACATGTTATTATCCATTTGTCAAAAGCTGTAGAATACACAACACAGTGAACCCTAATGCAAACATGGACTTTAGTTCATAATATTGTATCAGTATGGGCTCATCTACTGTAACAAATACACCACACTAATGCAAGACATAGGGGAAACTGGGGGGTGGAGTGAGGGGTATATGAAAACTCTCTAAACTTTCTGCTCCATTTTTCTGTAAACGTAATGCCTCTCTAAAAAAGAAAGTCTAACTGGGAAATCTCTGTATCTTCCTTTCAATTTTGCTATCAACCTAAAACTGCGCTTAAAAAGCCTTTTTAAAAATAAAATAAAGTATATTAATTAAACAAATAAGTAAATGTAGAGGGCATCCCTGGTGGCGCAGTGGTGAAGAATCAGCCTGCCAATGCAGGGGATGCAGGTTCGAGCCCTGGTCTGGGAAGATCCCACATGCCGTGGAGCAACTAAGCCCGTGCACCACAACTACTGAGCCTGCACTCTAGAGCCCGTGAGCCACGGCTGCTGAGCCCACGTGCCTAGAGACCGTGCTTCACAACAAGAGAAACCTGAAATGAGAAGCCCACGCGCCGCAAGGAAGAGTAGCCCCTGCTCATCACAACTAGAGAAAGCCCGTGCACAGCAACGAAGACCCAACGCAGCCAAAAATAAATAAATTAAATAAATTTAAAAAAAATAAGTAAATGTATAAGAAAGGAAGAAATAAAACAGTCATTCTTGGCATATGATATCATAGCATACTTAGAAAAGCCGAGAATCCACAAGTAAGTTATTAGTAGAATTAATAAGAGTTTAGCAAAAATCAACACACAAAAACCAATGTAATTTTACATACTGGCCACAAACAATCAGAATGTAACAAAAGATGTTCAAGTCTTCTATGAATAAAAACTTAAAACTTTATTGAAAGAGTTAAGGCCAAAATGTATGAGACATTTTATGTTCAGTAATAGAAAATTTAAAGGATAAAAAGATCTAAACATGCTGCCCAAATAGATCTATAGATTAAAAACAATTCCAATAACTATCCCAGTAAGTTTTTTTCTGGGACATGAAAAGATGATCCTAAAATTCATAAGGAAGAGCAAAGTCCAAGAATAGAAGGAGGATGAGGGCAAAGGAAGTCAAGGGCCGAGGGGAATCGGAGAGGGACTTACAGATCTAGATGATGTCCTTCAGCAATGAGAGACGTCTCTGGTCAGAGAGTTCTGAAGGGCAGTGTTATGGACTGAATGTTTTGTCCTCCACAAATTCTTATGTTGAAACCCTAATACCTAATATGATAGCACTGGGAAGCAGAGCCTTTGGGAGGTATTAGGTTCAGATAAAAGTCATGAGGGTGGAGCTCCTATGATGGCATTAGTGCCCTTATAAGAAGAGACATCAAAGGGCTTGCTGCCTCCACCCTCGATATGTGGACACCAGGAATGTCTGCAAACCAGAAAGAGAGCTCTCGCCAGAACCTGACCAGACTGGCACCTTGATCTTGGACTTCTCAGCCGCTAGAACTATGAGAAATAAACGCCTTTTGTTTAAGCCACCCAGCTGGTATTTTGTTATAGCTGCCTGAGCTAAGACAGGCAGCAATGGTTTGGGGTCTTTTACAGCTACAATGTTTGTCTTATCTATGGCCAGCAGATATTAGTTGCAGTTTTGGGAGAGGCAGGCAGGCTCTCAATGGCTAAAGAATATGCTTGTTTGGGCTCTACTTAATGCAGTTGGATGTGTAAGAATTTGACTTTGGCACTGGCAGGCTTTGAGCTAATAGTCGAAGCATATTGTGAAGAAGTAAACAACATAGGGGCCAATAAACAGGGGCTATTGCTAACTGATTATATAACCTGAGGTACTCCTGAGGAAGAATCAGGCAGGGGGTGATGCCTGTCAGACGCATAGCCGTATCATACAAATATTTCAATTAAAACAGTGCGGTAGTGGTTTAGGGATCACCCAATAGACCAATGGAATAGAATAGACAACCTAAACATTGGCCCATTTATTTAAGAAGATTTGATTTTAAAAATGGTTCTGAAGAGCCTAGGGGCAGGACAAGAATAAAGACGCAGATGTAGAGAATGGACTTTAGGACATGGAGAGGGGGAAGGGTAAGCTGGGACGAAGTGAGAGAGTGACATGGACATACATACACTACCAAGTGTAAAGTAGATAGCTAGTGGGAAGCAGCCCCATAGCACAGGGAGATCAGCTCGGTGCTTTGTGACCACCTAGAGGGATGGGTTAGGGAGGGTGGGAGGGAGACGCAGGAGGGAGGGGATATGGGGATATATGTATACATATAGCTGATTCACTTTGTTGTACAGCAGAAACTAACACTAATTGTAAAGCAATTATACTCCAATAAAGATGTTAAAAAAAGAATAATATAAGGTATGATAAGAATGTAAAACATACATACATGGATAAATACAGAATAAATAATTACACAAATATGTTAACAATGTCAGTCTTTGTTAATGAAACTATAGGTGATGGAGTTTTATCCCGCCCAGATTTCCATAAAGATAATGTGTTACTTTTATAATGGGAAGTGTCCCAATAAACCATTTTTAAAAACAATTTTATTGAAGTATAGTTGATTTACAATGTTGTGTTAATTTCTGCTGTACAGTGAAGTGATTTGGTTATACATATATATATTCTTTTTCATATTCTTTTCCATTATGGTTTATCACAGGATATTGAATATATTTCCCTGTGCTATACAGTAGGACCTTGTTGTTTATCCACTCTATATATAATAGTTTGCATCTACTAATCCCAAACTCCCACTCCTTCCCTACCCTACCCCTTGGCAACCACAAGTCTGTTTTCTATGTCTGTGAGTCTATTTCTGTTTTGTAGATATGTTCATTTGTGTCATATTTTAGATTCCACATATAGGAGATATTATATGGTATTTGTCTTTTTCTTACTTCGCTTAGTATGATAATCTCCAGGTCCATCCATGTTACTGCAAATGGCATTATTTCATTCTTTGTTATGGCTGAGTAATATTCCATTGTGTGTATGTATGTGTGTGTGTGTGTGTGTGTGTGTGTGTGTGTGTGTGTGTGTGTATACCACATCTTCTTTATCCACTCATCTGTCAGTAGACATTTAGATTGTTTCCATGTCTTGGCTATTGTAAATAGTGCTGCTATGAACATGGGTTCTTTTCGAATTATAGTTTTGTCTGAATATATGCCCAGGAGTGGGATTGCAGGATCATATGGCAACTCTATTTTTAGTTTTTTGAGGAGCCTCCATACTGTTCTCCATAATAGCTGCACCAATTTACATTCCCATGAACAGTGTAGGAGGTTTCCCTTTTCTCCACACCCTCTCCAGCATTTGTTATTCGTAGACTTTTTTAATACATATTTATTTATTTTCTGCTGCATTGGGTCTTCATTGCTGTGTGTGGGCTTTCTCTGGTTGTGGCGAGCAGAGGCTACTCTTCATTGTGTTGTGTGGCTTTCTCATTGCGGTAGCTTCTCTTGTTGTGGAGCACGGGCTCTAGGCACACGGGCCTCAGTAGTTGTGGCTTGCGGACTCTAGAGCACAGGCTCAGTAGTTGTGGCACACGGGCTTAGTTGTTCTACAGCATGTGGGATCTTCCCGGGCCAGGGCTTGAACCCGTCTCCCCTGCATTGGCAGGCAGATTCTTAACCACTGCGCCACCAGGGAAGTCCCCTCATTGTATTTTTGATTTGCATTTCTCTGATAATCAGCGATGCTGAGCATCTTTTCATGTGCCTAATGGCCATCTGTATGTCTTCTTTGGAGAAATGTCTCTTTAGGTCTTCTGCCCATTTTTCTATTGGGTTGTGTTTTTTTGTGTCCTGATAAACTATTTTTATACTAGGCACTTAATAAATATTTAAATGCCAGCCAAATTTTCATGCTTTTAATATTGTGGGTGTGTATCTAATAATTGTTGAAGCCAGAGTTGCTTCCTTGTGCAGTCGGGCTCATCTTGGTGCACCTGTCAAGCCACTTCAGTTACCCACTGAAACTGTCATACTGCTCATGGCTTAATTTTAAATGGAACGCAGCTCTAGCATGAGACTGTGATTTAGGAGAGGATATCCTTTTGATGTATTTTGATGACCTGAATGACAATATATTTCTTCTTCAAGGTTTTTACCTGTCAGTGAAGGATTTAAATTGGAGTGTTAGCTGTTTATGAAGACTGATAGATTCTTGACCTTAAGAGTATTTATTTGTAATATGTATTCACTCACAATAATTGTTACTGAGTGTGTATTATATGTCAGGCATTGGTCTAGGAGCCTGGAACACAAAGATGAGTAAGATTGGTAGGCCCCTGCCTTACCCCGCAAGCTCACTGTAGTCAAGGGAAACAGACATGAACACCAATAAGAGACAAGGAGTGTTGGGGGCTCTAGGGTAGAGGTCTGCATAAAGTGCAGTGGAGGCCCAAAAAGGGAAGTGACCAATCATGTGTAGGTGGGAGAATTGGTTAGGAATGACTTCACTGAATAGGGTGACATTTGAACTGTGTCTTGAAAGTCACAGTTGGGTAGGGCGAGTATTCTAATTAAAGGATGTTGCTTTAGCCAAAGCACAGAATACTCAAGAGTGAGAGTCATTTGGAAGTTCGAGTTGAGGTACAGCAGGCATGAGTGCCCAATAGAACTTTTTGCAATGATGGAAAAGTTCTATATCTTCACTGTCAAATATGGTAGCCGCTAACCACATGTTGCTAGCGCAACTGAAGAATTAAATTTTAAATTTCATGTAATTTTAACTACTTTAAATTTAAACAGATGCATGTGGTTGGTGGCTACCAGATTGGACAGTGCAGGTCTAGGGATGAGGCCAGATCAAGGAGGAACTTCCATCCCATTCTAGGGGAACTGAATTTTCTCTTCTAGGTGGTGGGAAATCTTCAAAGAGCTGTACATAGGGAATTACTTGATCAGCTTTGCGTTTGGGAGGGGGGCAGACTAGAAGCAGATGAAACGTTTAAGAGACCTCCAAACACAGTAACTAGGGAAGTAATTAGGGAAGGGAATGGACATCAGACAGGCTACGAAGGTAGAAGCGGCTGGCTTAGTGACAAGACTGCGTGTGAAGGGTGACGGAGGAAGAGAAGGAAGATTACCCGAAGCAGGTTCCGGGCTGCTTTAATCATTGGGCCTGTTATTAAATCGGTGACAACTCATCCCAACAAAGAATGCCAAGAGTGGGATGGACTTGGAGAGAAGATTAGTGTTAGAGATAATGAGCTTGGAGTGCAGGTGATAAATTCAGGTGACCTATTACTAGCTTTCTATTGGGTTGGCCAAAAAGTTTGTTCGGGTTTTTCCGTAAGATGTTACAGAATATACTTGCAGTGTGCCAGGAGGAATTGGCAGTCCAACCCTCCCCATTGGAGGGACAACTGTCTTAAAATAATCTGATGGAATTTGGGGCCACAAGAAAATAGCTGCTAAAAGTGTAATGCAGCTCTTTTACAATTTCAGCAAAGCTGGAAGAGGGTCAAAAAAATTCCTCCTCAAAAAAATGAGGACTTATGGACTACAGAGCAAGGTGAGTTCCTTGATAATTGAGAAAATTATTTCTTTTTTAAAAATTGTAGTATAGTTGACTTACAATCTCCTGTTAGTTTCAGGGGTACAGCAAAGTGAATCAGATGTATATATATTCTTTTTCAGATTCTTTTCCATTATAGGTTATTATAAGATATTGAATATAGTTCCCTGTGCTGTACAGTAGGTCTTTATTGTTTATCTGTTTTATATATAGTAGTGTGTATCTGTTAATCCCAAACTCCTAATTTATCCCTCCCCCCCTTTCCCCTTTGGTAACCATAAGTTTGTTTTCTATGTCTGTGAGCCTGAAAATATTATTTCTTTAATAAGGGTTTAGACTGTGCCAAGTTAAAGTTTGTCCTTGGGAGCCATGCTATAGTGCCCTTCAGAGGGAGAGGGAAGCACAAAGATGAAATTCAGTCTGGAGCCCAATCCCCAGGCCTCACGCCCACCTCCAACACCTGCTCTTCCTGTAAGTCTAGGGATCTGTTACTCAGTCAGCGCCCACCTTCTGATGCCCAGGCACCATTGGAAACTGCTGACTCTAGTTTGAGGCATGGATGGAAGGAGAGAAGACTAAGCATCCTCTCTTCCTGGGGATGTTTAAAGGGGTACTTGGAGGTAGGTAAGACATCCTAAAGCATGAGAATCAAAAGTTATGTCAGAGGAAGTTCTTCTGAAGACCTCTCATTTAAATGCCTCCTCTTTTCCCTCCAAAATTGTAATTCCTTCCAAAATCACGCTAACTTTTCAGTAAAGACATTAAAGCCATCTAAAATTTCTCTTTTTTTTCACTCGCCCACTCCTAAACTCACCTCCCTAACCCAGATCGTCTGCTGTGACTATTACATCCCAGGCTCTGTTCTTAGGGATGCTGGGGATTCCACAAAATATGTTCCCTGCCTTCAAGGAGCTTGTGGTCTAGTCGGGGAGACAGACAAGAAAATAGACTCCCCAAGAGTGCTGAGAGCTCTGTCAGGTGTAGGTACTGGGGGGATGGGCTATGGACATTCCTCTTGGGATGGTGAAAATGTTTTGGAATCAGATGGAGGTGAAGGTTTAGGACTCTAAACCCAATGTTGACAGGTCAGAGAAAGTTTCATAGGAGACATGGCTTCTGAAAACATGGAGGAATTAACCAGGTGAAGAGGGAAAAGGGACATTCAGATAGAGGAAGTAACCTCTATGCAAAGATGTGGAAGCCAGCAAGTAATGCAACATGGCCAGAGAGTAGAAAGAGTGTGGTCTTGGGGGAGTGGAGGTAGTTGTGAGAGCTGAGGTTGGATGGCTGAGCTGAGATCAGATCATGATCATCTTATATGCCATGCCAAGGAGTTTGGACTTTACCCCAAGGCCACTGAGAAGCCTTCATAAGGTTTTAGGCAGGAGAATGACTTGATCAGATTTCCATTTTTGAAGTATCATTTTAGTATAGGCAAGGATTTTGAGGGATACGAGACTGGAGGCAGGGAGCTTATTTAGTTGGCTACTGTAGTAATCCAAGCCCAGCCCCCCCCAAAAGTAGTTGCTTTAATAAATTCAGGAGAAGTGGGAATGGAGAGAATTGAAGTAATTCAAGAGACAATAATGAAGACTTGGTTCTTAATGTAAGGATTGGGGAGATGGGTGTGGGAGGGTGGGTGAAAGCTACCTAGTAACATTATCTGCATATACAGAGTAGGTAAGTAGATAAGATACCAGAGTTTACCATGGGGGCTCCCGTGGTATTTCTGATATGCTATCCCTCACTCTCCGGCGTTGAGAATCACTGCCACAGAGGCTGTAATGCAAAGGTTTTTATGCTTTAGATCCTGCTTTCTTCATTAGGACTATGTGTACGAAATTTTTTTTTTATGTGTACGATATTTACCTGGTTTTGGGGGAAAATACCTTTAAGAAAGAACCTATTGCCTTCACTTTTTTTTTAGAGGCTCGATCTTGATTATAATAGAATTCACTCATTTAATTTTTTCATTTTGTGTTCTTGTAATTTCAATTCTCTTGTAGCACATGAAAGAGCAGGACCCCATGCTTGGGGATCTGCAGTAAGTGTTCCAGGTTCCCCCCAACCCCATCTAGGTTGTGAAAATCTGATCTTAAGGTTTGTTGTTTCCCCACTGGCTGATTCATGTGATGGAGAAAAAGGTGGGAAACAAAAATAATTAATGCTTTTGCTCATCATTCATCTTATTTTTAAAGGTAATTGACAATCATAAAGAAAAGTAGATTTTTAAGGGTCAGCCTAATGAACTTAAGAAGCTTGCTATTTTTGTGTCAGGAAACTCAAAATTCGCTTTTTTCTGCCTCTTCATATCTGTGCCCATGTAACTAACCTCTAAAGAGGAATCTCTCTAAGGAAGTTGATTAAGAAATGATCTTGTGGGACTTCCCTGGCGCCACAGTGGATAAGACTCTGAGCTCCCAATGCAGGGGGCTCGGGTTCGATCCCTGGTCTGGTAACTAGAGCCCACATGCATGCCGCAACTAAGAGTTTGCATGCCACAACTAAGGAGCTAGTGAGCTGCAACTAAGGAGCCGGTGAGCCGCAACTAAGGAGCCCACCTGCCGCAACTAAGGAGCCTGCCTGCTGCAACTAAGACCCAATGCAACCGAATAAATAAATAAATACTTTAAAAAAAAAGATCTTGTGATCTTCTTGACTGAAAGGATGTGGGAAGTAGACTGAAAATAGTTCATGCTTTTTCTAAGGGAAACTGCAGTAAGGAGTGACTTGCATTGTCTTGCGTGTGCCACAGTTTCCTTTTCATCATTACCTTGAAAATTCAGCTTCTCTTTCCATTAGCAAGCATTTTTGTGGAGAAGGAAAGTTAAACTGGAAAAGGAAATTGTCAGCTAATTCTAAGACTATGACTTCCTCCATTTCAAAATTGGTATACCACATATATTACATAGACTAACACAATGGCTGTGTTTTTTTTTTTAAAAAAAGTAGCCAACCATTGCATAGCATATGGATAATAATGGAGAAAAAGAATGAGGTATGGTGAAACGCACAAGATCTGGATTTTTTTTAACTTCTGAGGATTTTTTGGAAACCAGGATGCAGCTTTATTTTAATGATCTATAGCCAAAAAGCATAACCCAAAGTAGAGAAGTTCTACATTATTGTGCCTTTTCTTTACTTTTTATTATGAAATAGAGCATATACAGAAAACATTAATATAACATATGCACCATTGAATACATAATTATAAAGTGAACATCCACATAACCACTGTCCAGATGCATTCGAGAATCTTAATCTACTGACACTTGCATGAGTTTCAGAGAATCTCAATTCTCTGAAATTACATGTAAAATTAGGGGCCTTATGCATCTTTCTGGGGGAAAGAGTCTAGAACTTTTCTTAGAATCTTAAAAGAGTTCCCTTCAAATTTTAAATACTGATTTGAGCAATAGAGCTAAGATGGCCCTGTGACTTAGTAGCTGTGTAATCTTAGGCTGGTCTTTTTTGCTCTCTGAATCTTGAATTTGTAGAATGCAATGAACAATAGTTCACGTTCTTGTGACGCTGTTGTAAGGAACCACTCATTTGTTATTATCTGTGAAATAACTTGGTAAACTCTTGCAAATGTTCATTATATACCTCTGTTAGTAAATGGAAACTTTCTTAGTAAGGTCTTTGCAATATCTAAAGAACTGCTAAATTGCTTTTGTTGATGGAGGCTGGTTTAAAAGTCCTGATCTATCATTGTAACAGCTATTCTGGCAACACTCCAATTCTGGACTAGGAAAACTATCTGTTTTTCCCAGGCGGCCCCTGAGCTACTCAGCAATGTCTGAAGAAAGTCACTCAACTTGGCAGATTGCTTTCACTTTATATTCATGATCGTAACCTTCAGATGAATATCCATTCTTCTCAGCAATGAACTGAAATTTTCTATTAAGCATACTTTGCTACTCTCCTAGATGACTGTTTCCTATTATCCTCTCTCCAAGATTATCCACAGTTCTACTTCTGACCATGATGGAATAACAAGGACTGAACTGAACTTCCTGCCACAAACAACCAGAAAACTGGACAAAATATCTAAAGCAACTGTTTTCAGACATTGGAAGACAGCACAGGACTATGATGCCTGAGAAAAAGGGAGCATATGAGGTTGAATGCCTGCCCTAACTTTCTGCGTGGAGGCAATTTCCAGAATACTTGGAAAATAAACCCAAACAGAGACTATAGATCTAGCTGAGTTGAGGAGACAGAGACCAGCATTCCCAGAGGCTGAGGGAGCTGGAATTTGAAGGGCAGAGTTTAAAACAAACAAACAAAAAACAACAAAAAAAGCACAGCTCCATAAATCTGAGTCTTTGCTAAATGTTTGGCTGTGCATACATCGACTGAAAATCCACACAGCCCATCAAAGAATAACCAGGGAGTTGCAAGCTAAATGATTCCCAGAAATCACAGAGGATGGGCAGACATTTGAGCTCTGACCAGTCAGAGTGGGAAGTCCTCAGTGAAAACCTCTGAGCAGTCATTACTTAGTAGTGGGGCAAAATTGCCCCTGGAGTGAAGACTACTCTAGCCTCATCCTAGTACAGCTGAAACAGTTTTCAAAGGAATCAAAATGATCCACAAATAACTGCCTAAAAAAACCCAAAGCTCAACACTCCTTGAAGGGAACAACAAAATTCAGGCACTCAACAGGATAACATTTACACTGTCCACCATTCAACAAAAATTAGTAAACATGCTAAAATGCTCAACTCATTTGCTCTTAAGACTTTAGGGAAATACACACACACACACACACACACACTCACATATATATATTCCCCTGTTTAAAAGTGTGATAGTCCCTGATCCCTGACATCTTAAAGTCACTTAATCATAGGAATTAAGTCTATGCCATTTCGTGAAGGTAATCCTATTTATCTTTGAGTTAAAAACATTCAGTAAAATGGAGCTCACTTTCTCTCCTATGACTTCCATCAGAAGTGGTCAACTCTGTTTGTTTTATGTTAAGTTAGATCCACTACTGTCTAGATTTGTAATCTGGTGTTCTGAAACAACATAAAGTCCTTTTTCTCTTCTAACAAAACTGAGACTAGTTCTTAGGCCATGTTTTTCTTAAGGTAAATATATCCAACTCCTTCCATTTCTTTCTGACAAGATTCTTCTTATCATTTTTTGGAGGCTCTCTAGTTCCTCCATGTTTCTTTTTAAATTGCTGCCTTGTTAAAACTAGAAAAAACTTGTTCTACAAAGACTGGAAGTCCAATAAGTCATGGGAGTGTGAAATACATTTTCATACTGATTTTGTCAACAATAGTGTTAAAGGTAATAATCATATCTAAAATGTCTTGATCCCTTAAGCTATGCCAGACACTATGCTAAGTGCTTCATAAGGATTCCCTCATTTTATTCTAACAAATCTATGAGGTAGATGCTATTATTATCTTTGTTTCATAAATGAGAAATTTGGACCATTGAGAGGTTTATAGATGAACTATTATCACAGTAATATTGTATAATAAGCTACCCCAAAACTCAGTGGTTTAAAACAATGCTTATTTGTTATCACGCATCTATAGGTTGGCTGGAGTTGGGCTGATCTAGGTTGGGCCCATCTGGACAGCTCTGCATCTCATTGAAAGACTGGTTCAGGCAATTCTGCTCCATATGCCTCTCATTCTTCTCCTGGGACCCAAGAGCTAGCCAGGGTATGTTCTTCTCGTGACAATGACACAAGCTCAAGAGGGAAAGAAGAAATGTGGGGTCTCTTAAGGCCTTGACTCTGAACTTGATGCACTGTCACTTCCATACATCCCATTGGCCAAAGCAAGTCATATAGCTAAACTCAAAGGGCAAGGAAGGATACTCCACATAAGTCCATAACAAGGGTGTGTGTGCAAGGAGCAGTGAAGAATTCGGGCCAGTTATTCAACGTAGCACAAAAGGCTGAATAATACTTCCCAAGTCACACCTACTGGAGGTAGCAGTTAGGGACTGAATTTGGCTGAATGTAGCAGAAAACCTAAATAATGAGATAGAGGTTTATTTTCTCGGATGTTATGGGAAGTCTGGAGGTAGCCAGTCAAGAAGACTGATATGGCTGCTCTGAGATATCACCAGGAACTCAGGCTCTTTTTTAGATTTTTGTTTCCTCACCCTTAAGCTGTGGTTCTCATCTTCATGTTCACAACAAGGCTGCTGGAACTTTGGCCAGTACATTCTCACTTCAAGTACAAAGAAAAGGGAAGGAGATAGACATAAAAATGAAAGGGCTTTCTCTGCCTCTCCATCCAGTGATTCCACTTACATCTCATTGGCTAGGACCATGTCACAGGTCACCCCTAGCTGAAAGCGGGGGGTGTTGAGATATCTTTTCTTTTTTCTTTCAGAATAGAACATTGTCATTTACAACACAATCAGGGTTGGTAAGGGAGAAGAACTTGTATATTAGGTAGGCAACTAACAGTATCAGACACACTCAGGAATTATTTGTGCCAGGGTTTGCCCATTAGTTTAAAATTATACCTAACATGATGGAATTATTCTTACCATCTTAAAAATATTTAATGTTCTTTTTTCTTGTTTGTTTTTTTTTGGCCATGCCACGCAGCCTGCAGGATCTTAGTTCCCCAACCAGGGATTGAACCCGTGCCCCCTGCAGTGGAAACGTGGAGTCCTAACCACTGGACCACCAGGGGAATTCCCCAAAATATTTAATATTCTAACATAAGTAATATATGCTCATGAAACACATTTTGGTAGATATCTTAAAGTATAAAGGAGAAAACAGCCATGCTCCCATTGCCTAGATATAACCACTGTTAAAATTTTGCTATATCACTTTCTTTTTTGTTGTGTTACTTTGTGTATTTACAGTTTCCAAATTGGGCTCAGTTTCTACGAATAGCTAGTCCTCTCATTTTTTTCTCTATTTTGTTTTATAGATCATAAGACTATATACTCATTATAGAAAATCTAGAAATCCAGAAAAGTATAAAGGAATAAAAATAACTAACCCATACTCAGATAAGTAATAAAGTAATAAATAAAATAACTCAGATCCACACACTGCTAAGGATATTGGTAAATTGACTTACACACTTTTTATATATTATGTATATATGTATATGAATATAGTTGAGGTCATACTGTATATATATTTTGCATTTGGCTTTTTAAAAATATAAGATAAACACCAAGTTTTTACTCACATTTTAAATGCCTGCCTAATGTTTTACTTTATCAACATTCCTTAAATCTCAGGTGTTTGTATTTCCAGTGTTTTGCTATTATGTATCTTGCTACTCTAAAAATCTATTTTTGCACAAGCTTCATCCACATTCCACAAAAATTTTCTAGAAGGGGAAGATAAATAATCCTTTTATAGTATGACGAGTATTTTTTGTGTTGATTCATTTCCTAATAATTTGTGAATGTCCTTAAGTAAAGTTTATTTGGTATATTTGCTTGCAATTTGAGAAAAATTACTGGCAGTAGTCTTTTTAAAAATAAAACTTTGTTGTTTGATGCTCTGCTTCTAATATCATTTTAATGCTGTTTCATATTTTCATGTCAGTAGGTGGACCTAACGAACATTACCGTTAAAGGACAAAACCTCATTATTCCATCTCCAGACTCGGATGTGTTGTATGTGCTTCTAGAACGTGCAGTTTTCTCTTCTGGCATCTTGGGCTATCCTTTTACTGACTTCCTTTGAACAAGAGGACATGAAATTAAACTGTGATCCTTCTTTTGTTTTTTTAAAAACTAGATACTAATGGAAGAAATGTTCACATATTGAGGTATGGGGAAAGTCATCCTGGCTTATATGTAATTTAACTTGAATTTTATGCTAACTAAAACAGCTGGTTTGTGGCCTATCAAACATACACTGTACCTCTGCTTTAATCATTAAAGAAAAGTGCATTGACCCTGTCCGTGTTAAAATTAGAGCTCTTTCCTTGGCAGCCAATGCTGCTACTCCTTCAAAGATAAGACTTCCTTCCTGGTGCCAAGGCCATACTGACTGGCTGTGTACATGCTAATCTGTTTTTTTGAAAACTTGAAGGAATGCATCCCTGACTTGTTTGATATTCTTTGTTCTGACAAAATATAAAACTGTTGAAAACCATGCTTTTCAGGAGCAGTTCCTCAGAGTTATCTGAGAGGCTGTGTCCAGGGCTGTAGGCCTCAGTTAAAACTCTTTTCTGTTCCTGTTATGGATTGTTTATTGATTATTTCCAGCAACAATACTTTTATATGCACTGCATTTCTCATGAATACAAGAATACAACCCTTCTCAAGAATACAACCCTTCCGTTTTCCCATCTCTAGGAACTGGCCTCTGCTCACCTCCCCCACTGTATCCCCTTTTTTAAAAGGCTGCATAGGTTTTCATGCTACCAAGTTAATACCCTTGTTTAAGAAATCTTGTGTTTGACACCCTTAACCCACTGAGGTGTAGTGAACCTGCCTTCTTCTGCCTGGGATTTGGGTCTCTCTGTAGTTTTTTTTTGTTTGTTTTTGGCTGTGTTGGGTCTTCATTGCTGCGCACGGGCTTTCCCTAGTTGTGGCGAGCGGGGGCTACTCTTCATTGCTGTGCGTGGGCTTCTCATTGCACTGGCTTCTCTTGTTGCGGAGCATGGGCTCCAGGTGCGCGCGGGCTTCAGTAGTTGTGGCTCGTGGGCTCAACAGTTGTGGCTTCCCAGCTCTAGAGCGCAGGCTCAGTAGTTGTGGTGCACAGGCTTAGTTGCTCCGTGGCATGTGGGATCTTCCCCGACCAGGGATTGAACCCGTGTCCCCTGCGTTGGCAGGCGGATTCTTAACCATTGTACCACCAGGGAAGTCCCTGGGCCTCTCTGTATTTGCTTGTCTTTGTTTTATAAAGTTATTCTCCTCCATCCTCCCGGGAAAGACTCTCAAGCTTGGACGCAGCCACGCCTCCCCACCTTGGCCCTACCCACATCCTGGTCCCGCCCCCTTCGGGCCCTAGCTTTCGGTTTCCATGGTTATACCGCTGCCTCCGAGAGAGCCCAGCTGCCCAGAAGGCCCCCGCAAAGACCCCGGTGAAGAATCGGGTAGACGTGGCTCCAGCTCTCCATTCAGGCCTCCGCGCCCTTGAGCCCGGGGTGTATCCCGCGAGGAAGCGAGCGTTGGGCCGTGGACAGAGCCTGGGCCGCTGGAGCATCCCGTCTAGCCTGGTTGAGGCTGAACTGTCGGTAAGGACTCCTTTCAGGGCGCCGCCGCTGAACGGAAACAGCGGTCACTTCCGGCCGGAGGCGCCCAGGTCCGCAGGTCAGGTTTCTAACCCGTGATGCGCCGGCGCCTGAGCCATCTCGCTGCTGGTCGGGGACCCTTGCACGCCTCCGACGGCCTGAACTTGAGGGTTTAGGCTTCCCAGAGTCAAGCAGGGGCGGGTACTGAGGGGAGTCGTGAGCAGCCCGGGCCCGGCGCCCGAGGGCGCTCGCGCATGCGCACACGCAAGGCTAAGCTTTGAGCACGGGCTCGTTAGGAGATGCTGTTTTAAGCGCTTACCTTATGCCACGCACTATTTTAACCACTAAATGTATAGAATTCAGTCCTCGCGACAACTCCGGGGAGACGGTAGTAGTCGAATCTATATTTTTCAGATGAGAAAACCGCTTCAAAGAGAGGTGAAGCAGGGCTTCCCTGGTGGCGCAGTGGTTGAGAGTCCGCCTGCCGATGCAGGGGACACGGGTTCGTGCCCCGGTTCGAGAAGATCCCACATGCCGCGGAGCGGCTGGGCCCGTGAGCCATGGCCGCTGAGCCTGCGCGTCCGAAGCCTGTGCTCCGTAACGGGAGAGGCCACAACAGTAAGAGGCCCACGTACCGCAAAAAAAAAAACAAAAACAAAACCAAAAAAAACAAGAGAGGTGAAGCAGGTGCCCGAGGTCTCAGCTAGAAAATGGTCAGCTCACGATGGAAACCAGGCACTCCGGTTCTATTGGACAAGATGACAAGTGTTGTTGACCTTACCTGAACCCTAATAATGCTGAAAGTTAGCTTTATCTACCTGGGATTGCCTTTGTTATTCTCTACATGCTTCTTTCCCCTGTGCTCAGTTACTGGTACGAATCAGAAAACCTGATAGCCATTAAAACCCGCCACCTTTTCCTGGTTTATAGTAAATGGAATTAATAACCAGGAGTTCATTTTTTCCCGTGATGCATAACTCCTGTAATATCTTTTGCTTTTATGTTTTTAATCGAGTCTAAATGCCAACTTGGATGTGCTAGAAAGAGAATTTAGACGATCCAAGCAAGAATTGTTCTCCAAGAGTCATTATAATTATGAAAGGTCATTTAGTGAATGTGGTGGAATAAGCATTTCCTCTTTCAAGCTGTACTCGGCCGCCTACACAAATGGGAGTGGGGTTTCTCATTAATTCTACTCCTCCCTGCCCCCAATAGTGTTTAACTTTTTTTTTTTTTTTTTTTTTTTGCGGTACGCGGGCCTTTCACTGTTGTGGCCTCTCCCGTTGCGGAGCACAGGCTCCGGACGCGCAGGCTCAGCGGCCATGGCTCATGGGCCCAGCCGCTCCGCGGCATGTGGGACCTTCCCGGACCGGGGCACGAACCCGTGTCCCCTGCATCGGCAGGCGGACTCTCAACCACTGCGCCACCAGGGAAGCCCTGTTTAACCTTTTTTTAAATTTAAAAATATCATGCTATAAATGTACTTTTGGTGACCACCATCATTTAAATAAAGAGGGAATGTTTCAATCATTTGAAACATTCCAGTTGCTCTCACTGTCATTTTTATAAATATGAAACAAAGTAATGAAAACAGGAGGGGCCTAGATACTCGTAAATACTAATAAGTTAATAAATAATATGACTACAAATATGTTAGTGGTGAAATCTAAAGAGGAAAAAACAGTGTATAAATGCAATTTAAAAAAATCTTTTTATTTAGCCAGAATGCCTCCCACTCAGGCTGAAAGTGTTATAAAGAGTATCATTCGAGAAATAGGACAAGAATGTGCAGCCCATGGAGAGATTGTTTCTGAAACTCTGGTTGCTTTTATGGTAAGCATGAATATTTTTGTGAATTACTGTTTTATTAAAAAATGTGCTTAAGCAGTGCCCATTTTCCTCTTAAAATTCTGTAGTGTTTTCCTAACTGTTATTCTGTTGAAAACATACTGTTGGACAAGTTAGCCAAAAATATATTTTTTAAGCCTATAAAGCATGTTAGTTCTCGATTTACGAGACTGATTTAGAAGATCTTGATAAGTTTTAGAAACATCAATAATGTTTTCCTATGTGGGAGTTTTTTTAAGATGTATTTTTGTTCACTGTTGTAAAAATTACTGATTGCCTTCATCTCGGAGAGGCAGCAGTGAGCGATGGCGTGAAGCGAGATCTTAATTCCCTGCCCAGGAGTTGAACCTGGGTAGCCTGGATGAAAACCAGGAATCCTAGCCACCAGACCAGCAAGGACTAGAGGATAGAAGCTATTTTTCCCTGCTCTTGCTCCCAGTGGAAAATGCATTTCTCACGGAGGCAAAAACTGTAAAAACAGGTAGAAAGTTTATTATTAGAGACACAGCACAACAACAAGTGGGAGAGCACACAGAGGAACGTTTGTTTAGTTAAGACAGAAGCAAGGCAGGGACTTCCCTGGTGGTGCAGCGGTTAAGAATCCGCCTGCCAATGCAGGGAACACAGGTTTGAGCCCTGGTCCGGGAAGATCCCACATGCCGCGGAGCAACTAAGCCCGTGTGCCACAACTACTGAGCCTGTGCTGTAGAGCCCACAAGCCACAACTACTGACCCCATGTGCCGCAACTAGTGGAGCCCGTGTGCCTAGAGCCTGTGTCCTGCAACAAGAGAAGCCACCGCAATGAGAAGCCCAGGCACCACAATGAAGAGTAGCCCCCGCTCGCCGCAACTAGAGAAAAGCCCGTGCGCAGCAACAAAGACCCAATGCGGCCAAAAATAAATAAATAAATTTATTTAAAAAGAAAAATAGAAGCTAGGCAGAGATGCACATCTGGAAAGAAAGGGTGTGGGCGTCCTCCCTAATGAGGAGGAGTGCAGTAAACAGGCAGTTAAATCATTTATGTAGGTCGGTTTTTCCAGGTCTTTGCCTTCCTTCTGGCAATCGTCTTGTTTTTTCCCCTCTAGCTAATTTGTTTCAGGACCCTTTCCCTAGGTGCGCATGCACCTCTCAGCCAAGATGGATCTCGATGCAAAGGCATCTGGGAGAAGCAAGACTCACTGTGGCCTGGCATTGTCCCTTGACTTTTTTTTTTTTGCGGTACGCGGGCCTCTCACTGTTGTGGCCTCTCCCGTTGTGGAGCACAGGCTCCAGACGCACAGGCTCAGCAGCCATGGCTCACGGCCCAGCCACTCCGCGGCATGTGGGATCCTCCCGGACCGGGGCACGAACCCGTGTCCCCTGCATTGGCAGGCGGACTCTCAACCACTGCACCACAGGGAAGCCCTGTCCCCTGACTTTTGACCCCCCCAAGGAGACTTTCTGTGCACGCCTAGTGTCTCCCTTGCCCCAAGGTTGGGGTGGGAGGGAAGCGGAGATCCCTTGATCCTTCACTCAAACAAAATTGTGCCCCTCTTTGTTCTCGCCATGACTGTTATCTTAAGGCATCCCCAAGAGACAAAACTTGGCTATTTACCCTGTCCCTGTGGTAGCTTCCATTTCGGAGAGTAAATAGGAGACTGATTTTAAATGTCTAACCTGGAGCCCATCTAACTCCTGTCTCAGGAAATGCAAACAGGAGACTAGCTGTAAGTGTCCGGCCTGAAGCCCACTTTTTGCTGCCCTATGAAATGTAAACAGGAGGCTAGAGGTAAATGCCTAGCCTGGAGCCCATCTGTCTCCTGCCTCAGTCTCTCTACTCTTGCTTTTGTTTTAACAATACACAATAAAAAATACGATAAAAATATTCAGTTTCCCAATGTAAAATCTAGCTATTGTTTTCAACCTGTTTCTCCATGTCCTTCTTCTGACACCATGTTCAGATTTGAGGCTTATTGCTCCCTTTCTTCAGCCTCTAATGAAGGTGTGGATGAACTGGGTTATAAGAAAATCAGCTGAACAATCAACTGCTGGGTAGTCAAGAGGCAGCTATTTAAAAAATGGAACATTGTTAAACTAATTTTGTAGTAACATGAAATAAATGTAATGGACTCTTTCCTGCTCTCAGGTGAAAGCTGTTGTCCTGGACCCAAGTAATGGCTTTAACACGGATAGAATTCTCATAAAAGATGATGTGCAGAAACTTGTAAAGGTGATTATCCAACAGTTCTCAAATTTTGAATTATTTACTTGCAATTCTAAATGTAGTATTTGTGTTGGTCAATATTGCCTTCAGCTCCGTGAAAGAAAACCCCACCAGATAGTGGTGCAAACAAATGAGAGGTTTATTTTTTCTCATAAAACGAAGTCTAGAGGTACATAGGCTATTTTGCCTGACTTCCTGGGTCACCATCATGCATGTGTTTTCACCCCAGGGTCACAAGATAGCTCTCCCACCTCTAGGCAGACATAAGGTAAGAGGACAAAGGTCAAAATGTGTGTGTAACTGGGTCTGTCACTTTCTTTTTGGAAAATAACAGGCTTTCCCTGAATCCCTCCCGTCTGTTTGCATTTATTGACTAGAATGATACAGCAGGTGAGCCTGGGATATTGATTTGTTTCTTCTTTCCTTTTTTAGCTGACCAAGTCTTTGCCTAATCCAGACTGGGGCTTTGTCAGGAAGGAGGGGTATGGATACTGGCAGGTAGCAGTGTCTGCCACAGTATTTTAGAGACATCTTGTTATGAATCTAATGTTACATTGAGAACATTATTAGCTGACTTGTCATATACTGTAAAATTATAGTACTAAATTAAGATCCATATAATTATTGATTCAATGTAATTTGTGTTTTTCAATTCTAAGGGAAGAATTGAACCCAGAGCAAAGAATTCGTTAGAATCAAGAAGGTGTGCCTGAAAAGCGATTTTTAAGAACTAAAGAGGGCAGGAACTTTAGACATTATTAATTTTTTCATATGTTTTAAGTTTGACTCACTGGGTTTAGATGCTTAAATATTTATTTTCTAGATATTCCTCAATGTATTTCCTAAAATTTCAACATTTATCTTTTTCTTCCTGAGCTTGATGATTTTAATTCCCTCCTTCACACAAAAGACTTGAAACAAGCTTTCCCAGACTTGTACATGATATTTTCTGAGCTCAGACAAATGGCAGAGAACATTTTCATCATCTCCATCTTCTCTCACAGCCAGCAGTTCACATAGTGGAGTGCAGGTCTGTCTGCAGATGCTAGGGGGTCAGGAAGAGCTTTGGAAGCTTGGAGCTGGGGAATATGTCGTTACGATAACTGGGCAGAAGAGACTCCGTGATTCTCTAAGGCAGTTGAGAGCTGGGTCTTTCTGTGCTGAATTTGAGAATGTGGTATAAGGCCTGTTTTTAGCGATAGGGGAAATGACTGATGGTTATTCAGAAAGTTGATTGGACAGCCGTGGAGGAGAATCAAGGAGGGGCAGAAAATGTTTTTCTCCTTTTCATGGCTCAAGAAGATTTTTTTGTTTCTCTTCCAACTCAACTAAGTTGGAAAGAATCAAGCTCAATATACTTTTTCTTTAAATTTATTTTTTATTGAAGTATAGTTGATTTACAATGTTGTGTTAATTTCTGCTGTACAGCAAAGTGACCCAGTTATACACTTATATACATTCTTTTTTATATTCTTTTCCATTATGGTTTATGCCAGGATATTGAATATAGTTCCCTGTGCTCAATACACTTTTAATATGACAGGTATATTAACTGTCAATTTATATAATAATTCAAGTGATAAAGATTGTTTTCCTCTTTCTCAATTAAAAATCATGTTGATGAGCTAGTCTGTGCATTTGTAAAGTCTGTGCTTGGAACGGCACTTCTCCACCTGGAGGGGTCCAGGTGCGTGGGTCCCCTAAAGATAACGTTCCGTCCGCACTCCTGCTTTCCCCTCTTCCTCCTCCCAGGAAAGGAGGGTTGGTGGCCTGGGAGTTGGGTTGAGGGTGAAGCTGTTGATGTGCCCGCTGGGTGCAGACATAATAAAGTCTTAACAGGTGAGATGGGGGAAGACTGGGCTTGGGGGCTGCACAAGAGAGAAGAAAAGAAAAATTCAGGTTGATCCTCTATTCTAAAGGGGCAAAGCAGAGGAGGGATGAGCCATCTATGTTTGGGGAAAAACAGGAGAAAATGGACCAGAGGAAGAAATTTTGAAACAGAAGGTAGAGCCAGAGAAAGTCTGTGAGCAGGGGACGTAGCCTCGGCAGCTTTTTATAAAATGCACATGACCTCCACCATCAGCAAAAAAGAGTGTTAAGGCTCAGATAAACAGTAATGAGGGGCTTCCCTGGTGGCACAGTGGTTAAGAATCCTCCTGCCAATGCAGGGACACGGGTTCGAGCCCTGGTCCGGGAAGATCCCACATGCCGCGGAGCAACTAAGCCCGTGCATCACAACTACTGAGCCTGCGCTCTAAAGCCCGTGAGCCACAACTACTGAGCCCACGTGCCACAACTACTGAAGCTCATGTGCCACAACTACTGAAGCCCACACGCCTAGAGCCTGTGCTCCACAACAAGAGAAGCCACTGCAATGAGAAGCCTGATCACCAGAAGGAAGAGTAGCCCCTGCTCGCCACAACTAGAGAAAGCCCATGCACAGCAACGAAGACCCAACACAGCCAAAAATAAATTAAAGCAGAATAAACAAACAAACAAAAAAAACAGTAATAAGGGACTCAGGAAGAGCTGTAGACAGGAGCATAAGCGTCATGGCACATTCACCCACATTCAGGCTGCAGAGACTAAGCAAAAGGTCAAGTTCCTTGCCTCCAACTAGACTTTTAGTCACTTGGGTATGGTAATATTGGTTAACTCAGGGGGAATAGCTTATTACTTAATAAATGTTGTTGGTTAAGTAAAACTATAAAGTGTAAAGTCCTCAATGAGAAAAAAAGTAATAAAAATGGTCATTGGTAGGTAAATATCAGAAATAATGGCTTTGCTGTTGCCTTTGATTTTGAGAATAACTTTGGAAAATACTTCTGATTGTTTCAGAAAATATAACTGGAAGCATGTATGTGATTTTCTTTTTTAGCTTTGCGTGACTCGGCTATTGGACAGTAAAAATCCTTCCCTGGATACCATTAAGATGCAAGTCTATTTTGATATGAATTATACAAGTCGAGGTAACATATATCTACCGATTTTGATACCCTAAGGGTGTTGACTTAAAAAATGTTCACCACCTAAAAGTTGATAGTTATGTTTTATTCAGCGGGAAATTTTAGGACTTCAAGCCTGGGACACAGCATCTCAAGTAACCCCGAGAGAACTGCTCTGAGGAGGGAAGCGGGGGAGTCAGGTTATATAGAAGTTTTGCAACAAAGGGTAGATAGTCTGAATGTCAAAAGAGTATTGTTAATGAAAGGAAGCTGATATCCCAAATTAAGGATATGAGGGCTTTTCTTTGTATGAGGAGATGCAAGAGTCTGGGCTCACTGATACGGACCTCAGCTGTCTGGAGCCAGTATCCTGTGTTTTCACATCCTGAGTTTCCTCAGGGCTCACCGTGGGGAGTGGCTGCAGTCTGATGGCTGCTAGATGGCAGGTATTGTTTCCTTCCAGAGTTCCCTCAGGGCTCACCAGCTCACACTGGAGGGCTGCAAGTGCTCATGACTGTGACATCCTTTGTTTACTGAGATGGCAGGCAGTATTCCATTTCTCAAGGGCTTCATTTGGTTAACCAAGAACAATTTAACTTTTTCATTTATCTTTTGAAATTTTTTCCAACTTTGAAGAATGTAATAATGTTGGAGGTACTAAATGAGAAGAACACCGGTGGCCTTTGTGAGTGTCAAAAGTTTCCAAGTCTATTGTGTTTTGACTATTATACCACTAATACATAATAACTTAAAGCAACCAGCTCACTGAAGTTAAAATTTTTTAATTTGCTGATTTTATTTTTCCTGGTTTATATTAATATCACATAATGCTTACCTAAATTATGTAACTTACCCAAAAATGAAGTGACTGATGGGAAATTTAAGCTTAGAACATATTTCCTTATGTAAATAGTTTCTTACATACATCAAAAATAAACTGGAAACGAGAAAAAAGGAAATGAAATTTCTCTATAGACTACACTGCCTCTGCCCCACTGTAATTCATTCATTATTAACCATTTGGTGATTTTTGTTGTCTTTTTTTCCCTCTCTGTATTAACCTTTCAGTTATGCTACATGTGTAAAATCATATATCTTGCTTTTTTGATCAGTAATAATATTTTAGAACAATAAATAATAGTGGAATTGATGATGTAATTTAGATTTTTCTTAATTTCAAAGTTTGAGTTGTTTTTGTGGTAAGATTATAGCTATGAACTGGGCATGGTTGATATGTTCATTATTGCCCTTGTTATAGGGTGTCTTATTGACTTAGTTGCAAGAATTATAGTGCTGGTGAACTGTGGCTCCTTCCACAATTAAGCCTAAACCTCACTGAATTATAGGACGAAGGGAGAGGGATACCATTCTTGATGCAACATCATATTACAGTAATGATATTCAAAGGAAATTTATCTAGAACTAAAATAGAAATACACATAATTGAAGAGGAATATTTATACTACCTATATGGATATTTATATTAGATGTGTTTACATACAGTATACTACACCTACTTACCTGGAGAATATAGATAGTACAATATTTATACTGTCTGTGTTTATAATATATATTATAAATTGTCTTGTGTACTTTCTGCTTAAGTAGGAGGTTTTAGCCCTATCTGCTATTACGTTTGGATTGTCTTTTTAAAGGCTTACGTGTTTTGATAAAGCATGCCATTTAAATCGCAGTAGTAAATCTTTCCCACTAGATTTTTGTCTTGAGGTTACTTGCTGACCACTGTTTATTTTTGCTTACTACATCTTACGAAAATACTTGTTTTCATGCAGTAGAATTGCCATACCAAGCCATTTTTTCCTCTGGTCCTATTTTCTTTTTTTAAAAAATTTATTTATTTATTTATTATTATTATTATTTTGGCTGTGTTGGGTCTTCGTTGCTGCACGCTGGCTTTCTCTAGTTGCAGCGAGCAGGGGCTGCGCTTCCTTGTGGTGCGTGGGCTTCTCATTGCCGTGGCTTCTCTTGTTTTGGAGCATGGGCTTCAGTAGCTGTGGCATGTGGGCTCAGTAGTTGTGACTCGTGGGCTCTAGAGCACAGGCTCAGTAGTTGTGGTGCACGGGCTTAGTTGCTCCATGGTATGTGGGATCTTCCCGGACCAGGGCTAGAACCCATGTCCCCTGCATTAGCAGGCGGATTCTTAACCACTGCGCCACCAGGGAAGTCCCTGGTCCTATTTTCTTATGTGAGAAGTATTCTAAGTATCAATATACGGAACACTGTCCTTTGCCAATTTTAGAGGAATTTCTCGAAGAACATCACCGGGTCGTAGAGTCTAGGTTAAGCTCTGTTAGCAGAGAAATTACAGATAGTCGAGCATGTGTTCGAGAAGAGCTGGAAAGCCTCTACCGCAAGATCGTCAGCTACGTGTTACTGCGCTCTGGGCTGGGGTCCCCAACAGACATCAAGACTGTCAGAGAGGCAACAGGTAAAAAATATACACCATTTCCATTCCATCCATGAACATAGTATCTTATAAAATATGTTGAATTTTAAGTATTGAAGTTTTCTTCTTTTATCTGAAAAAAAATTAGCACAAATAAGAGGTTAAAACTTAACCCAGATTTTTCTTACACAGTGTATCAACACTAAAACTCAAGTAGCACTTTTGGGAAGTGAATATTGTTAATCTTCTTAGAGCTGTATGTACCTAGGGGCCTATTACAATGTTTCACTACAGAAACATTGGCAGTATGATTAACCAGGCTGATTGGGGAATGGGGACTGCTGGGAGAGGAGATTTCCTACTGATGAAAGGCATTGAGTCTGTCACCTAGGATGGATGATGGGAAATGGCACTGTTTTATCCTCAGGAAATACTTGCCCACTTTCATACTTTAAGATAAGGAATAGGCAATATCTCTAATCTTCCCACGGCTTTCTTCCATAATTATTTTAAAGCATATTTTTTTTCTACTCAGAGCCCTAATTAGAAAGCTTGTTTTAATGCCCATTGCCAAAAAATTACTGATGGATGCTTAATTATGAAAGTAGACGTGAGGCAATGGCATTATTTTCAGTAGCTCAGCTTTCTTGATAAATGCTAAATTTTGCCATGTATTCTGGAATCAGGTACCAGACATTTAAAGAATCATCTAAGTAACTCTATAAAGACAAGCCCCTTAACTTTCTGCTGAAAGGAACTTGTATTTTACGTTCTGATATCTTTACTTACCATCTTGTTGTCTTTACTGTGGTCTGTTTTAGCTGCCCTACAGAGTGTTTTTCCTCAGGCTGAGCTTGGGACATTTCTAACTCTTTCTAAGAAGGACAAAGAACGCCAGCTGAAAGAACTCACCATGATTGTTACTGGAATTCGTTTATTTAACCGAGACTGTGGAAAGGGAGGAGAAGGCATTGATGACTGTAGGTATATCATTAATTTAATTCTATAGGTTAGGTAAGTTTAAAATTTAATGGGAACAGAGGAAAATAATTCACAGTACACCTCTGGCATTCGTAGATTTAAGGTTTGCAGTTTTGACCATGCCTTAGGTACAGCTACTGTTCATAATGTATAGTAATTTTTCATTTTATTGGGGCAGGACCTTAAATGTTACGTACCATGAAGCTAGTATGGGAGCATGAATCAGTAAAAGGATTGAGAGGGCCTTCTGGAGGCCAGCCTCCCCAGTTCAGTGGGGCTTTGTGTTCTTTACTTCCAGTCACATAACCAAAAGGGAATAAAATTCAGTGATTTAAAAAATAAAAATCACCCTGAAAAGCAAACCATTGTTGATGTGGTTAATGGAATGAAATGGTCCAAGAGGAGCTATCTGCAAGTCTGTAAATTCAGGAGCCTCTACTATGCTGTTATATACTTAATGCATTTATTATCTGTAAGTTTGAAAGTACTCATTGAAATATTTGCTCAAAGACCTACAGTAGAAGTAACTTCCTTATGCATTTGGTACACATGTAGGCCCACTGAGAAGGTGTTAGTGTCTTTTTACCAGATCACTGATCTAGTACAATAAGGTAATTTTTTTTGCAATTTAAAAACTGTTCTAAAAAGTCAATTCCCATTCTTCATAAAGTTTCCTGTCTTGCTAGACAATTCTGTCATTTTTCAGTATACCAGTATCCCAGTGAGTTTCTTAAGTGGTACACTTTTATTTTCTTTTTTACCAGTAATAAAGAAGATACACAGAAGGAGAGATACAGTGGCTTTTCTAGAGGCACATAGTTAATACAGCACATAACACCAACACCTGTCTATTCTTTAGCATCTTCTATATTTTAGTAGCAAAAGCTGATCTGCTTTAACTTTTGGTTATTATTCTGGCAATGTCTTCTTTTTTTTGAATATGCCTCCTTCTTGTTAATTTGGTTGAGGAAAAAACTAACTCAACCTAATGTTTAAATATGACCACTTTCTAGGCTTTTTCTTCAGAATCTTTTTAGATTGCCTCATGTCTCTCTTATTATACCTCTCAAACCAGTGCCAGCTATTCTACAGGAAGCAATCCCAGCCACCACTCAGCATGTTGATTCCCAACTTGAGGTGGCCCAGGACCAGGCATACCGCTACACAGCCATCCTCGAGAAAGTAGCAAAGAACCCACTCTTGAGTCAAGAACTTCAGCCCTGTATGTTAAAAGAAGCACTATATAACATGCGACAATATGAGATCTTCCTTCAGATCATTTTGGTGAGTTAATGTCATAAGAGCTGGTCTTTCCCACAGAATGCAGCCTCTTTGTATATATATTCTTTGCTTTGAATTAAATATTTAGTTTGATTTTTAAAAAACCCACTGGTTAGACAAAGATTTTTTTTAAAGTAGAGTTGATTTACAATATTGTGTTATTTCGGCTGTACAGAAAAGTGATTGAGATACACACACACACACATAACACACACATTCTTTTTTTGTATTCTTTTCTATTATGGTTTATCATAGGATATTGACTATAGTTCCCTGTGCTATACAGTAGGACCTTGTTGTTTATTGCCACCTGTTTATATATTATGGGGTGAAAACAAAAGATAGAACCAGGTCGTTGATAAAGAAGGCAACCTTAATAACTGCTCAGTATATATTGCATCTGTAGGATCAAGAACTAAGATAGAAATGGGAAAGTTGGATGTTGATTTTAATGAAGATGTGTTGGCAGGAATGGATCTTTGGTAGTTGATTCTCTTTGTTCCTGGGTAATATGATTGTTGCATGGTTGCCGTAGTTAAGCAGGTATGTGTGTATATATGTAAGCAATGCTGCATTGTTTGCTTTCATTCAGAGCAAGTGTCTAACATATAGTTTGGCAGGTTGTTGGCACTCAAAGAACTTTTATGTAATTATTTGTTCTAATTGTAAAAATTGGTAGAAAAGATTTTTATTTCTGACGTTTTTAGATCTAACGAACAAGCCAAACACTATCCCCAGAGAGCTGGAAAATATGAAGTAGTGATTTTAAACTTTTTTTTAAAGCAGCAGAGCCGTTTCAGATGGAAACTTATTCAAAATCCTAAAAATATAAAGCAAGTATCTAGATGAAAGGATTGGAGGACCTTTTCACCAAGGAGCATCCCCAAGCCACCCTAAGATTCCAGGGAACACAGTTTGTTAACTATGTCATGGCAGCAAGCTATGTTTCCACCTGTTACTGTTTTGTTTCTGTTTTTTTCCCCCTAGCTGTACTGAGGTATAATTGACAAAGTTGTAGGATATTTAAAGTGTACAGTGTGATGATCTGATATACATACATACTGTGAAAGTATTCTCCCACTGAATTAATTAGCACATCCATCCCCCTGGTCACTGTTTACCTTCACACAGCCTCTATTTTCCAAACACCATAAGACCACAGGGTCAGTGGAACTGTCTTTTGTACAAGTGAACACTAATGTCTTGAGGGACAGAACAAGCTGTATTCTGCTCCCTCTTCATTTTCACTTGTATCTTAATGACTCACTACCACTTCTGGCTGCACTCAATTTGTCTTCTCTCCTTACCTCCGCTACAGAGAATAGAAAGATCACATCCAGAAGACATGACTGCATTGCAACAGACTAGGAGTGGTCCTCACAGCTGACCTACTATCTAATTGCCTTCAGAAGGGAGGACTCTAAATCAACTATTTGAAACCAAATCATTCTTTAGGGTACATGTTCCCCTAAGACTTGTGGCTAGCAGCCTTATGTAAGAGGATTTCACGGTCAGTTTATCTTGAGTGCATACAGGTCCACAGGAGCAGAATCTCACATTTACTTTTGCCATTTATGTCCAGAAGGGATGTTATAAGAAAGATCTTTGGGAAACTGTCACACATACTGTAAGGATGTTGTAGAGGACATTGTTCATTATATAGTATTTTCTCACAGCTTTCACTCCTGAAACATATTCAGCCAGCTAACTGACAGTCTTATATTCTCATTGGAGTTCTTACTCTCAGAGCTAGAGGGACGGTTAATAGAGTGTAGAAGTGATAAATGTGGGTCCTGCAGCCAGACTGCATGGGTTCTAATCCCGACTTTGCCACTTACGAAATCTGTGTCCTTGACCAAGTTGCTTGACTTCTCTGTGCCTTGGTTCCCACGTTCGTAAAAAGGGGTTATTGATAGTCTCCACTAGGTAAATAAGGTAGAATTGTGCTTGCAGACGTGAGAACTCAGTAAACGGATGATGATGATGGTGATGATGATGATGGACAATGATGTCAGTGTTTATTACCATCACCATCATCGGGGCATTAGCAGAACAGCTCTGATTTCATCTCAGTGGGGGCACAAGCTCTTATTTTTCTAGACAATATCTCATTTCCAAGCCCTCTGTTGCTCGTGTTATTAGAAAGTTCACATTCTTGTCTTAACACTCTTTATGAGTGTCTCATACTCCTTTCAGTCAGGGTCAGGATGAGTTTTCTTAACCTTCTGACTTTTTTGCTGGTTAGTCAGTGTTTCTTTTTGTTGTTGTTGTTTTTATTGAGATATACTTGATTTACAATGTGGTATTAGTTTCAGGTGTACGATGTAGTCATTCAAAATTTTATAGATTATACTTCATTTATAGTTATTATAGAATATTGTCTACATTCCCTGTGCTGTACAATATATCCTTGTAGTTTATTTATTTTATACATAGTAGTTTGTACCTCTTAATCCCCTACCCCTATCATGCCCTCCCCCACTCCCGTCTTTCCACTGGTAACCACTCGTTTGTTCTCTATATCTGTGAGTCTGCTTCTTTTTTTAATATTCACTAGTTTGTTTTATTTTGTAGATTCCACATATAAGTGGTAACATACAGCACTTGTCTTTCTCTGTCTGACTTATTTCACTGAGCATGATACCTTCTAAGTCCATTGCAGATGCAGATGGCAAACTTTCATTCTTTTTTATGGCTGACAAGGATATGATAGTTTTTAGCTATCCAACCTCCCCCATCAATCTCCCTTAGTTACAGTTCAGGTTAATTGTTACAGAATGGATACAGTTTAATCAGTATTATCACTAGGTTATAAAATACGTCAGTTTATGTTTAGCTGAAACCTTTTCCTGAGTATGAAATCTATGAATACTCTTTTTTTAAAGTCACATTATTTGAACAGATATTAATATGCTTTTTTGAAGTATTGATTTTGATACAAAATTTTTCTTTTGCCAATGCTACATTCAGTTTACGTAGACATTTGAAAAATCCAATTATAGTTTGGGTAAGATAGTGAGTTATTGTTTTTTGATCAGGACTTTATCTGCTGCAGTGAACAAATCAAATACTCTGGAAGAGAAAAGGAAGGGGTGATTGCAGTCTTGTTGACTGTCTTAGCTGAGAGAACAGAATTCCATCTGCTGTGGGCTTTTGAAGAGCAAGGCAGTCACCATAGAGAGAAAACCAGTTATTGTTATCGTGCAAGTAAATGTTGCATGACGCACAACATTTCTCGAAATATGTAAGTCAAGACTTTCCTCCCCCCAAGATATGTCTGCAGGGCCCTTTCGTAGCATAGATTATACAGGACTTCTTGATTTTTCTGATAATGCAAGTAAGATATCAGTTTGGTGGAATTTGTGCTTGTTTTAGACTTGTTGAAAAATGTCCATGGAAGAAAGTATGAAAAACTTATAAATTAAAAAGTGAGGGAGAGGAAGAGGAATGCTAGGTTCACATGCGTTCTCCAAGCATTTTTTGGACTGCATTATGATAAGAAAGTTGAAGCGACTTTATTCTTATTTTTTTCTCCAACAATCTCATTAGAAATATCTTTGTGTGGGGATGCTGTCAAGTTCGTGGTGGCAGATACAGGCTTTTCAAGATGTGAATTTTATCATTGGTAACAAAAACTATCATTTTCCCGAAGTGACAGACTCATTTCATTCACTCTCAAGAAAATATCTTCCAATAGCTAAGGTGCAAAAACCATAGTTTGTCTGCCAGTTGTTCTTTCAAGTAAAAATGCTGTTCTACTGGAGGGGAAAAAAGGCTATTTCAGCTTGCAATCCAGTCATGTAAGAGAACTATGTGTTTTAATATGCAATAGAAGTGTTTTATATATACTTTCTGTTTGATCACGCTGATTATTAAAAAGCTGTGCACTTAAAGGTCAAAATTCAATCAAATTAATACATTTTACTGCATCATCAAGGATAGTGCTAAGTGAAACTAGCTTTTTTATTGAGATACAATTGACATGTAAGATTATATTAGTTTCAGATGTATAACATAATGATTCCATATATGTATGACCACAATAAATCTAAATTCTTCGCCACATATCGTTACATTTTTTTTCCTTGTGATGAGAACTGTTAAGATCTACTCTCTTACCAACTTTCAGTTGTACAATACAGTATTGTTAACTAGTGATAGTCACCATGCTGTACATTACATCCCCACGACTTATGTATCTTATAAGTGGAAGTTTGTACCTTTTGACCACCTTCACCCATTTTGCCCACTCCCATCCCCCTCCCCTACCTGTGGCAACTACCAATCTGTTCTCTGTATCTATGAGCTCAGTTTTTTTTGTTGTTGTTGTTTAAATTTTTATTTATTTATTTATTTTATTTTTGGCTGTGTTGGGTCTTCGTTTCTGTGCGAGGGCTTTCTCTAGTTGTGGCAAGCGGGGGCCACTCTTCATCACAGTGCACGGGCCTCTCACTGTCGCGGCCTCTCTTGTTGCGGAGCACAGGCTCCAGATGCACAGGCTCAGTAGTTATGGCTCACGGGCTTAGTTGCTCCGCGGCATGTGGGATCGTCCCAGACCAGGGCCCGAACCCGTGTCCCTGCATTGGTAGGCAGATTCTCAACCGCTGCGCCACCAGGGAAGCCCCATGAGCTCAGTTTTTTTTTTTTTTTTTTTAAAGTTTCCACGTATAGCAGTAAGGTCCTATTGTGTATAGCATGGGGAATTATATTCAATACCTTGTAATAACCTATAATGGAAAAGAACCTGAAAAACTTTTTATATGTATGACTGAATCACTTTGCTATACATCAGAAACTAACACAACATTGTAAATCAACTGTACTTCAATTAAAAAAAAAGATTCCAGAGACTTCCCTGGTGGTCCAGTGGTAAAGAATCCGCCTTGCAATGCAGGGGACACGGGTTCAATCCCTGGTCAGGGAACTAAGATCCCACATGCCACAGAGCAACTGAAGCCCCCGTGCCACAACTACTGAGCCTGTGTGTCTTGACTAGAGAGCCCGTGTGCCACAAACGACAGAGCCCACGTGCCCTGGAGCCCGCACACCACAACTACAGAGCCCACCCACCCAGCCTTCGTGCCACAACTAGAGAAGAGAGAACCTGCACGCCACAGTTAGAAGAGAGAAGCCTGCATGCCACAACCAAAGATCCCTTGTGCCTCAGCGAAGACCCCACGTGCCACAACTAAGACCTGATGCAGCCAAAAATAAATAAAAAAATAATAAATCTTTAAAAAAAGAATAAATAAAAATTAAAAAAAAGATTCCACATATAAGTGAGATCATATGATATTTGTCTTTGTCTGACTTACTTCACTTAGTAAAATTCCCTCAAGTTTCACTTTTATTGCTGCAAATGGCAGGATTCCTTGTAAATAATGCTGCAATGAACATGGGGGCACATATATCTTCTTGAGTTAGTGTTTTTGTTTCCTTCAGACAAATTCCCAGAAATGGAATTGTTGGGTGATGTGGTGGTTCTATTTTTAATTTTTTGAGGAACCTCCCTACTTTTTCCATAGCGGCTGCACCAAGTTACATTCCCACCAACAGTGCACGTGTGTTCCCTTTTTATCCCCACATCTTTGCCAGCGCCTGTGATTTCTCGTCATTTTGGTAGTAGCCATTCTGTCAGATGCGAAGTGATATCTCATTGTGGTTTTGATTTTCATTTTCCTGATGATTAGAGATGTTGAGCAATTTTTTGTGTACCTGTTGGCCTTCTGTGTGTCTTCTTTGGAAAAATGTCCATGTAGAATTTTTAGTTGCAAAGTTCTTTTTGGTAAAATGTAAACAGGGTGATTGTTCTAGGACACTATCAGGAAAAATCAAGAAGTTCTGTGTGCCTAATCTGTGAATGGAGCCTGCAAGCATAGCTTGGGGGAGTAGGTCTGGAGTATCTTTACTTATAGTTTTTAAAGAAGTGTTATGTATTGAATGTAACTTTTACTTTGGAGAACATATGCAGAATTATTTCTGTTTCTTGTTGATTGTGTACAAATCTAAAGACTTTAAGGACTGCATTTTCATACTTGATTTCTAAAAGAAAACTAGCAATCAAAGGGGAAAACTCTGAGGGATAGAGAAGAGACTTATTAGATAGGATAAACAATATGTAAATTATTATTATAAATTTTATTTTAAATAATGGGAGAATGAGGCAAGAGGAGGGGAGATGCTTAAAGAGTAGTATGGGTAAAATTGAAACAGGATGCACATTACATTGTGGATAAAAAAATTCATTAGTTGAAATACAATGATGATGTTTGATATTTCTTATGCAGTAGTATTTTTTTGTCATTTAAGAATAGTCTAGTAAAACATATAGTTCGGCTACAGATATCTGAGAATTCAAATGCAGTTTTTTTCTCTCCACGTAATTGTTACTCTTTAACACTGTGCTAATAACCCCATACCACTGCCATTTCTGATCACATCTTAGAATAGGAGCCCTGGGCTCAGATGATCTCAGGTGTAGAACCATGATTCTACCCCTCATTAGCTGCGTATCCTTGGGCAATTTACTTACCTTTCTGTACCTTGGTTTTCTTATTTGTACTTACCTCTTTTTGTACTTATAAGTATTTAATATGGTGCTTAGCACATAATAAGAATAAATGTTAGTAATTATTTCAGATTCATCATTTAGCACCTTATTTTCAGATTCCTATGGTTATATGAGAAATATATTGTTTTTCTCTCAGTGCTGTGATTTTTAACATTTTCTGCATTCTTGAATGCAATTTTTAAAAATCTGGGTATCAAAATAGTTTTCAAAGGAATACATCATTAATATTATCTTTGAGGAATGGGAAAATAACAGTTCTAGAAAACTGTGTCAGAGGATCCACTGCTCGGAAATGCAATTATACTGAATATCAAAGAATACCAGTATACATTTGAGAAAAATTATAGCCATTGTATTTCAGAAGATTCATCCATTCAACAAATGTTTCTGGAGCACCATCCACATGCCAGTGCTGTTCTTGGTGGTGGGGATACCTTGGAGAGCAGAATCCTTTCTCTCACTGAGCTTACTTTCAGGACATGTGGGGAGCAGGTAGGGCTTAAAATATACATAATGTTTGTAGTAAAGTTATAAAAATATGAATGCCAATTATGTTGTCTTCACAGTCGGACATAATTACTTGTGCTCAAGAAGTGGAAATGAAGATAAAGCAGTTAGGAGCCCAACTGGAACAATTAAAATTTACTGTAAAGTCAAAGATGGCTGTCCCAACATCACAAGTCTTTGTAAGCATTTGTAATCCACTTTGACCTTGTTTAAAGGTGAATGTACTTTTAAGGCCTATAAAGTTGGATCAGAAGTAATTTTAATTTTATTTAATTACTAAAAATATAATATTAGCTTTATGTGAGGTGATCCTGTTGTTTTTGGTTCTTTTGTAGTAATAATCCTATAACCAGGATGTTATAAGTTGGATGAGAGGATTCCCTTGGTAGGCCATTGCTACTCAACAAAGTGCAGATATATATTATAATAACCATAATATCAGTATTGTCTGTGGCAACAGAAATAATCCATAGTGCAGCGTTGAAAACGTTTTTACAGTAGCTGGTTAAAAAATTGCCTTTAGCACAGAGGTGATGTAACTTGTGACCTTTCCGAAAAGACAGATAAAATCACTTTGTTTACCAGGCCTGCACTTATTCTGACTTTCTGATTATCTGTACCACCCTATGGGCAAATCTGGGAGCCCCAAAGAAGTACAAGATGTACATGCAGTATTTTATAGAGCATTTTGAGTCTCTAATCATTTTCTGTAATCATTCCCAACATTTGACTTTAAAAACCTGGAAACAAAAGGCTAAGTTGTTTCACTTATAAGGAGGGCCTGATTAATTTTTTATTTGTTGTATAAGTCAGTGACCTTTAATATGAATAAAAAATACTTTATGTCACTGACACAAAATCTTTAACTTATAAGCTCACAAGAAATGGCCCAAGATGTATCCCTAGACTTTCCAAGTTCTTTTGAATTGTAACTGAGCCAGATAAATCTAATTATAATGAGTCATATTTAGCTTCTTTATAAAAAAGAAGCTATTTTCCCCTAGACCTTTTGAGGTGAAGCGTCCATGAATGTTTCTTAGGTGATCATGTGTATTTGGCTTTTTTGAGTAAACTAACTTACTGGCAATCATACCAAAATAACATGCTTTGATATACAAGTTTATTTTCTCATAATTTATGCGTACAATTTCTACTGAGATTCTATCGTCTAATTTCATGAGACTTTTACTTGTCTTACGGGAGAATTAATCTCTTTACAAAGAAAAATTTGTACTTATTTTTAAGAGTAGAGTGATCTGTAAGTTTATTAAGCAGTGACATTTTGAACATTTTTGTCTCTTCCTCAGCCCATCTTCATTGCCCTTTCCAATCTGTGGACTAGCTTTCAGGATGAGACTGTTTTGATTAGCATCCTCAGTAATTTAGCTACTCATCTTGAGCCATTTCTGGGGACTCATGAACTGTTCTTTCCTGAGAAAGTGATGCAAGCTCTTCTTGATGGAGTGACTGTGAAAACTGATGTGTGCAGAGTGAAAGAGCACATTGGTAACAGAAATCCATTATTTCCTCTTCAAATTACCTCGAGAATAAACTCACTCTTTTGTTTTAAAATTTTCAGGTGTACCTTTCTCGATTGTAAGACTGCTAATGTTCATTATAGAAAGTATGGAAAACAGAAAATATATAAACTGAAGAGTTTGCTATCCAGCAATAACCATTCCTAGTGTTATTGTTAGTGTTTTGGTTCACAATGATTTCCTGTTGCTTATAGGTTTCTATTGTAGTCTTAGTGATTTTATTATCGGTTTGTAGTAGAAAAGGGTATTAATCCTTGCTATATTTGTTGCAAATAAAGCCCCGTTTCTTTGGAATGCTATTTGCCCTATATCTACCCCAGATTCAGGTTGAAATTTATAAATCAATAAATGTTATCCCAATAAAATTGAGCTTATTTTAGGCCCAGATGCATTGATCCTTATAGAAAGGCTGTCTTTATCAATAAACTTCCTTTTACTTTTTTAGTCCCTGCTGTCTTATTAAAGACAACTCAAAATTCATGAGAAATGTCAAAATAGAGTCTGGGATTTGAATTGTTGCCTAAAAAGAAAGTTTTTCCAGAAAGTGAAATTAGATCATTGACTCTCTAAATTTCCTTTTCACATTCTGTTTTCGTAAAAGCAAAAAATACCCTAGTGGCAGGGCAGGAATAAAGACGCAGATGTAGAGAATGGACTTGAGGACATGGGGGCGGGGGGGAGGGGGAAGCTGGGACGAAGTGAGAGTGGCATTGACATATATACACGACCAAACGTAAAATAGACAGCTAGTGGGAAGCAGCCGTTTAGCACAGGGAGATCAGCTCGGTGCTTTGTGACCACCTAGAGGGGTGGCATAGGGAGGGTGGGAGGGAGACGCAGGAGGGAGGAGATATGGGGATATATGTATACATATAGCTGATTCAATTTGTTGTACAGCAGAAACAAACACAACATAGTAAAGCAATTATACTCCAATAAAGATGTGAAAAAAAACCCGTAGCGGTACTTACTTCCAGCTGTAGCCACGGGGTCACTTGTAGTGTCTGCTGTTTGGATACAGAGCCAGAAACAGAAGCGTAGGTAGCACTGCAAAAGTAAGAACCTCGGGGATCAATGTTTTATAAATTCGCGTTTTTATTTGCGTAAAAAAAATTGGCAAAACTAGGAAGACTTTTTAGAAGTGTGAAGAACAGAAAAGTATATCCTCTGTTACCAAAATTACTAAGTTACTGAGATGTTTCCTTGACTCTTTCTGCAGAGAACATTCTCAGTTGTTTAAAGAACTGACAGTCCTAGTATATAAGCATCATATTCAAAGTATTTTGCCACCTCGCGTATTATTAAGAGCTACACTGTCTTGAACGAAGTTAATTCATCTCTGTTTTAGTCACATAGCAGCCGGTCTCTTCTGCTCGTTTCCTGGGTGGTTTACTCTTCCCACTGAATATGGTTTTTCTTGTGCTCCTCTTTCATTTTAGAAGAGAGAGTAAATCTGGTGGATTTCAGAAAACTAGAATGGCTTTTCCCAGAAACAACAGCCAATTTTGATAAATTGCTGATTCAGTATCGGGGATTTTGTGCTTACACATTTGCTTCAACAGATGGTCTTCTTCTTCCAGGTACATCATTGGAAATAATACTGTCCTCCCTTCTCCAATTTTTCTTTAAATGATGTGCCCTCATTGTTACTCACTCACTCACTTTGTAAAATTTTATGTACTCTAATGGTGAACTAGGAAAGGAGCTACAAAGATGACCTAAATGCAGTATTTATCTTTGAAGTGCTCGCAGCATAACCTGATAGACTGACATAAACAAGAAATTATAATACAAGCGATAAGTGATGGAATGTGTATATAATGAAATATGGATGCTACAGTATCATAAAAGGGGGATGACCCATATGTCAATGAAGGATTTCAGAAGTGTTACGTGGCATTCCTAAAATAGATCGTCTTCCAAAGTGATTACTTGAAAGCGCAACACTAGTTTGACTGATATGTTTATTAAACAATATTCTTTGTCACTTTATGGTCATATTCCATTAACATAGATCAGGATTTCTGTTTAAGGACATGGCCAATATTTTATCAAGTAAAATTTCTCTCTGATATATATATTACTAGAACTTCTCTAAAGAGTAAATCAGAAATTGAGATGAAATAAATTATTATCCAAAAAGTGCCATGTGAATTGGCAATAGAATTATTACAAAGAATTATTGGGATTGTGTGTATACAGGCTAGAGAACATACACATTGACTCATTTTTTTTTATGGTAGAGATTTTTTCATTATGCGAGTAATAGAAGGTTTACCTTGGGAGAACTGAGAGAATAGTATTCTGAGGTCCTGTGAGGGTCACTGACAGGAGAAAACAATCGAGCGGTGAAGAAGTAAAAAGCAATAGAATGGAGATGATTTCTTTCTCCCCTTGTCTTTTTTTTCCTTCCCTTCACTCCCCCCCCAAATCTCTCTCTCTCTCTCCCTCCACAAATAAGGGAAGGGAGTCATGAGAGACACAAACACAGAAACATGGATGTGGGGTGACACAGAGGTAGCATGATGTGGTTGGAAAAGCTATGGGCCAAGATTGGGAGAGCCTGGTTTCTTTTTCTTTTTTAATATTTATTTATTGTTTATTTTTGGCTGTGGTGGGTCTTAGTTGCGGCATGCGGGATCTTTTTTTTTTTTTTAGTTGTGGCGTGTGGGCTTCTTAGTTGCGCATGGGAACTCTTAGTTGCAGGACACGTGCAGGATCTAGTTCCCTGGCCAGGGATGAACCCAGGCGCCCTGCATTGGGAATGCAGAGTCTGGACTGCTGGACCACCAGGGAAGTCCTGGGAGAGCCTGGGTTCTAGTCCCCGTTGTCCCATTAGTAAACAGTAACTTTCAGCAAATCTCTTGTCTTTTGTGGACCTCAGCTTCCACGTCAGGAAAAGGAGAAGGACCAACTAGGAGGTCTGTTTGGTCCCTTCCAGCTCCTACCAACTATGATTCTAAGAAAGGGGGAGAAAGAGAAAAAAAGTAGAAGGGCTTGAGGGGCTTTGCGTTTAGAATCCTCTCAGAATCAGCTAGTCTGGAGACTTTATTTCTACGTGCTACAATACTTCCTGGGCACTAGCCACCTGCACTGCCTCGAAGGAATCCCGTGGGAGTCCCTCCTTCCTCGGGGGACCGCAGACCACAGGGCTTGAGTCCCCGGGTAATGCTGGGGCTTACCAGGCAGGGTCCTTTTCAGATGACATCACTGACTTTACTGCCCACCTCTCGTTCCCTTGTGCACTGCTCCAGCCCCACTGGCCTTCTTGCTATTCTCGAACATTCCGAGCTCATTTTCACCTGGAATCTTTTGCGCTTGCTATTCCCTCTACTTGGACAGCTCTCTTCCCCCACAGCTACATATCCTGCTCCCTCATCTTATTCAGCCTTCTCTGATCCCCCAACTTAAAATATCAATCTCGCCCTTCCTCCTTTTACTATGTGTTTAACCTGCTTTGCTTACTTGTTTTCTGTAGCACTGATCACTCTCTGGGCCATGGTATATTGATTGATTTCTTTTCTCTGTATCCTCAGAGCCAGGAACAGGGTCAGTAAATATTCGTTGAATAAGTGAAAGAATAAATAAATAAGACAGTGTTACCGTTTCCTATATAATTCCCACAAACTGTGGATACTTATAACCCATATTTTATGTAGTATCTTTTCATAGTGGGAGATGCTTTCTAACATGCAAATGCACATTTTGGAACAGATGTTTCATTTTTGTAGTTCTTACAGAATTATTTTAAAAACAGTGCTTCTAGTAGTTAGTTTAGTTTAAGGAGATTTGAAAAACCTGCTAGATGATTAAGTGGCTTCTCATAAAAGATTTTTAAACAACTTATATCTGGATAGTGAAATAGTTTTAGATAAAATCATAATTTAAAATTTAAAACTATGGGACTTCCTGGTGGTCCAGTGGTTAAGATTCCATGCTCCCAGTGCAGGGGGCACAGGTTTGATCCCTGGTTGGGGAAATAAGATCCTGCATGCTGCATGGTGTGGCCAAAAAATAAAATAAAATAAAATAATAAAAAATGTATAAAATAAATTGCATTTGAATTTTACGTAAAATATAATTTAACAAAATGTATAACTTAAAATTGCTAGTTGTAACATTTTAGCTAATAAAGACATAAGTGATGTTAAAAACAGAGTGTATAAGGAATGGTTCTATGAATGTATTATAAACATAGAATCAGTATTTCATATCTTTTAAAAAAAAAATATATATATATTTATTTATTTGGTTGCACCAGGTCTTAGTTGTGGCAGGTGGGCTCCTTAGTTGCGGCTCCAGGGCTCCTTAGTTGTGGCATGCAAACTCTTAGTTGTGGCATGCATGCGGGATCTAGTTCCCCAACCAGGGACCAAACCCAGGCCCCCTGCATTGGGAGCACAGAGTCTTATCCACTGTGCCACCAGGGAAGTCTCAGTATTTCATATCGAATTCAATTCCTTTTCTTAATTTTCAGGAAATCCAGCAATTGGAATTTTGAAATATAAAGAAAAGTATTACACTTTCAATACCAGAGATGCTGCATATTCATTTGCAGAAAATCCTGAAAATTACAGTGATAAAATTAGAGAAAAAGCCAAAAAAAATGCAGAATTGATTCAGCTACTAGAACTTCATCAACAGTTTGAAACCCTTTTTCCATATTCTCAGGTAAGCAATGTTGGCGTTTTAAGAATTCATGACATTTAAAAGTGTAGTTAATAAAAAAAGTTACATTTTTTTGTAGAGTGGTCCCCCAAGTCCAGGCAAGAGACAGGGTCAGAATGAGGGCCTTTACAGGTTATCTGAAAGGGGTTCACATCTGAAGATGGAAACTAAGGGAATCCACAAAGAATAAATGAAAAGAGGACAAGGAGTCAAATTGATGAATTAGACTGGAAAAATCTGAAAGAGCAAGACTACATTTAGATAAATAATTGGAACTACAGTATTTCCTTATCTAAAGTGGAAGGAGCTTAGCACAGATAACATAGGTGGTAACTTAGGCACAGAATTGTCAAATAATTTAACAGGTTTAAATTGCGGTAGTCTGAAAGGCCACAAAATGGATCTGAAGGTGTGTTTCTGTGTGTGTGTGTGTGTGTGTGTGTGTGTGCCGATTCCTTAATTCATTCAGCAGATACTGAGCTGCTTGCTGTGCACCAGGCATGATTCTGGGCACGTTGAACAAAGCAGGTAGCAATCCCTGCCTGCGTGGGGCTCACATTCTACCACTGTGTATCCTTGTTTTCTTCCTCTTTGTCTCTCGTTTGTACTGTTCACATTTTAATTGCTCTTTCTGTCATCCTCTCTTGTTTAATTTACCTCTTTTAAACTCACTAAACTAAAACCCTGCAATACATGGTTTATGAATGGTTTGTGTTTGTTATATTTATCAACATTTTGACAGTGAAGCAGGTGGGTGTGGGTACGACTGACCAGGTTGGCAGGGATCCCAGCAGTGACTGGTAAGAGGACGATGGGGCTGGTGACAGTGAGGAACAGAGGATGGTCTGAACACTTGGGCAGGAAGACTGACAACCAGCCAAGGACAACGTGGTCAGAAGTGGGCAGCTGTTGGCACTCTTGTTCTGATACCATGCTGCCAGTCTGTTGATGTGATGCTCCAGCTGCCCTTTTAAGATAGCACAAAGACAATGAAAGGCTAGAATCAGATAACCAGGAAGCTGTGCTGTATGTAGATACTTGTCTATTAAAGAACAGTTTTCCTCTACATATCTGGTCTTGTTTTTCCCTTTCTGTGTATTTAATCCTTCACTGACCTTTAATACCTATGGAAGTGAGTATTCTTTCTTCATATTTCAATGCTGTATTCATTATTTTTTCTTTCCATTTACTTGCATAATATTGTAAATTATCTTTTCAGCATCTTTTTACCTACCTAAGTATATCATAAGATCATTTTGAAGGCAAAAATTATATCTTATGCTAAATGGTAGGCGTTCAGTAATCATCTGTTTCTTGATTTGGGGAAAGAAGTTCATCTCTTCCCCCTCCTCTTTACTAGGACTTGAGTTTCTTAAACCTCTGCCACCCGCTCCAGCAACTTCATTTCCAGCATAATCATAACTTGTTTAGCCTGGAATCACTGAATACTTAATATTTTAATAGTGATCTTCTGGGTACTTTGGCAGAAAGATGAATATATTCCACTAAAATAGATAATAATCTGCTATGTATGCAGAGCTTGAGTTTAAGATATATTCTAAAGATGTTCTGATACTTTAAACAAATGTGATGTATACCTAATATTTAATAGCTATTCTAAACTTCTATCTATTTCCAATAAGGTATTCACTTATGCTCCCCACTGTGAAAATTGGAGAGGGACATTTGACTTGGGATGAGTGATGTTAGGTTTTCTCCTTCCAAAATACACCTCCTACATTAAGTTCAAAAAATCAGGCACAAATCCATAATGCCTGGGAAAGTAATTACATTTGGCTCACTAATTATGAACTTCTTTTTATTTTGCTGGTATTTACAAGTATGTTTCATGTTCTTGTTTTCCTAATGTTTTGTCAGTTTTAGCTAAATATTTTAGTTATCTGTAAATAATGTTTATTTTTTACAAATATTAATTACAAAACTCCACTTCTTTAGATGAAAGAGGTTGACAAACATTATATAAAACCAATTGCAAAGTGTGAAAGTAGCACACAGACGGATACACATTTATTGCCACCAACAATTGTGAGATCATATGAGTGGAATGAATGGGAATTAAGAAGAAAAGCTATAAAATTGGTTTGTAACAATATTTTCTAAAATTATTTATAGGTTGGGGAATTTTAATATGTTGTTACTCATAGAGTTGGTAAGCTAAAATATTTATATAAAATAGTTGTACACAGTTTTTTTGCTAAAATAAAAATAATTAGTATAATTTATAATTTTCCAGCTTTACATTGTAAGATTATCTTCTAGGTTTAAAAAAAAAATTAGTTTATTTATTTATTTATTTTTGGCTGCGTTGGGTCTTTGTTGCTGCACGTGGGCTTTCTCTAGTTGCAGCAAGTGAGGGCTACTCTTTGTTACGGTGCGAGGGCTTCTCACTGTGGTGGCTTCTCCTGTTGCAGAGCACGGGTTCTAGGCATGCGGGCTCAGTAGTTGTGGTGCACGGGCTTAGTTGCTCTGAGGCATGTGGGAATCTTCCTGGACCAGGGATCGAACCTGTGTCCCCTGCATTGGCAGGCGGATTCTTAACCACTGCACCACCAGGGAAGTCACTATCCTCTAGTTTTAAGCATATATAGAAATACAGAAGCATGAAACTGCTCTCACATTATATCAGCCAGTAACTAGAACAATGATAGTTGCTACCTTTCTCTCTATCTCCTTTTCTCAATCTCTACTCTCTCTACTGATCTATATAATAGTTTTAATTAATTGTGCTAACCTATGAGGTGCTAGTGTTTAAAGCCCTGCAGCTTCCTCTAATCATTTAAAGCATACCCTTCTCTTTCTTGGACTTCTTTTTGAGGAGCAGAATGTTACTGCTCTTATACAGATACAGTCCCCTTTTATTGTCAACTTGTTCTCTCCAGACGTCTCACTTGTCCTTCTGATTCGCAGTCATCTTAATCAGAGTAGGTACCTACCCTTGAAGCCCTCTTTGAAACTCTCATCCCTATCTGACTCAGTGGAATTCCCCCCACTCTTCCTTTTGATAGTATCTGGTCATTTTAAACAATAAATATTTATAGTGTGAAGGAACAAACTCTTTTTATAACTGTAGCCTTTTCTCAGTATATTTTATCCAGCTCTTTAATGGAAATCAGGTGTGGAAATAAAGGAAGACTACTCAAATGAGAACAGGGCTATTTGAAGCTTGCTGTATCAAGGGAGCCAGTCACCATCACTTGTGTTTGGCAGAGACTCAAAGTTGGGGAGAGGAGTGGGAAAGTTTTATAGTGAAAAAGGGGAAGGCTTCAGGTATTCCTCTGATTGGAGGATATTGACAGGGGAAACTGGAGGCGGGCTAACTAGCAGCGGGCCATGGGGGGCATCTTTTGTGATTGGCTTAGTGAGCATATTTGGCTTTCTCTGGTTGGTCCAGAGATGGAAGGGGAAGCAGCAGGAAAAAAAAAAAAAAAAAAAAAAATAGGGCGGTTCTGCTGTTCTGAGATGATTGCTACAGCTACCGAGGTTGTGGTTGTGGTTTGGCTTCCAAGACTGGTTGCTGCAGAGGTTGTGGGTTAGAGTTCTGTTATCATATAAGGTCCATCCTAGGTCCGTTTGTATATTGAGTCTCTCTTTTCACTAACCCCATCATTTCCATTGCCACCCTCTCTGGTGGCAGCTTTTCAGTCCCCTGATTTCTCAAGATGCGGAAGGTTCAGCTTCCTGGAATATTTTCCAGATCAGCGGTCCCCAACTTTTTTGGCACCAGGGACCGGTTTCGTGGAAGACAGTTTTTCCACGGGGGAGGTGGGGGATGGCTCAGGCGGTAATGGGAGCGATGGGGGCGTTGGGGGGCGATGGGGAGCGATGGGAGCGATGGGTGCGATGGGGAGCGATGGGGGCGATGGGGGCGATGGGGGTGATGGGGAGCTATGGGGGCGATGGGGAGTGATGGGAGCGATGGGGAGCGGAAGATGAAGCTTCGCTTGCTCGCCTGCCGCTCACTTCTTGCTGTGTGGCCGGGGTCCTAACAGGCTGCGGACCGGTACTTGTCCTCGGCCCGGGGGTTGGGGACCCCTATTCCGGATCATTGTTCCATTAGCATTCTTACCAGTTACTCTTCTGTAGTTCATGAAGCTCCTATTCCCTGCATTCTTTTCTGTTATCTATCAATACTACACTCACTTGAGCTCATCAGATGCATACTGGGTAACCGTATATATATCCTACCACCTTGTTCTTCAGGAACTAATAGTCTAGCAAGTGACATTGATACACTAAAAATATTTTAGTATCTCTTGGTAAGTGGCATAACAGAAGTGAAATAAAAATTCTACTCCATTGACTTAGGTGATATTTTAAGTTGGTCCTGAGATACACATAGACAAAGGAGAAGAGAGGAGTGATGGTTGGACAGGATATGAGAGGTATAGGTGGCAGATTAGGTCTGGCCTGGAAACGTTAAGAGAATGCAGTGTTCAATGGGGCTGAACCTCATACTGACTGGACCCTCTCTTCTCACTCCTCGACTTCATTCTTCTTCCCACCTTAGACAGAATTATCCCCTAGAATTGCAGCATGTTGAATGCCAGCTCCCCATGTATTACCAACATGACCTGTTGTTAAGACAAAGCTGAATATATGGCTTAGAGCTGTAAGGGAAACCACCCCTTCAGCAGAGCTTTGCAATGTCTCAGAGGTGGAACAGCAAGGTCAGGATTTATTGAGACTTTGAAGTTTGGTTGAAGGCAGGTCTTTTGATGCCTGGGCTCAGTCAGGGGATGTGTTGGGGACCTGAACTGGGTTGTAAAGATTATGAAAAAGCAGTCCAGGATTGATGGGAATAGCAAGGTGAATCTTCAGGCAAGGGATGCAGAGTCTTAGGGCTTCTTCTGTGTGTTAATGCTTACCACTGAAGAGTCATGCGTCTTTCAGGATGTTCTGTAATGAACAACCAAGTTATTTGCTTTGGCAAGAGTCTCTTGGAATAGTAAAATTATGCTAGTGAAGACAAAGGAATAGCAAAGTCCTAGACGATAAGCTGTGTGTGGGAGTAGTTTTGGTTCTCAGTCACCTGCAGTGTCCCAAACGCTGAAATGTTTCCTCTAATTCCAGGTCTCTCCTTCTTAACTCACATGCTGTAGTCCCTTCTGAGTTTTTTCCTTGGACTTTACCACAACTTCAATAAAACTCTTATTCTCTTTTTTATAAACTCCTCCTTGCTTCCCAGCCTGAGCAATCTGTTTAACCTCATGTTTAGTTGTAATCTATAAAAGGAGTAAGCATAATATAGAAAAATGTAAAGTATTATCTGGAAACATCAGAGCTTTTTATATTAAAAGTTTTGGGTGAAGCCCATTTAGGTAAGACAATGGAAATCTTAAATTTTTGTCCTTTAAAAAAATAAGCCAAGAATGGTGGAAAAATCCAAGTTGTATGACTCTCAAAGTATAATAATGGGGCTTCCCTGGTGGCGCAGTGGTTGAGTCCGCCTGCCGATGCAGGGGACAGGGGTTCGTGCCCCGGTCCGGGAGGATCCCACGTGCCGCGGAGTGGCTGGGCCTGTGAGCCATGGCCGCTGGGCCTGTGCGTCCGCAGCCTGTGCTCCGCAACGGGAGAGGCCACAACAGTGAGAGGCCCGCATACCACACACACACACAAAAAAGTATAATAATGAATGAATTATTATATTATGATATTAACAAAGAATTGAGCTCACTGTAAGTTTGAATATGTATGTTCTCTCTTTGGGTCCATTTTCATTATTTAATCTATTTTCCTACTTCTCAGCAAAGGGTATTTATTTTCTATTATGTTCTAAATTTTCCAGTGTTTTAATGTTTTGCAGAAACATGTTATGTTGAAAGACTAATTTCTTTGTGCATTGAGAGAAAAAAAAAAGGCGTATACTAACTGGTACCTGAGAGTATTTTATTTGTTCTTTAGAGAAATGTTCATTCCTGTGTATTCTCTTTCTACTTAGGCCAATTTGCGTCGGAAAGTTACTCACTCGGTACAGACTGATCTTAGTCACATGAGAAGAGACAATTGTTCCCAGGTGTACCCTTCAAAGGATGCTAGCACACAGTCAATGAGGGAAGGCAGCAGCCAAGTACCCCGGCCCCAGATTTACATAGCTGGTTTCTGCGGGGGCCATACCAAGACCACCTGTGAAGTCAAGGTGAACTTAACTAGAGCCATTGATGAAACCTAGTTAGAGACCACACTTTTAACGTAGATACCACTAAATTGTGAACAATGGCAAATATTTAAAAGTATTTTTGCATCCATGAAAATTAGCTAATTTTGTGGGGCTGGCACGTTCATTGGTGGTATGAATGTTTTTGGGTTCTCACCCATATGCACTGTCAAACTGCTACAACAAATGAAAAACAGTTTTCTGTAATACATTTTTCATTCTATTAAAATTGCAAAGTAAAACTGTCCATTCCTCTTTGACTTGTAAGAAAAAGTTTGGCAGCATTAAGACTGAAGTTATTAGATGTTAATATAAGATGATTAGATATTAATATATATAAGATTGTTATGCATGGGATAGAAATTTATGTAGATAACTTTTTATGTATTGATATAAGATTATTGTACCTGGGATAGAAGTTTATTTCAAAAATCATATTTAATGTTGAACATTAGAAATTTAAACCATAATCAATATTTTCAGCTTCATTAGCTATTAAATGTAACATGGATTAAATTGATATGTAATAAGACCTCACTAATTTGGAACATTTAGAACAAAGATCCACATGATGTTTTTATTTTTTTAAATTTTATTTAAAAAATATTTATTTTTATTATGTATTTTTTTAAAGATGTTGTGGGTAGGAGTTTATTAATTAATTAATTTATTTATGGCTGTGTTGGGTCTTAGTTTCTGTGCGAGGGCCCTCTCTAATTGTGGCACGTGGGGGCCACTCTTCATCACGGTGCATGGGCCTCTCACTACAGCAGCCTCTCCTGTTGCGGAGCACAGGCTCCAGACGCGCAGGCTCAGTAGTTGTGGCTCATGGGCCTAGTTGCTCCACAGCATGTGGGATCCTCCCAAACCGGGGCTCGAACCCGTGTCCCCTGCGTTAGCAGGCAGATTCTCAATCACTGCGCCACCAGGGAAGCCCCTATTATGTATTTTTTAAAATTTATTTTGGCTGCACTGGGTCTTAGTTGAGGTATGCAGGATCTTCGTTGTGGCATGCGGGATCTTTAGTTGCAGCATGCAGACTTCTTAGTTGTGGCATGTGGGGGGCATGTGAACTCTTAGTTGCGGCATGCATGCAGAAGCTAGTTCTCTGACCAGGGATCCAACCTGGACCCCCTGCATTGGGAGTGCGGAGTCTTACCCACTAGACCACCAGGGAAGTCCCACATGATGTTTTTTAAAATCTGGAAATTTTACATGGAATCTGGATTCTGGCCCCTTGAAAAGATCGGAATATCTAGCAGCACTCGGCCAGCATTCCTGTAACTAGTAGCTTTGCCCTTTCTTAGGGCAGGTACTTCTGGTTTTAATTCTTGCTGCCTTACGGGTCTCCTACTTCATTCCTTTGACCTATTTGCCTGACTCCATAGGTTGTGTTTAGGGCCCCTGTCAATTACTGATAGCCAAATTTTAGAAATGTTGTTTTGTTGCTGCCTTACACACTCCCAATACCTAAGCATGGATAATGAAGTCTCTCAAGCGGAGGGCCTGTTAAAACTTGCCTTGGCAGCCTGGGGGCAGGGGGTGTCATTTATATTTAGCACATATTTTTGGCTTAGGTGACTCTTACTAAGGTGTTTGTATAATTTATTTTCTATGTAGGTTAAATGTTACTTATAATATGATATGCTTCAAAATCCATTTTTCTCAGATACTATAAAGGTAAACTTCAAACAGATCTACTTCTAAGTTGTCATGATTTTCATACCTGTAGTTTAATTTTTTTATTGGAGTACAGTTGATTTACAATGTGTTAATTTCTGCTGTACAGCAAAGTGGTTCAGTTATCCATATATCTACATCCTTTTTTATATTCTTTTCCATTATGGTTTATCACAGGATATTGAATATTGTTCCCTGTGCTCTACAGTAGGACCTTGTTGTTTATCATACCTGTAGTTTAAAAATGAAGTTAAAGATGGGCTGGCTGGCTGTTGAGGCAAGGCCTGGGGGTGGGGGGTGGAGTGGACGTGGGGTGGGGAGGGCTCTGTGCCTGAAGAGGGTGGTTACAGCTAATACTAAACTTTGCAAATTCAGGAATTTGATTTTACCTGTTCTAATCAACCCTCCTTTGATTCTGCAAGATTCCTAAACACAGAAAAGGATGGTTGATAAGCCACAAGTTGGGGTTACCAAGTTAGGGCTGAAAGTAGAATTGCCAAGTGCTTAAAAATACCAAATACTATTTGAAAAGCTAAATATCAGAAAGTCCTCTGGTAAGTACAACAGGATGAGAATACAGGGAGCTATAGATCAAACGGCAAACTCGTCTCCTCCCAAGACCTCCACTGTCTACCCAGGCCCCATCACTCTCTAAAGATTTCCAACCATATGTTGGGCCCAGTGTCAGTTGGTTACCCCCATTCCAGCAGGTCACAGGCCGAACTCATTTCCTCTACTGAACTTGTTTCTCTCTCTGTATTTCCTTCGGTGGTCAAAGGCATCACTACCTACTCAGTAGCATAAATTAAAAACTTCCGGATTGTCTTTCTCACACAGCCCCCGCATTTAACTAGTCACCAAGCCCTGTTGATTTGGCTTCATCTGCCTTTGGGAACCGTGTCTTCCTATTCTCACTGCTATGGCCGTAGTTTAGGACTTAGTCCTATTGCCTGATTTATCGGCGTAATTTTTCTAACACACAAATTTGATCAGGTCACCTGGCTTCCTCCCCTACAACCTTCACTTCCCTTGTTTGAAAAGACACTTTTCCATTGTCTGGGGGATACAAACCCCTTGCCGTATTATATAAGACTTTTCATATATATCCTGTATCTTCCAGTTTCATTTTCTGCCCCCTCGTTTCTCTGCACACACTACACATACAGGCACATGGAGCCCAAGCTCTTCGAGTATGTTACGGTCTTTGACACCATCCCTCTCCGTGCTTGCTTGTCACTCTGTCCCCTGGAATGTACTCCACAGCTACCCTCAGGAAATCTGTTTGTCCCCATGAAATCTGTTGATCAGATTTTACTTTTTCAGTGAAGGTTTTCGCCGTCACCTTTGACAGAATTAATTGCTCTTCCTTTGGGTTTTCACTGGATTTTATTCATATTCTTATTATAACACTTGAAGTAAAAAGGTCTATGTGTGTCCATCTGTATTCTCCCTGTTAGACTGTGCATTTCTTGAGATTTGAACTGAGTTTTAGTCATTCTTATATCCCTGGTATTGTTATAGTACCTTGTTGGATGAATGAATTTTAAAAGAAAAGGAATGAAAGAAAGGACAAACTGGAAGCAGAGTACTGGTTGAGTGATTATTCTAATAGTCAAGGTGGTAGTTCAGTCGCAAGGTAGTTTTTGGAAAAGAGGGAGAAAAACTGAGAGGAAAAGGAAGATCATCTATGGGGAAGGTGGTGGGAAATAAAGTTGGATAAGCAGGGTTGGTGTAGATTTTGGAGGACTCTGAAAGCCAGGCAGAGGAATGTGTTGCCTTCCTGTAGTAGGATATTAGAAAACTCTGGCAGATTCTTGAACAGAAGACCCATTGTGGGAGAGAGATACTGGAATTGGGGAGACGGTGAGGAAGCTGTTACAAGAGTTAGGGCATTGTGGTAATGGAAGACATGAAGGCGCAAATGTGAGATTTAATGAAGGGAATCTAACATTCCAGGGAAGGGAAGGGAAAATCAAAGTCTCTACCCTAGGGTTTCTAGGAAACAAAGGATAATTGAGAAGAGGAACTGGTTGGTCAAAAAAGATAATGTGGGGCTTCCCTGGTGGCGCAGTGGTTGAGAGTCTGCCTGCCAGTGCAGGGGACACGGGTTCGTGCCCCGGTCCGGGAAGATCCCACATGCCGCGGGGCGGCTGGGCCCGTGAGCCATGGCCACTGAGCCTGCGCGTCCGGAGCCTGTGCTCCGCAACGGGAGAGGCCACAACAGTGAGAGGCCCGCGTATCGCAAAAAAAAAAAAAAAGATAATGTGTTCATTACTGGAAATTTTGAGTTTAAGAAATGACAAAGATAGTAAAGCAGAGGTGACTGGAATTTGATCTGGAGAAAGATAATTTGGGGGATCATCCCCAACGAATGGGGATGCAATGAGGAGGAAGAGATGAGACAGAGGAACAGTCAGAAGAGTAGAAAAAGATGTAAAGAAAGCTCTGTGATCATGGAAGTAAAGTCTAGGCCTACTACTTATTAGCTGTGTTATTTAAACTCTCTCTGCTGCAGTTTCTTCATCATAAAAACTGGGGTAATAACATTTCCCAACTCGCTGGGTTGTTGAGAGGATTAAATGAGTTAGTTAACACGTGTAAAGCATTTGCCTGGTAAGTGCTTGTCATTGTTAGCCAGGAGAGAAGCCCCAGTGTTTCATTTCTGCTGCACTCCCACCTCATTTTCCCCGATTTCCGTTTTCTAGCTCTTAGCGCCTAGACTAATGCTAGGCACATTAGGACTTTGAGTAAATGTCTGATGAACAAACACAAGAGAATGAGGAATGGAGTTGGCAGCCGCTAAGCTGTTTTAATAGAGTTGGCTTGAGTAGAAATAAGATTGCAGCCAGCGAAGCAGAAAATTGTAGAACTAAGTACAGAGTACTTACCAGTGACTGGCAGGAAAAGAGAAACGGGATTATGGGAACTAAAAATGGAAGCAGAGGCAAGGGAGAGTTAAGCTCAAATGAGAAATGTTTAGATACTGATGATTTTTACTCATATTTAACTCTTTTAGTTCAGACACTGAATTGTACGTTGTCTCTTTGTATTTTTAAACAAATTTTCTCAATTCTAAAATGCAACAGTTCTTCTGGCTTATCTTTAGTAATTTTATACCATAGGAAAGAGTTGTTTTAAAATAATAACCTAGCAAATTGGTTTTGGATGTTTTCTTAATAGCAGGATGAGAATAATATGCTTAATCTCATTCTGTCTACAGTTTGAGATTTGTCTACACGGTTCTTTATGGCTCATGGTTTACTATACTTTAAACCTTACCACTCTTAGTAATCCATTATACAGCGACCACAGGTGAACTACAGCCTCCTGAAGCCTTTTGGTATTTGCTTCCTGCACAGTCTTCTTGTTTAATGAATGAAGTTCACACTTTTATATGCTTTGTTACTAATGGAGACACAGTGGGCTTCCTTTCGCACAGTTCACTGGGACTAGGGTAGCTCTGACACCAGAGCAGGGATAGAAGTGAGCAGGGTATCGAGACAAATGCTGCAGTTTGATAGTGGCAATCAGGGATATCACTGGGGTCTCAAATGGAAATAGCAACAGCTGCTGAAAGGTTATTCCATCACCAGGCAAATGAGCTTATGGCTCACAGGTTGGAGATGGCTGCTCCTTGCCCTAACCAAGGTGTGTATAGAAAACTAGGCATACATAAAAGAAACACATTCAACTGACATTCGCCCTCGAAGACTTGGGATCATTAGAAATGAGAAAGTAAAAATTAGCTTCAACTAAGAATATAAATATCTGCTTGGCCATTCATTGGGTTGGGATAACGAACACAGAAATCCCAGCTGCAGAGTTAACAGGAAATAGCATACCTCTCAAGGACATGCTACAGTTGTAAAGTATAATAACAACCCCCTTTTCTGAGTGTCTGCTTTCTAATTCACTGAAAAATTTTGTGCTCTAAAATCGTACGCTACTAGGAACCTTGTTGTTGAAATTGTATCAGGAAGAATGAAACACTCCTTCCTTGCCTGAAGGATTTAAGTCACTTTGACACGAAGAAGCAGCCTCAGTTTCCAACCTAGGTGCAAAGCCTTCATTTAAGGGGCTCCTGAATACAGCAGTCCACATCTAGAGTAACTTCAGAGTTTCCAAGAAACAGGATCCTGAGACTATTCTGCAGTCCAGATCTGATGTTGAGTTTCTCACACACAGCCCTGCTTTGAAGCTATCAAAATATTGCTTCTTTTTATTTATTTATTATTTTTTTAAACATCTTTATTGGAGTATAATTGCTTTACAGTGTTGTGTTAGTTTCTGCTGTATAACAAAGTGAATCAGTTCTACATATACATATATCCCCATATCTCCTCCCTCTTGCGTCTCCCTCCCACCCTCCCTATCCCACCCCTCTAGGTGGTCACAAACCACCAAGCTGATCTCCCTGTGCTATGCGGCTGTTTCCCACTAGCTATGTATTTTACATTTCATAGTGTATATTTGTCCATGCCACTCTCTCGATTTGTCCTAGCTTACCCTTCCCCCTCCCTGTGTCCTCAAGTCCATTCTCTACGTCTGCGTCTTTATTCCTGTCCTGCCCCTAGGTGCTTCAGAACCATTTTTTTTTAAGATTCCATATATATGTGTTAGCATACGGTATTTGTTTTTCTCTTTCTGACTTACTTCACTTTAGGTCCATCCACCTCACTACAAATAACTCAATTTTGTTTCTTTTTATGGCTGAGTAATATTCCATTGTATATACGTGCCACATCTTCTCTATCCATTCATCCCTCGATGGACACTTACGTTGCTTCCATGACCTGGCTATTGTAAATAGAGCTGCAATGAACATTGTGGTACATGACTTTTTGAATTATGGTTTTCTCAGTGTATATGCCCAGTAGTGGGATTGCTGGGTCATATGGTAGTTCTATTTTTAGTTTTTTAAGGAACCTCCATACTGTTCTCCATAGTGGCTGTATCAATTTACATTCCCACCAACAGTGCAAGAGGGTTCCCTTTTCTCCACACCCTCTCCAGCATTTGTTGTTTGTAGATTTTTTTGATGATGGCCATTCTGACTGGTGTGAGGTGATACCTCAATGTAGTTTTTTTTTTTTTTGCAGTACGCGGGCCTCTCACTGCTGTGGCCTCTCCCGTTGTGGAGCACAGGCTCCGGACACGCAGGCTCAGCGGCCATGGCTCACAGGCCCAGCCGCTCCACGGCATGTGGGATCCTCCCGGACCGGGGCACGAACCCGTGTCCCCTGCATCGGTAGGCGGGGCATGAACCCTTGTCCCCTGCATCGGCAGGCGGATTCTCAACCACTGCACCACCAGGGAAGCCCCTTCAATGTAGTTTTGATTTGCATTTCTCTAATGATTAGTGATGTTGGGCATCCTTTCATGAGTTTGTTGGCAATCTGTATATCTTCTTTTGAGAATGTCTGTTTAGGTCTTCTGCCCATTTTTGGATTGGGTTGTTTTTTTGATATTGAGCTGCTTGTAAATTTTGGGATTAATCTTTTGTCAGTTGCTTCATTTGCAAATATTTTCTCCCATTCTGCGGGTTGTCTTTTTGGCTTGTTTATGGTTTCCTTTGCTGTGCAAAAGCTTTTAAGTTTCATTAGGTCCCATTTGTTCATTTTTGCTTTTATTTCCATTTCTCTAGGAGGTGGGTCAAAAAGGATCTTGCTGTGATTTATGTCATAGAGGATTCTGCCTATATTTTCCTCTAAGAGTTTGATAGTGTCTGGCTTTACATTTAGGTCTTTAATCCATTTTGAGTTTATTTTTGTGTATGGTGTTAGGGAGTGTTCTAATTTCATTCTTTTACATGTAGCTGTCCAGTTTTCCCAGCACCACTTATTGAAGAGGCTGTCTTTTCTCCATTGTGTATTCTTGCCTCCTTTATCAAAAATAAGGTGACCATACGTGTGTGGGTTTATCTCTGGGCTTTCTATCCTGTTCCACTGATCTCTATTTCTGTTTTTGTGCCAGTACCATACTGTCTTGATTACTGTAGCATTGTGGTATAGTCTGAAGTCCAGGAGCCTGATTCCTTTAGCTCCGTTTTTCTTTCTCAAGATTGCTTTGGCTATTCTGGGTCTTTTGTGTTTCCATACAAATTGTGCAATTTTTTGTTCTAGTTCTGTGAAAAATGCCATTGGTAGTTTGATAGGGATTACATTGAATCTGTAGATTGCTTTGGGTAGTATAATCATTTTCACAATGTTGATTCTTCCAATCCAAGAACATGGTGTATCTCTCCATCTATTTGTATCATCTTTAATTTCTTTCATCAGTGTCTTATAGTTTTCTGCATACAGGTCTTTTGTCTCCTTAGGTAGGTTTATTCCTAGGTATTTTATTCTTTTTTGTTGCAAAATATCACTTCTTTTTAAATTTCACCTAACTCCATTCTTCCCCCACATTCTATAACTCTGTCTTTTCCTTTGTTTCCTGAGACCTCCCACAGTTATTCTGGTGTGCAGTCTCTCTCGCTGGAATGAGCCAATAATCCTGACTCTGTCTGACTATAGGTTTGTCCCTGGTGGTTTTGGGCTGACCACGTTAGGACAAAGGGCATCAAAATCTAGTCAAGGTTTATGGCAATTGAGTAGAAAGTCTTCACAGGCAATGAAAATTTACAGGAAAGCTGGGATTCAGCAGCATGATATGTATGTGGATGAGAAATGCCACAAAACTGGCCCAAAAGCATTTTACCCACCACCCTAATTATGATCTGTGTGTGTGTGTGTGTGTGTGTGTGTGTGTGTGTAATACTGTTCTCCCCCAGAAGGAACCATAGTTTCTTGAAGTGTAGTTGATTCCATGGCCTAGGACAGGGAAGAATGAAGATTGGCCTGGAACCTGGAACCTGGAAATCAAAAATGCTTCAAAAAGCTTGTGCAGATTTAAAGGAGTAGGCTTACAGGGACCATACTGGGACAATTTGAGTGTCCAGAGGAGAATAATTAGAGTTAATTGAAGTTGAGACTCTAATGATACTCCAAAATGGGAAGAGATAAATAAACTGTACAGAGCAGTAGGTATAAAACAAAAGAAGAAATGTCTGATAGAATATTTTTAATTGTCACAATTAATTTCAAGTACACATATGAATTTTTGTTTAAGTATATGTATAAGAAATACACAGCATGGAACTGAATAATTCCATAAGTGAGAACTGTACCAATTACAGGAAGAGGTGATCAGCACCAGTGAGCACACGTACACCAGGCAGAGGGAAGATCCAACAGTGTCCCACAGTGAGATTAATCAAACGTCTGACTGTATAAACTGTGATCTCCTTCTGTGAGCCCCTTCTGATATTAATGTGATGCTAATAAGGAATGCAAAATATTCCAGTAATGTTAATAGACTCTCTCTCTCTCTCTCTCTCTATATATATATATATATATATATATATGTATATAATGATAAGACAATGTTATATAACATTGACCACCCAAACCTTTAAAAAGTCATTTTGGAGAAAGATCATGCCACAGAAGGTGTAGGCTGCTGGGCGTCTCAGAATCTTGTACTCACGTTCCTGTAAGAACTGAGGTACTTACATATTATTTTTAATCAATCCACATATCTTGAAGACCATTCATTTTGCCAGTGAATTATTTCTAACTTCGCTTATGCTAATTAATATGCTTCAGTAAACGTGGAGATCATAGCAGTTGAAGTAAATGCCTGTTGATATGTCTAATGTTTTCGAAGCCCCTTCGTTGTGCGAAGATCGTGCAGTTAGCATGTCTGGCTAGGTAAATATAATCAATGATAATGCTGACGATGAGGACACAGGCACAAGACTTCTGAACAATATGTAATATAAACTGTACAGTACGTCCCCTACATACAAACGAGGTCTGTTCCGAGAACATGTTTGTAAGTCCAATTTGTTCGTAAGTCCAACAAAGCTAGCCCAGGTACCCAACTAACATAATCGGCTATAGAGTGCTGTAATAGGTTTATAATACTTTCACACAAATAATACATAAAAAACAAACAAAAACTAAAACATTTGAAACCTTATAGTACAGTATCTTGAAAAGTACAGTAGTACAGCACAACAGCTGGCCTACAGGGGCTGGCATCGAGTGAACAGGTAAGAAGAGGTACTGACTGGAGGAGGGAGAGGAGGTGGGAGATGGTAGAGCTGAAGGATCGTCAGCAATAGGAGACGGAGGGCAGGCTGCAATTTCACTCACGCCTGACGTTGATGGAATGCACGTTCGCATCTTTGAAAGTTCGCCACCTGAAGGTTGGTATATAGGGGACTTACTGTAAGTTTAAATAAGAGGTAACAAAGGAGTTTAATGAAGGAGGAAGTTAAAGGAAGTTACAGAAGTTGCCAACGCTGTCGAAAGAAGTTTCTGTTACTTTACGAGTTCCTGGAGTTCTTGCTACAACAGCTTTGCCAGGCACGAATCCCTAAGTCTAAGCCCAATTCCTATTTGCCGCCCAGTCACCTGGTGAGGACTACAGCTCCCAGAAGGCAACGCTCCGCTCCCTTGACTCCGGCTTCCTTAGCCGGCCGGGAGTTGTAGTTTACAAGAGAGCGCCTTGGAACCGAGTTTTACGCACTCGTCAACATAGACTGGGCGGAACAGGCCTCTCCTCCATCCGGATCCTCCCGTTTTCCGCAGGCTTCCGATTCATTAGCCTAATCTTTGTGCTTAGCTGGGCGGGAATCCGTGGCTCGTCGGCCGGCGAGGCGCTCTAGGCCGAGCGGCTTTCGTCTCTATGACACCAGGAGGCGGTCCACGGTGTCCTGCGCAGCGCGCGCGAAGGGGGCGCGCGTCAGTTCCGCGCGGTGCTGTCGGGGAACCATGGCTCCCGTGAGAGGTGAGGCCGGGGGCTGCTGGGACTGGGGACTGGGGACCCCGCGGGGGGCGGTGGCGAGCGAGCGTCAGCGCTAGTCTGCACCTGTCGGCGGCCGGCCATCCTCCGCGCCCGCGGGGCTCTGGGGCCCAGGGGCCAGGCCGGGGAGTCGGGCAGCAGGAGTTTGTGTTGAGCCGCTCCCGGGCTTGAGCGCGCGCCGCCGCCGCTCGGGGCAGTCAGCCTTCCACTGCGGCTGCCTTCCCCGCGGCGTACTCCGCGCTGGACAGCTCGGCAGCCCAAAACTGCTCCTGCCTCGACGAGTTGGCAGTGGGTGGGAACCGAATTCAGACAGGCCCGGGCTGCGGCGGACCCGGAGAGGGGCCGGGGCGCAGGTGCGGGGCTGGAGACGCATCACCCAGCGGGAGGCAGGACCGGTCTCTGTCGCGGCCGGGGTCACCGCGGCTGCGGTCTCCGCTGCGCCTCCTGCCCTAGGATGCTCAGAGGCATAAGGGCATGCTCCGGGTGCAGAGCCTAAGCAGCGGCTGGCCCACGTAACAGCCACTAAAAACATCATTGGGGCATTAAAATAGCATTGCAGCCGTAACGAGGTGGAGAAAGCAGTCGTTAACAGAGTTACTTCCAAGGAGAAGGTTGTATGTAGTTAGAAGGAATACTTTGATATTTTGCCGGAGGGGTGGGGCGAGATCCACTCCCCCGCCCCCTTCCCCAGGGATAGCACATTAGAGTAATACTGTTTAATGACTAATTGCCATTTCGTGAGGGTGAGTCTGATTAACTCCGCAGCACTTCTGCTTTGCTGAGTCCGGTAAGTAAGTAAGGACCAGAGCTGAATTTCTGAATGGTAGAGCAGTAGCTAGGAGAGGTTGGGCAACACCCGGATTCTTTCTCCACCCTTCTTTCGTAGAGCTCTTGGCTTTACCTCTGAATAAACGTTGAGCAAATATTTAAAGAACAGCTTTTTGCATGGGTGCCAAATTATTTTCCTGGTTGAAAATATTTCCTGGTTTATCATTCAGGCCCTGCCCAGGGGGTACTGTCTGTAGTTGCATATGCTTCTCTTATTTGCTTCTCAAATAAGCCCAACCTTGAGTCTTTTCGTAGCAACACAGGAAGTAAAGGGAAAAAAGTAGAATTGTTTTGATAACTGACATAAAATAGGAATAGCGAGATTAATGGTGAAGGCGAGTTCAGAGTTACATAAGTCGAATCATTATCTGAAATAGTTGCCACAATTTACAGATTTAGGCTTATTGCCAATACAGGTTTGCTGTGCCTGGGTCATGTTATAAATCTTATATGCCCACTAGAAATGTGTAATACAAAACTGCAGTTTCCTGAGCTTCCTTATATTCACAAAGGATTTATTTATCTGGGACTTACTGAATTTCCAAGTTCTCAGGTGTTACAAATAATGTCTCCTCTAAAATATAGTAAAATATAACTGAGCAAAATATTTAAGTCCACGCTGTAAATTTCGTTTGGGGGGCATTTTCCACACAAAAACAGATACTGCGTGGGAGCTAATGGGAACTTTGTGAGAAGGAGAAAACACTGCTGATGTGCCAGTGTGCCCACTCAACAATGCAGTTGAGTTGTGGACTTTTTTTTTTCCTCGTGGCGGAGCCTCTGGGCATGCGGGGTGGAACTCACGCCCCCTGCAGTGGAAACGTGAAGTCTTAACCACTGGCCCACCTGGGAAGTCCCTGTACGGACTTTTGATATTACCCTGAAAAAAACCTGAAATTGCTAATAATTGAACTTTCATATTGGAGAATTAATGACTGGAGTGAAGCAGATATTTTGATCTAATGGTAAGCTGAAATTAGAGAAAATAATGCTTAAAAAAGCATTAAGTATTTTTAAAAAGTTTATTATATGTTTTAAAAGTGGTATTCTATACCAAAGCCCTATATGTTATACAAATATCTAAACTTATTTGCTTACTCTTCTATTTCCATCAGTAGTTATTTTCAAGAATATCATCTATATTCCCATTAATCATGATGCTAAGAGGTGTACTTTCAAAGTGTTAAACATTCACTATGTTGTTTTGGAATCAGGAACCTATATACGCTAAAATAAAGTAGTTTTTAGTTTGGCAATCCTAACAACTCTTATTTATGAAAGTATTGATAATCTAGGACATGGGCTGGTAAACTTTTTCTGTTAACAGCTGATGGTCTCAGTCATAACTACTCACCCTGCTGTTGCCGGGCAAAAAAAGTAGCCATAGATAGTTCAGAAACAAATGAGCGTCGCTGTGTTCCAGTAAAACTTTTTTTATGGACACTGAATCTGAATGGCATATAATTTTCATGCATCCCAAAAGATTAACGAAAAACTTTTTTCCAACCGTTTAAAAATGTAAAACTATTCTCAACTTGCAGGTCATATAAAAATGAGAGGAAATGTAGGTTGCTCACCCCTGATCAAGAAGATGGGAGGGCCTCCCTGGTGGCGCAGTGGTTGGGAGTCCGCCTGCCGATGCAGGGGATACGGGTTCGTGCCCCGGTCTGGGAGGATCCCATATGCCGCGGAGCGGCTGGGCCCGTGAGCCATGGCCGCTGGGCCTGCGCATCCGGAGCCTGTGCTCCGCAACGGGGGAGGCCACAACAGTGAGAGGCCCGCATACCGCAAAAAAAAAAAAAAAAAAAAAAAAAAAAGAAGATGGGAAATGCTTTCTCCTGTACTGCTGTTTATTTTTTAAGTTTTACATTTTCTCCTGTGTAGGAAAGTTTTAGAGCAAGCAAAGTATTACAGTAATCTCCTTCAATCCCTTTTACATTAACATTGCTTTTTGGGTCCTCGGATCTATGGGAAAGAAAGTTTAGGCAGAGAAGCTCTATTTCTTCTATTCTACCATATTATTTTTAGTTAAGACCTAATGTAATTTTAAAAATCTGCCTGAAATTTACAAATAATTCTTTAATTCACCCAGGGAAAAGTATTTATATTGAATAATCTGTTTCCTAGTGAGCTTCTACCTTACCATATAATTTATTTGAAACTCCTATTTTTTTTCCTGTGCAAGTCACCTTTGCATTGTGGTTAGGCTCCCACAGCGGTGAACAAAAGTGTACTTAGGTGAAATGTAGTTACAGTAGCAGCCCAGAGTTACCCCCTGTCCCTCTGGTTCTTAACCCAGGTTGTCAAAGTGTGGCCCATTGGTCAAACCCAGCCTATCACTTGTTTTTGTATGGCCTGTCAGCTAAGAATGGTTTTTACAGGTGAATGTTTGCAATTAATCTGATGGAACCCCAATTTTGAAGACCAATGAAGCAAAATATTACCCACCCACCCCATAGAATTCCCTTCTTCTCAATACTGTAAAGCATTGCACTCAATTATTATTATATTTTGAATTTGTCCAATTAAATATAAATTAAATGTGAAAGTATATTTTCTCTCTTGTCACCTAAGTACCTACATGATATCCTTGATTTTGCCTTGTGGCCTAAAAAACCTAAAATATTTACTCTTGGCCCTTTACAGAAAAAAATTTGCTGATCCCTGTTTAACATGTGCCTGAAGATTTGAAAGAAGGTTACAGGTAGCTGGGGATGAGAGAGGTGTGAAGTGGGTAAAGAAAGTAGACATAGTTTGAGCATTAGGTGATGGTAGTCTCAGAGCAGGGCTGGGAGTATGGAAGGAGCCCTGGTACCCCGGTGCTTGTGGTTTTATTGAAGGTGTTGGACTGGCCCTGGCACCTGAGTGAGATGGCTGCTGCTCAGATATACTTGCAAGAAGTTCTTAAATTGAGTGTTCATAAGTTGTGTATATTTCCTGGATTTCCAGTTTTACAGAACTTCATTCTTAATACTCTTTTATGGTGTTATGAATTATCTTTCTTATACTGCTATGAAATGAGAGGCTGGACATGATTTGTTTTTTATTATGATGAAGTTCTATATTATTTTATCACTCCATTATTCCTTTTGTTTTTCTGTTGTCTCTGTATTTAGAACATACATTGCAGTAATCGTTTTCATCTTGCTTTCGTGTTTTGCTTTCACAAGTATGAATTATAAAGATATATAAAGTATGTGATTTATAACATCCTAAACTAGAGTTAGTTATGCCACATAACCTTGCACTTAAGCCCTCCCCAGGAACAAAATCTATGCCTAACCAGTTGATACTTAAAGTCAGCTGTGTTTTGTGTGTGTATGTTTGTTTCTGTTCATGTAGTTGGAAAAAATTGTTTTGAAATAAATTTTTAAATGTATTTTTTGCTTGAAATTGGAAAGCATTTTGAGGTATAACACTGCTTAACTTTTATATACATAATATTGTCTACTAAATAATATCTTTGTTGCACGTATTTTCCAGAAAATGTCCATTTATTATTCAAGTTATACTGCTTGGCAGTGATGACCCTGGTGGCTGCAACTTACACCATAGCTTTAAGATACACAAGGACATCAGACAAAGAACTCTACTTTTCAACCACAGCCGTGTGTATCACAGAAGTTATAAAGTTATTGCTAAGTGTGGGAATTTTAGCTAAGTGAGTATAAATACTTTTTAGTGTGTTATTAATTTTTTACTCAGTTATGTTCTTTATCAGAAGATTCAAGCTACATCTTCGTATGTTTGATTGATTTAGAGCAGTCTTCCTCAATTCAGGACAGTTTTGCTCCCTCGGAGATATTATTTTGGTTGACCCAACGTGGGGGATGCTACTGGCATCAAGTAGGTGGAGGCCAAGGGTGCTGATAAACATCATACAATGTCCTGTCCTCCAGGACAGCACTCCATAACAAAGAATTACCCAGCCCCACATATTAGTAGTGCTGAAGTTGAAGAATTCCACCCTAGAGCAGGGGTTAGCAAACTGTGGCCCATTGGCCAAATCCAGTTTGCTGCTTATTTTTGTTGCAACAGAGACAGTATGGCTCACACAGCCTAGACTATTAACGATTTGGTTCTTACAGGAAACGTTTGCTGACTTCTGTTGTAGAAGAATATTATGATAATAATAGTTAACATTTCTTTTTTTTTTAAAGGACTTCAAATGCTTGGCTTATTTATTTATTTACATATATTTATTATTTATTTATTTATTTATTTATTTTTTACATCTTTATTGGAGTATAATTGCTTTACAATGGTGTGTTAGTTTCTGCTTTATAACAAAGTGAATCAGTTATACATATACATATGTTCCCATATCTCTTCCCTCTTGCATCTCCCTCCCACCCCCACCCCCCATCCCACCCCTCCAGGTGGTCACAAAGCACCGAGCTGATCTCCCTGTGTTATGTGGCTGCTTCCCACTAGCTATCTACCTTACGTTTGGTAGTGTATATATGTCCATGTCTCTCTCGCTTTGTCACAGCTTACCCTTCCCCCCCCTCACATCCGCAAGTCCATTCTCTAGTAGGTCTGTGTCTTTATTCCTGTCTTACCCCTAGGTTCTTCATGACATTCTTTTTTTCTTAAATTCCATATATATGTGTTAGCATACAGTATTTGTCTTTCTCTTTCTGACTTAACTTCACTCTGTGTGACAGACTCTAGGGCTATCCACCTCATTACAAATAGCTCAATTTTTTTTTTTTTATGGCTGAGTAATACTCCATTGTATATATGTGCCACATCTTCTTTACCCATTCATCTGATGATGGACACTTAGGTTGCTTCCATCTCTGGGCTATTGTAAATAGAGCTGCGATGAACATTTTGGTACATGACTCTTTTCGAATTATGGTTTTGTCAGGGTATATGCCCAGTAGTGGGATTGCTGGGTCATATGGTAGTTCTATTTGTAGTTTTTTAAGGAACCTCCATACTGTTCTCCATAGTGGCTGTACCAATTCACATTCCCACCAGCAGTGCAGGAGTGTTCCCTTTTCTCCACAACCTCTCCAGCATTTATTGTTTCTAGATTTTTTGATGATGGCCATTCTGACTGGTGTGAGATGATATCTCATTGTAGTTTTGATTTGCATTTCTCTAATGACTAGTGATGTTGAGCGTCCTTTCATGTGTTTGTTGGCTATCTGTATATCTTCTGTGGAGAAATGTCTATTCAGGTCTTCTGCCTATTTTTGGATTGGGTTTTTTGTTTTTTGGTTATTGAGCTGCATGAGCTCCTTATAAATTTTGGAGATTAATCCTTTGTCAGTTGCTTCATTTGCAAATATTTTCTCCCATTCTGAGGGTTGTCTTGGTCTTGTTTATGGTTTCCTTTGCTGTGCAAAAGCTTTGAAGTTTCATTAGGTCCCATTTGTTTATTTTTGTTTTTATTTCCATTTCTCTAGGAGGTGGGTCAAAAAGGATCTTGCTGTGATTTATGTCATAGAGTGTTCTGCCTATGTTTTCCTCTAAAAGTTTGATAGTTTCTGGCCTTACATTTAGGTCTTTAATCCATTTTGAGCTTATTTTTGTGTATGGTGTTAGGGAGTGATCTAATCTCATACTTTTACATATACCTGTCCAGTTTTCCCGGCATCACTTATTGAAGAGGCTGTCCTTTCTCCACTGTACATTCCTGCCTCCTTTATCAAAGATAAGGTGACCATATGTGCGTGGGTTTATCTCTGAGCTTTCTATCCTGTTCCATTGATCTATCTTTCTGTTTCTGTGCCAGTACCATACTGTCTTGATTACTGTAGCTTTGTAGTATAGTCTGAAGTCAGGGAGCCTGATTCTTCCAGCTCCGTTTTTCGTTCTCAAGATTGCTTTGGCTATTCGGGGTCTTTTGTGTTTCCATACAAATTGTGAAATTTTTTGTTCTAGTGCTGTGAAAAATGCCAGTGGTAGTTTGATAGGAATTGCATTGAATCTGTAGATTGCTTTGGTTAGTAGAGTCATTTTCACAATGTTGATTCTTCCAATCCAAGAACATGGTATATCTCTCCATCTATTTGTATCATCTTTAATTTCTTTCATCAGTGTCTTACAATTTTCTGCATACAGGTCTTTTGTCTCCTTAGGTAGGTTTATTCCTAGATATTTTATTCTTTTTGTTGCAGTGGTAAATGGGAGTGTTTTCTTGATTTCATTTTCAGATTTTTCATCATTAGTGTACAGGAATGCCAGAGATTTCTGTGCATTAATTTTGTATCCTGCAACTTTACCAAATTCATTGATTAGCTCTAGTAGTTTTCTGGTAGCATCTTTAGGATTCTCTATGTATAGTATCATGTCATCTGCAAACAGTGACAGCTTTACTTCTTCTTTTCCAATTTGGATTCCTTTTATTTCCTTTTCTTCTGATTGCTGTGACTAAAACTTCCAAAACTATGTTGAATAAGAGTTGTGAGAGTGGGCAACCTTGTCTTGTTCCTGATCTTAGTGGAAATGCTTTCAGTTTTTCACCATTAAGGATGATGTTGGCTGTGGGTTTGTCATATATGGCCTTTATTATGTTGAGGAAAGTTCCCTCTATGCCTACTTCTGGAGGGTTTTTATCATAAATGGGTGTTGAATTTTGTTGAAAGCTCTCTCCGCATCTATTGAGATGACCATATGGTTTTTTTCCTTCAGTTTGTTAATATGGTGGATCACGTTGATTGATTTGCGTATATTGAAGAATCCTTGCATTCCTGGAATAAACCCCACTTGATCATGGTGTATGATCCTTTTAATGTGCTGTTGGATTCTGTTTGCTAGTATTTTGTTGAGGATTTTTGCATCTATGTTCATCAGTGATATTGACCTGTAGTTTTCTTTCTTTGTGACATCCTTGTCTGGTTTTGGTATCAAGGTGATGGTGGCCTTGTAGAATGAGTTTGGGAGTGTTCCTCCCTCTGCTATATTTTGGAAGAGTTTGAGAAGGATAGGTGTTAGCTCTTCTCTAAATGTTTGATAGAATTAGCCTGTGAAGCCATCTAGTCCTGGGCTTTTGTTTGTTGGAAGATTTTTAATCACAGTGTCAATTTCAGTGCTTGTGATTGGTCTGTTCATATTTTCTATTTCTTCCTGATTCAGTCTTGGCAGGTTGTGTATTTCTAAGAATTTGTCCACTTCTTCCAGGTTGTCCATTTTATTGGCAAAGAGTTGCTCGTAGTAATCTCTCATGATCTTTTGTATTTCTGCAGTGTCAGTTGTTACTTCTTTTTCATTTCTTATTCTGTTGATTTGTATTGATTTGAGTCTTCTCCCTTTTTTCTTTTTTGTTTTTTTTTTGTTTTTGCGGTACGCGGACCTCTCACTGCTGTCATCTCGCCCGTTGAGGACCACAGGCTCTGGACGCGCAGGCGCAGCGGCCATGGCTTATGGGCCCAGCCGCTCCACAGCATGTGGGATTCTCCCGGACCGGGGTACGAACCCACGTCCCCTGCATCGGCAGATGGACTCCCAACCACTGCGCCACCAGGGAAGCCCTCCCTTTTTTTCTTGATGAGTCTGGCTAATGGTTTATCAATTTTGTTTATCTTCTCAAAGAAGTAGCTTTTAGTTTTATTGATCTTTGCTATTGTTTCCTTCATTTCTTTTTCATTTATTTCTGATCTGATCTTTATGATTTCTTTCCTTCTGCTAACTTTGGGGGTTTTTTTGTTCTTCTTTCTTTAGTTGTTTTAGGTGCAAGTTTAGGTTGTTTATTCAAGCTGTTTCCTGTTTCTTAAGGTAGGATTGTATTGCTATAAACTTCCCTCTTAGAACTGCTTTTGCTGCATCCCATTGGTTTTGGGTTGTCGTGTCTCCATTGTCTCATTTGTTTCTTGGTAGTTTTTGATTTCCTCTGATTTCTTCAGTGATCACTTCGTTATTAAGTAGGGTATTGCTTAGCCTCCATGTGCTTGTATTTTTTACAGATCTTTTCTTGTAATTGATATCTAGTCTCATAGCGTTGTGGTCGGAAAAGATACTTGATACAATTTCAATTTTCTTAAATTTACCAAAGCTTGATTTGTGACCCACGATATTATCTATCCTGGAGAATGTTCCATGAGCACTTGAGAAAAATGTGTATTCTGTTGTTTTTGGATAGAATGTCCTATAAATATCAATTAAGTCCATCTTGTTGAATGTATCATTTAAAGCTTGTGTTTCCTTATTTATTTTCATTTTGGATGATCTGTCCATTGGTGAAAGTGGGGTGTTAAAGTCCCCTACTATGAATGTGTTACTGTCGATTTCCCCTTTTATGGCTGTTAGTATTTGCCTTATGTATTGAGGTGCTCCTATGTTGGGTGCGTAAATATTTACAATTGTTATATCTTCTTCTTGGATCGATCCCTTGATCATTATATAGTGTCCTTCTTTGTCTCTTCTAATAGTCTTTATTTTAAAGTCTATTTTGTCTGATATGAGAATTGCTACTCCAGCTTTATTTTGGTTTCCATTTGCATGGAATATCTTTTTCCATCCCCTCACTTTCAGTCTATATGTGTCTCTAGGTCTGAAGTGGGTCTCTTGTAGACAGCATATATATGGGTCTTGTTTTTGTATCCATTCAGCCAATCTGTGTCTTTTGGTGGGAGCATTTAATCCATTTACATTTAAGGTAATTATCGATATGTATGTTCCTATTCCCATTTTCTTAATTGTTTTGGGTTTGTTATTGTAGGTCTTTACCTTCTCCTGTGTTTCTTGCCTAGAGAAGTTCCTTTAGCATTTGTTGTAAAGCTGGTCTGGTGTTGCTGAACTCTCTCAGCTTTTGCTTGTCTGTAAAGGTTTTAATTTCTCCATCCAATCTGAATGAGATCCTTGCTGGGTAGAGTAATCTTGGCTGCAGGTTTTTCTCCTTCATCACTTTAAATATGTCCTGCCAGTCCCTTCTGGCTTGCAGAGTTTCTGCTGAGAGATCAGCTGTTAACCTTATGGGGATTCCCTTGTGTGTTATTTGTTGTTTTTCCCTTGCTGCTTTTAATATGTTTTCTTTGTATTTAATTTTTGACAGTTTGATTAATATGTGTCTTGGCGTGTTTCTCCTTGGATTTATCCTGTATGGGACTCTCTGTGCCTCCTGGACTTGATTAACTATTTCCTTCCCCATATTAGGGAAGTTTTCAACTATAATCTCTTCAAATATTTTCTCAGTCCCTTTCTTTTTCTCTTCTTCTTCTGGAACCCCTATAATTCGAATGTTGGTGTGTTTAATGTTGTCCCAGAGGTCACTGAGACTGTCCTCAGTTCTTTTCGTTCTTTTTTCTTTATTCTGCTCTACAGTAGTTATTTCCACTATTTTATCTTCCAGGTCACTTATCGTTTCTCCTGCCTCAGTTATTCTGCTATTGATCCCTTCTAGAGTATTTTTAATTTCATTTATTGTGTTGTTCATCGTTGCTTGTTTCATCTTTAGTTCTTCTAGGTCCTTGTTAAATGTTTCTTGCATTTTCGCTATTCTGTTTCGAAGATTTTGGATCATCTTTACTATTATAATTCTGAATTCTTTTTCAGGTAGACTGCCTATTTCCTCTTCATTTTTTCATTGTGGTAGGTTTTTACCTTGCTCATTCATGTGCTGTGTGTTTTTCTGTCTTCTCATTTTGCTTATCTTAGTGTGTTTGGGGTCTCCTTTTTGCAGGCTGCAGGTTCGTAGTTCCCGTTGTTTTTGCTGTCTGTCCCCAGTGGCTAAAGTTGCTTCAGTGGGTTTTGTAGGCTTCCTGGTGGAGGGGACTAGTGCCTGTGTTCTGGTGGATGAGGCTGGATCTTGTCTTTCTGGTGGGTAGTTCCACGTCTGGTGGTGTGTTTTGCGGTGTCTATGGACGTATTATGATTTTAGGTAGCCTCTCTGCTAATGGGTGGGGTTGTGTTCCTGTCTTGCTAGTTGTTTGGCATAGGGTGTCCATCACTGTAGCTTGCTGGTCCTTGAGTGAAGCTGGGTGTTGCTGTTGAGATGCAGATCTCTGGGAGATTTTGCCATTTGGTATTACATGGAGCTGGGAGGTCTCTTGTGGACCAGTGTCCTGAAGTTGGCTCTCCCACCTCAGAGGAACAGCACTGTCTCCTGGCTGCAGCACCAAGAGCCTTTCATCCACACGTTCAGATTAAAAGGGAGAAAAAGAAAGAAAGAAAGAGTGGGGGGGGGGAGGGAGAGAGGGAGGGGATAAAAGAAAAGAAAATAAGGTAAGGTAAAATAAAGTCATTAAGATAAAAAAATAATTATTAAAAAAATTTTTTTAAAGTAAAAAAAACGGACTGATATAATCCTAGGATAAATGGTGAAAGCAAAGCTATACAGACAAAATCTCACACAGAAGCATACACATACACACTCACAAAAAGAGGAAAAAGGGAAAAATAATAAATCTTGCTCTCAAAGACCACCTCCTCATTTTGGGATTATTCGTTGTCTATTCAGGTATTCCACAGATGCAGGGTACATCAAGTTGATTGTGGAGATTTAATCCACTGCTCCTGAGGCTACTGGGAGAGATTTCCCTTTTTCTTCTTTGTTGGCACAGCTCCCAGCTTTCAGCTTTGGATGTGGCCCCGCCTCTGCGAGCAGGTCGCCGGAGGGCATCTCTTCTTCACTCAGACAGGACGGGGTTAAAGGAGCCGCTGATTCGGGAGCTCTGGCTCACTCAGGCCGGGGGTGGGAGGGGCACGGAGGCGGGGCGAGCCTGTGGCGGCAGAGGCCGGCGTGACGTTGCACCAGCCTGAGGCGCGCCGTGTGTTCTCCCGGGTAAGTTGTCCCTGGATCCCGGGGATCCTGGCCGTGGCGGGCTGCACAGCCTCCCCGGAAGGGGGTTGTGGATAGTGACCTGTGCTTGCTCACAGGCCTGTTGGCGGCGGCAGCAGCAGCCTTAGCGTCTCATGCCCGTCTCTGGGCTCCCGCCCATCTCTGGAGGTCCTTTAATCCCCTCTCCTTGCGCACCAGGAAACAAAGGGGGAAGAAAAAGTCTCTTGTCTCTTGGGCAGGTCCAGACTTTTTCCCGGACTCCCTCCCGGCTAGCCGTGGCGCACTAGCCCCTTTAGGCTCTGTTCACGCTGCCAAGCCCAGTGCTCTCCCTGCGCTCTGACCGAAGTCCGAGCCTCAGCTCCCAGCCCCGCCCGCCCCTGCGGGTGAGCAGACAAGCCTCTCGGGCTGGTGTGTGCCTGAGGGCACCGACCCTCTGTGCGGGTGGGAATCTCTCCGCTTTGCCCTCCGCACCCCTGTGGCTGTGCTCTCCTCCTCGGCTCCGAATCTTTCCCCCTCCGCCACCCACAGTCTCCGCCCACGAAGGGGCTTGTAGTGTGTGGAAACCTTTCCTCCTTCACGGCTCCCTCCCACTGGTGCAGGTCCCGTCCCTATTCTTTTGTCTCTGTTTTTTCTTTTTTCTTTTGCCCTACCCAGGTACGTGGGGAGTTTCTTGCCTTTTGGGAGGTCTGAGGTCTTCTGCCAGCGTTCAGTAGGTGTTCTGTAGGAGTTGTTCCACGTGTGGATGTATTTCTGGTGTATCTGTGGGGAGGAAGGTGATCTCCGCGTCTTAGTCTTCCGCCATCTTCCCCTCTTAGAGCTGTATTCTTATTAAATATATTAAATGAAGCAAGATATAATCTAATACCGAAATAATTTATCTCCTCTTTTAAAACATTCTGTGTGGTAACATTCCCCTATATTCTTTCTTATACCTCCTAAATCTCTTTATTCTACGTTCTAAAATCATTAATTATTTTGAGCTTTTGTTTTTTCTTTTACAATTTTTTTAGCATTCTCTGCTATTTTTTGTAACATTTCAAAATATCTTGTTATAATTATATAATATTGGTATAATTCTAAGGTACCATAGTGAAGCTTGAGCTTCCCAGTAGTTAGCATTCTGGTATACCTTGGCTTCTCTAATATCTGCATTAAGGAAGCAGAAAAAGATAGTAAAGTCTTCCTGGCAGTGGAGAAGTAATAGTTCCTAAGTATCCAATAAAAAGGATATGGCCAGAAGAGCCAAAGACCTGAAGGTTAATCTGGACACACCATACTGTACTGGATTTTCACGTTGAAGGAAAGGAGTACTCATGTTGGCTGGTGATGTCTCACAGGCCCTGCATTTAATGTGAAAGCTGAAAAGTGTGGGAGAAGAGATAAGAGAAGAGTGACAGGGAGAAAAGGGACCACAGCAGCCTTGATTATTGGTACAGCCATGGTGGTTAATAGAAGCTGTTAGATACTTAAGCAGCCTGTATTCTAGCAGAGCAAAGAGAGCCAGTGATAAAGAGATCAGCTCTGTTCTCTGGATAGGCAGAAATTTATTTGATACCATTGAGGGTTTAGAATATCTCTAAGGATTGGAGGTAAGATGGCATTGCCCATAGCTAGGGATTAGGGAAGGGATAAGTGGCTACTAAACTAGAGCTTGAGGAATCGTATGTGGGAGATAAATGGACACGGAAGGAGGTGGACTGTGAAAGATGGGTACAAACAGGTACCTCTCAGTAGTTCTTTAGGGAGCCACTCTGAAGATACATTAGTATGGAAGTCAGCATTTTGGAAGGGCATTAAGTAATGATTCAGTAAAAGCAGTGTCCTGTACTTCACACAGCCTGTTAAGATTTATGTCTCTGCCATCATGTGTTTCCTAGTGAGAATTATGACAATAAAGAAAATGTTCAATTATATCACCTTGTTAAGATGGTTCTTTGAGTTGGACCTCTGTGATTCTTCTTTTTAATCTTTTTCTCTTCAATTTTATAATTGAGGGAAAACTTGGAGAAATTATTCTTTATACTCTTTTAAGAGGTGGAGAATTATATAGAACATCTTAGATTTGTGTTAAAAAAAAAGAATGGTAAATGTTTAAAGGGCCAACCTTCAGCTATCTGGAAAACTCTACAATGCAGACTTTCCCAGTAATCTTCTGGTATTCTCTTCCTCCTCTGCATGGAGTGTATAGTCGCCCTCCAGGCTGTGTGCATGTAGCTTTGGCAGCAAAGTAAGCTCTGTAACTAAGAAGGGCATCTTCTGTTTCTGTGGCCTGGGCCAAATTTCCTGTCTTAATAATCTTCTTGGGGGCTGGAGTGTTCTACGGTGGATAAGGCATAGGTAGTTAATTAGACGTTATGGACTTTTTGCTCCTCCTCAGAACTTGGATAATTATTTTTGCACTATTTAAATATGAAAATATCCAATTAGTGACTGTTGATTCTAATGTTAACCCAAAATATAAAGGCTCATTGTGAGTTGAAATAGCTCGATCTTCCCAACAAAGTATTGTGGTCCTTTTAAGGACTTTGTGAGGGGCAGTTAGGAGCCTTTTGATGTAGCACTTTTTTTTGGTGTTAATGCTTATAAAAGTGTTCTTTGATTTGTATTTTCAGGAAATAAATGAGCTCATTTACAACAGGGGGAAATATGAGCCAGATTAGCTAGTTCCTCCTGAGGAAAAATAATAATACTTAAGAGCATGCATCAATCAATATGTACTCAAGTAGTAAGCTTTATGTATGTTACAGGTACAGTTTACCTTACTGATATTAGTAAATTATTCAGATTTCCTGCAAAATTATACAGATACATACTTGAATTTTATGAGAATATGCTTATTTAAAAATTTATTGTCTACCATATTGCACAAACACGGAATTAATTTACAAATAATATTGACCTGCATCACTCAATTCCTATGCCAAGTAACTTCTATAACTACTAACGCTTTTTTCTTTTGTTTGCAATTAAAATCTATTGTAATTTTAAAAATTAAAAAAATGTATATGCAACCTGATTAATGTAAAAAATAATCTGGGTGAACTTGATGCAATGGCAGTTAAAGTGGCAGGGATTAAATTAATTTTTTATAGGTAATATCGGCAATTCTGGTTTCCTAGTACTCTCATTGTTTAATATACTCAAAAGCCCCTGAAACTTTGACCAGAGGATGAGGATGGTAAACCTGATTGTCATATTTTCCCAAATGAAGATGGTAGTTGTTTTTCTTTTATGGGGATGCATTGCTGGTTTGCTTCTTTTAATAAATCTAAAATTAGTTAAAAATTCTAGAAATAAGTTTGCTAAATTATATCAATGAACCTAACACAATGTAGCTATCCTATGTGTGACAGTATGTAATAGAAAGGATGATCTTTCATTTTCTTCCTCATCCCTTCTCATTTCCCCTTTTTGTTTTCAAAGAGAAACTGGTAATCTGGGTAGATTCAAGGCATCTTTAAGAGAAAATGTCTTGGGGAGCCCCAAGGAACTGATGAAGTTGAGCGTGCCTTCCTTAGTGTATGCTGTGCAGAACAACATGGCTTTCCTGGCTCTCAGCAATCTGGATGCAGCAGTATACCAGGCAGGTGAAGTAGCTGATAATGGCAGGCGCAAAATCTTAAAAAGTGTTTTCACGGTGAAAAGATGTTTTACTCACCCTTTATCAAACTATCGAATATTTTTCTCTACAGCTCTGTTCATGATATCAGAAATAATACATTTGTGTCAGTCTAATGTTAACCGAGCTGATGAGTTCATTGTTTGTTGTTAGGTGACGTACCAGTTGAAGATTCCTTGTACTGCTCTATGTACCGTTTTAATGTTAAACAGGACGCTCAGCAGGTTACAGTGGATTTCAGTTTTTATGCTGTGTGGAGGAGTCGTCCTCGTACAGTGGAGGCCAGCCCAGGCCACGGGCGTCGTGGTAAGAAGCTAAGTGCTCACTGTAGCTAAACGGGAACTTTCCAGAGTCCAGAGCCCTCCACACAGTCACACGGAAAAGAATGGAGCATGATTCATAGCCTCTGCCATATAGATACGCCTTTTTCCCCTTAGGGTGATGTTATTGTCAAGGAGAGTAATACCTCCGGGCTTCCTTTTTGAGAAGGAAGAATATGCCTGAACTATGTTAGAGATGGATGGTGTCTTAAACTCCATGTAATGCACCTCCTTCGTTTTATGGATAACAGAATTGAAGTCCAAAGAGGTGAAGTCACGTACCCCAAGTTGCACAGTTAACAGCTAACCTGTAACTCAGTTGTGCCAACTTCCACACAGTGTCTGTGTTCACAACTCCTAGGCCTCTTTCAGACATTTTCTCAGAAATACTGGGCAGAGTTTTCTCCATCTAATTTTCATGTTCTCCCGCAACTCAAAATTTTTTTATCATTTTGCACATACATCCACTGTCAGCAACGGGGCTTACAGAATAGTGTTTTCCCCAATAACTAGTAACTACAATAGGGCAAAAAGTGCCTTTACTTGTAACTTTTAGTTGAAGAGTTAAATGTTAAGGTACATACCTGATTTTTTTTTAATATATTCTATGCTTTAATTGGTTATTTTCCCAAAGAGGAGTAGGAAGTGGAACTACAGTGAAGGACCTGAAGGTCGGGAGCTTCCCTCTGCAACTCTACACCCTTCTTTAACTCTCAGCAGATGAGAGACCTGGTGCTCTGAGGAGTATAAGGCAGCTGGGGATGTACGCAGAGCTTGTGAAAGGAGAAAGCTCCTTTTTAGGTAGTTACTTTCTGACCTGGTGGAAGAGTATTTTTCCCCAGAAAGTGAGTTTTAAATTAATATGTATTGTCTTTACATGATGTTTAAACGTGCTCATGTTGTCAGTGACATTTCAAAACACTGATCAACTATGCACTGCACGTATAATCAGATGTAGAACTGTAAAGAATTTGTTTGGAAAGTAAAGCAGACACTTAAAAGTTAAATATGAACTTCCAGTAACACCCTACACCTTTAGAAAAGGGTCACCTCACCTAGGTAATATGTGTGAAAAGCTGAGTAAGCTAAAGCAGAGTATTTTACTTTTGGAGCTCTAGAAAGTTCTTTCATATTTTAAACAGAATGTAGCTTCCTGTAACTGCCTCTCATTGTTCCTTGTTCTTGTCAGAATAACTCAAATCCCTGCAAACTCCATACGATGAGCCTTTGAATGTTTGAGAACAATGCTGCATCTCCACCCTCCGTGTCTTGTCTTGTCCCCCACTGAGACAACCTTGTTGTTTCTATAATATGGCTTCTGGAGACTTTATGATCCCTGGCTCGTGCCCCAGTATTGCCTCGTATTGCTTTTCTAGGTGCATTTATCCGTTCTTTTTCCTCAGTGTGTCCTAAAAGTTCACGCCGTCTCCAGATAATGACTGCGTGGTGTGAGGTGTAGTTCGCTAATTACCTCCTTTATTCCGAATACCAGAGACTTGTTAAATCAGCATAAGGTTATATTAGGTTTTTTTTGGCTGGAGGAGGCTATCCATTATGTAACTGATTATACAACCACATGTAGCTGTTTCACACGAATACAGTTTGTCTCAGATGTGTTTTGTGCCACGGGCTTCTTCTAAACCAAAATGCAAAATGCGTTTATGTTTATTAAGCCCATCTTGTTAGCTTTGGGTTATTGTTCAAGCCTTTGAGGACTTTCAAGTCCTTATCCATTAGTAGCTTTTTCTTTGAATGTTATGCTTTCTACAGATTTGATACCTATGTCTTCTGGGTCTTCACTGAAAATTTTAGACAGGACAGGACCAGAGTTCTGTGGCCATACCTCTAGACTCTCTTTAGCTTGACTTTTTTTTTCTTCTTTTTCCTTGCTTAAGAAACATTCTCTCTCACAGTTTTTATGGGTCAGGAATTAGAGGGTGCCTGAGCTGGCCTCTTTTAGACATTCTGGCTTGAGGTCTCTCATAAGGTGGCAGTCAAGATATCAGCTAGGGCTGCAGTCAACTGAAGACTTGCCTAGGCCTGGAGGATCTGTTTCTAGGACGGCTTATTCATATGCCTGGCTAGTTGATGTTGGTTGCTGGTCTAGCCTGGTTTTATTCTGTTAATGAGCGCTTTGCTGTACGAGCACTCACTCAGCTGCGAATAGAACTGTTATCCTCACTACATTCCTCTGTCTTGTTCACAAAACTATTAGGCAACTCTGTCAGATTTCTTGCCAAACATTATCTCTATGGAACTCCCCTCAGCACTTACACTAAGAACTCTTTCAGTAAGAAAATTTGGTAGTCGTATTCTCATGGAAGCCACACCGTTTTCTTGTGATGGCCATTACACTTTCGATGGTCTCTTCAAAAGTTCTCCAAGTCACCTGTTGTAGCATTTCGCTGGTATTAATAACGACAGCAGCTGCAGTCACACGTCATACTGGACACCAGCAGTGTTTGACAAAAATACATTAATTCACTTATGCTCACAGCCACCATACGAGGCATGTATTCTTATTTCCATTTTCTTATGAGGAAACTGATAGGCAAAGAAGGCTAGCAATGGCTCAACCTTGCTTGGACCCAGGCAGCGTGGCTCCAGAGTCTATGCTCTGGGTGAGTGTACTGGGCCGCCTTACAGGTCTCAAGCTGCTGTTTATAATTTCTGCAGCTTTCTTTCCCTCTGCCTTTTTGAAAATCAGGATGGTATTTGCCCAATTCAGATTTTCTGGCATAGCTTCTATGCCCCATTATTCTTCAGAGGTACAGTGATCAGTACCTTGATTTGCTACTATTCTTGGTCAAGATACTTCTGAATTTATTTAGGAAGGTGCTCTCACAACAGCAAACCACGTCTTGGACTTCGGTTCCTATTCATTCATTTAAAGTCATTATTCACAGAGAAAGTGGAAACTAGGTTTGGGTAACTCTTATTTTCTTGCTATCTAACAGTATGTCATCTAGCCAAAGAAGCATACGCTTTTCTTCCGAAGCTAAACATACTTTTAAAGGCCTTTAAATTTTGCAAGCCTGCACTTACACTGAGTTTTCAGTCTTTTGATACTAAAACTCCTGGTTGGTTCCTCTTGGTTTTGTGTACTGTATTTTTTTTTTAAGTGTTCCTATAAAATGAGAATTCATTGAAGATGCCCTTAATTAGTAACACTGATTTCTTTCTTTACTGTTCATTAGAATCTCATTCTTAAGAAACTCTTACCCTCATAACCCATCTTCCCACTAGCTATGGAATTGTAAGTTTTATTTTTTTGAATTTGATTTATTCAAGACGAGCTCAAGTCTCTTAACTATGCTGTTTGGCTATTGCTCATGCTAAAACGACATGGTTGCCATTTTCCTAGGTTTCCATCACTTCCACTTCATCACCCAGCAGTTTCTTTCTCCTTTTGGCTGCACTGGGGCTATGCATGGGCTTTCTCTAAGTTGCGGCAAGTGGGGGCTACTCTTCCTTGCGACGTGTGGGCTTCTCATTGCGGTGGCTTCTCTTGTTATGGAGCACGGGCCCTAGGCGTGCGGGCTTCAGTAGTTGTGGTGCACAGGCTTAGTTGCTCCACGGCATGTGGGATCTTCCTGGACCAGGGCTCGAACCCGTGTCCCCTGCATTAGCAGGCGGATTCTTAACCACTGCGCCACCAGGGAAGTCCCACCCAGCAGTTTCTTATCAGTCAGTATTAAGTCCAGAGAAGCAGTGTCTATCACCATTTTTCCTAACTGTAGAGATTAAACTGGCAGAAAAGCAACCAAGAATTTGTCAGACACTATCTTTAGTAGCTTGAGCTTTCAAGCAGTTGTTGGGATAGATGAAATCTCACACCGTTATTTTTTCTCCTCTCTATGCTGGCCTTATAGTTTGTATTAGGAAAGCATCCTTGTTTATCAGTTGTAGTCTATAGTAGTGATTCTCAAACTTTAGTGTACATCAGACTCAACGGGAAGGTTAAACAGATTTCTGGGCCCCATCCCCATAGTTTATGATTCAGTAGATCTGGGGAGGGGCCTGTCAATTTTCATTTCTAACAAGTTCCCAGGTGATGCTGCTGGTCCAGGGACCATACTTTGAGAACCGTTAGTCCATAATTATCTTCTATTTCTCCTTTTATCTTCATGAAGACATTTTAGAGCAAGCTTTCTCTCTCAGGTACTTAACATCAAGCAATTCTGTCCTTCTCTCAGGCTTATTTATTTTGAACAAGGTATGTGCTTGTCATATTACAGACACATGTCTCAACCCTTTAGTTTCAGCGTTGCCACTGAGATAACATTTATCTCTGAGGAAAGACTGATGAAAGCTCCTGATGGTTAGTTTAGGGAAGAGGAAATACAGTTGAAACAATAGGTTGGGGGCCCATAAACCTGCATCTGTTAGCAAAGTATTATGATTATATATATGTGTCAATCTCTCCCATCCATGAACTATTTAAGAATCAAAGCTGTGTATCATCTTCACGTTTATTCATTTAGAATATAAAACAGTATATCTGGTCCATAGATGGCATGCTATTTATATCTGATAAAAATTCAGGGAAGTAGGAAATCTTACATGTCATCACTCCATCCTGTAGGTGACAGGGAATAAATTAAACAAGTCAAACTGCTACCATTTCCATGCTTGATCTTGTAAGAGCTTGAGTTGTGGTGGCAGAAGTTAAAATGAAGAGGCGGCCTGACTGCACAGTTCTGTGCTTGGGTGCCCATTGTTATTAGGAAGTAGGCCCACGTTATATCAAGCGTTTACTCTGGCTGTAATTTGGAGGGTAGGTTTTAACTTAAGTACTTTGGTTTGTCTCTGGGATGGCCTTTTGTTTGGTCCTGTCTTATTCTATGGAATAGCCGTGTCTGACGTGGCACATACTTCAGCAGGACTGTGAACAGATTTTTGTACTCATTCGCTTGTTCTCGGATGACCTCTGTTTACTCGTCACTGAACCTAACGTCGACAACATTGCTATTGCAGGTGGAACAGAATCCACTGCTAGGGTTCGCTGCTATAGCCGTTGCTGTACTGTGCTCAGGATTTGCGGGTAAGTCATAGAAGCATGTATTCTGTTGTCGAATTTTTAAAGAAACATCAGACTTTAAATAGGGATGGACTTTGTCTTGCTTTATCAAACTAACAACTTTATTCCCGTGAAAGCTTATCTTCTTACTTAATACTATATAGTTTTATGTCAGCTGTTTTTCCAGTAAGCATGTAGTAGTGTTTAACTCAGCTTAGACCTCAGTCCTTATTCATCTTTGCAGTTATCTAAGAATGTATTTCTGTTATCCTTGACTATCCCCGGTCCAGCCAAGATCCCCCAAATAAATTAAAAGATGGAGAAAGTTAGCCATCAGAAAGATCAAGTACCTCTTTCTATTTTCCTGGCACTGGCACTATCCTCAGGTTCGATTCTGCTGCTTTAGGTTGTTAGTTACTAGCTCAGTATCTGTATTTCCCTGGTAGCCTCAAGTTCTTCCTCTGCTTCAACAGATTAGGAATTATGGAGTAGGGAGGAAAGGGGGGTGATACCTAAGAAAACCTAATACCCCGAAGTAACAGCCAAAAGGGGAGGGAAGAATCAAAATCACTAACATCAAATAAATGTGGAAGTCTGGACTCATATATGTAGGGACAGGCTATCCTTCACTGAATCAAGAAGAGACAAAGTATGAATGTTAAGTGCAATGTAAGGAATGTTTTAGAAATGGTTCCAACAGAGAAGAAACTGAAAGTAAAGAGTATATTAGTTATAGCCATACATCTTTATTTTTATCTTTATTTTGCTATATCAAGAGTTAGTACTCTTTATTTTTGAGTAAGAAAGTATTTTGCACTTCTGTATCTAGTCATTTGATAAGAGGGGAAAATCTAAATTTAGGAATATACTTAATGATAGCATCATGCTAAACTTTTATTCTTAGGAAACAACAAATTAGAAACAAAAATTGGGTTACTCCCCCAAATAATATACTACTTGATTTTTAGCACTGTTTTGAACAGTAAAATGTTTGTGTCCAACAGTCTATTTACCATAAGGTGTATATTCTCAATACACAGTTGAGGAAATGGTATGTGATTTAATATCCCTCTGTGCTTGGAGTAACTGAGAACTGAATAGTTAAGTGGTTTTCCAATAGTTAAATGGTTTTCCCAGATAGGAAAATCAAAAATAGAAATAGGAATAGCTATTATATGTTTGTTCCCATTCTCTGGCTCTTTCCAACATAGGTTCATCAAAAACAATCTTGGTTTTCATTTGAATCTTTAGTTGATTAGTATTTTAGTGGCAATTCCTAAGTCTCTGATTAACAGTGTTTATAACAAAAATCTTTAATGTCCTTGCTTAACATGCATTCATTTTAAGTATAAAACTTACAGCTGTGCTATGTGATTTTGGGGGTGGGGTGGGGACACACGTGCGCTTTTGGAGCACCTAAAAAGGGGTCGGATCCTCACCCCCAGAAAAATGCACAGAGACACAAAACATATTATCTAGTTAGGGAGTTCATGGTCCTTCTGACATTGTGGGTGAACCTGGTCTGTAGACCCCTGCTCTAAAGGAAAATGGCTTCACTCAGCAAGTTCTATTTAAATTTTATTTTGGTTGTGTCACTCTCATAAAAAATCCTAAGTGGTGATTATATAGGTTATTTTGCCAAGTTGGGAATATTCATACTAGGCAGATATTATAGGGGTATGTTTAAGATAACTGACTCTAATAGTATATAGTGTTCCAGCTGACCAAAGCAAGTCTTTTAGTGGCATTAATAAAGAGCTTTTGTGATCTATCTCACTGCTATAATAAAGGCGGAAACTATTAATAGTAATATAAGTCTCCTGTTAAATGTAGGTTAGAAAGCTCCCTCTTGGTTATTAATTCTATATGCTCTGTAAAAATACAAATTGGTAATGTTCGGTATGCCATGCATCACAACCAGCGTAATAAATCTGCATGTAATTAATGTAAAATGTGTCTGTTCTGCAAATCATATACTTTATATTATCATATTTTGGGGTTATTATTCTAAATAAAGACATTTTAGATTAATTTCTAATAATATCTCATATTTGCATGCTTAATTTTCTTGCAGGAGTGTATTTTGAAAAAGTTTTAAAGAGTTCAGACACTTCCCTTTGGGTGAGAAACATTCAAATGTATCTATCAGGGATTGTTGTGACACTAGTTGGCGTCTACTTGTCAGATGGAGCTGAAATTAAAGAAAAAGGATTTTTCTATGGTTACACATATTATGTCTGGCTTGTCATCTGTAAGTATCCAGGAATTAAAGGTTCTGGGTAGATTCCCCCCCCGCTTTTTTTCCTCAAGTTAGATGTACATTTTAAGCCTTTATAGCATTTTGAAATTGTTCACTGTGAATACCAGTTTGAAAATGTAATTTTGGTTTTATTGACTTACTTTTGTGGCAGATCTATCCCAAAGCAATTTTGCCTTCACAATCAAAAGTATCTAATGTAGGGCCTCCCTGGTGGCGCAGTGGTTGGGAGTCCGCCTGCCGATGCAGGGGATACGGGTTCGTGCCCCGGTCTGGGGGGATCCCATATGCCGCGGAGCGGCTGGGCCCGTGAGCCATGGCCGCTGAGCCTGTGCGTCCGGAGCCTGTGCTCCGCAACGGGAGAGGCCACAACAGTGAGAGGCCCGCGTACAGCAAAAAAAAAAAAAAAAAAAAAAAAAAAGTATCTAATGTATTAGCAAGAAATGTGCACAGTTTAGCAGTAGACTACATAGCCCTTTGGGCGTCTGAAAAACAATGTTGTTTTGTAGCAACTATGACTCCTAGTACAAAATCTCTCAGATGGCTGCTTCTAAGGAAAATAGTATTTTCCTAGGTAAATTAGTATGGCATCTCTGGGGGTGAAAACTGCCTCACCATCATAGAACGTTTCATTTATTTGAGTGTTAAGATTTTCTTTCTTTCTGTATGCGAGTTCTTGCTAGTGTTGGAGGCCTCTACACTTCCGTTGTGGTCAAGTACACAGACAACATCATGAAAGGCTTTTCTGCAGCAGCAGCCATTGTCCTTTCCACCATTGCTTCAGTGATGCTGTTTGGATTACAGATAAGTAAGTATGTCTTAGTTTGTACCGTAAGTTTTTAACATGGAAGAGCTTCTCACTTCCTTGGTTCATTTCATCTTTCATTAAATATGGCAGTTACTTGTAGAGTTTACAGAAATTCCTAGTTTTGTTACAATTTATCCTACAGGCGCAGCAGTTCATAGTTGTGTGGAATGTGGGTCCCCAGTACTTAGGTTGTTTAAATGGTTCTAGAGCTGAAAGTGAGCGGGCTACTCAGTAGAAAGAGTGTTTCTGCAGACAAGGCCTCCCTGATTAATTTCCGCAGTGGAATTAGAGTAAACTTGGCTTTTTATTCTGAGGTAAGAACAGAAAACTTCTTTCATTTCCCCCTTAGTTTGTACCTTCCTGTTTTAGACTTGGGTATAAACTGGTTTTGAAACTACAATCCAAATCTAAATTTTCTCTTTAATAAAGCTATTTGTTTCATTTAATATGTAATTAATACAAAATTCATTACTACAGCTGGCATTCTAGGACCTCCTTTATGGTGGTCCTTCTAATATAATTTTCCCTAGCCATATCCACCATTAGTTGGCTTCTGAATTATTTAAGCAGTGATACTGACTTAACATTTCCCGGTGCTTTTATACCGTGATAATTTTCTTTACTGATCAATTATACCATAAACTAATACGTGAGAAAAAATCTGTCAAATATCAACATTAAGTAAAAGAAACAGATCTGGCCTATATTTACATTTCATTTTAAAACTGACTTGTTATAAATGCAAATAGAAGAACACCAACCTTGTAGAAATCTTAGAAAAAAATTTGATAGTCTGGTTCAAATCTTGCTTGTACCATTTATTAGCTGTAAAACCTTGGGGAAGTTACTTAACCCATGTCTCAGTTTCTTTGTCTATAAAATGGGAATGATAATAACACCTATCTTGTAGGGTTGTTTTAGGCAAAGTGCTTAGAACAGTGCCTGGCACATAGTAGGTAGGTATTCTGTATAAAGCCAACTACTTACCATTTCAGTAACATATTTCTAGGCCCTCCTTCTGATGTTTTTCTTACCTGATTTGTGTGAACTTTCACTTGTAGTTCTGATCCATCCTTTTATGCTCAACAAATCCTATGCCTGTGCTCCTAAAGAATATTTGGAAACAGTATAAATGCTTTTTGGTCAGTGTTCTGTCTTACTGATGGTCAAGAAAATTAATTAGAATATCTTAGCAATCTTAGTTTCCTATTTAGATTTAACTTGCCCTCTTCCCCTTTCTGGAAGGCAAAGCTAGTCTCTTCTAGTTAGGGATGAACTAAAAGTCATCGCTCGATGTTGTTTCTCTGCATGACATTTTTAAAGCTATTAAGGCTGTGCCATTGTACTCCACATAGAATATGGTTTAGTTTTGACATAAGGATTTATTTATATGATGCCTACTTGTCAAGTTTGGGCAAGTTGTAATTCAGTTGTGTCCAGATTTTCAGGATTAAGATAAAAAAAAAGATGTTAGCAGAAAATGGAATTTTACTCATTAAATCACCACCTCATCTCCTATTCAGAAATCTTCAATGGTTTGAATCATTGGTCACCTAACTCTCTGAATTTTGCTCAACTGCCTTTTACTCTACTAACCCTAACTTTCACAGGTTTCTAGTATCATGGAAAATCCATATTCCACTGCGTTTTCTTTCAATCAGCATATAGGGATGTTAGTATGTTCTTTGTCAGTGGTCCAGGACAGTCATACTTGCATTCTTGAAAAGTACGTAGTGACTGTCACTCCCTTGATTTCACTACTTTTTTTGGTGAGTGGGGTGGGGGTGGAGCTAGAATTGATGACCTTTCTAAACCTTACCATCATCATATAGAACACTTAAATTTATTTTCCATGCAGTCTGATAATGTAAACCCACAATTGAAAGTCTTCAAAATTTTAAACTAATCATTGTTACATAGTTTTAAGAACACAAATACAGATTCTTTTTTTTTTTTTTCTTTTTTCTTTTCAGCACTCACCTTTGCTCTCGGTACTCTTCTCGTATGTGTTTCTATATATCTCTATGGATTACCCAGACAAGACACTACATCCATCCAACAAGGAGAACCAGCTTCAAAAGAGAGAGTCAGTGGTGTGTGATTTTAGCCTCAAAAGATTCCTACTAAGACTAAACAATCTGCATTAAACTAGAGCCTTAAGTCAATCCCAGAAGGTAGCTTAAAAAAACAAACAAAAACTGTGTCGCATAAGCATTAAGAAGAAAGCTATGTGAGTGTATTGCTACAAAGATTTAATGTGGCCTGTTTGGAATCAACCTGTTTTGTTTTAGAATGAAGGATTTTTATTACTGTATATATAATGTACATATAAAGTATGGAGATGATGTGGTATTAAAAAAAATCATGCAAGGCTACAATATTTAACTAACAAGGTTTGGGATTATGTTAAGGGTTAAAGTGCCAAAGCCGTTTCTGTACTAACTGTTCTCTTGTGCAGGTACCAGGGGAGAAGGGTGACCCGTATTCTCCAGTGCATGTACAGTATTTGGTCCCAGCAGCAGTAAAGACCTAGCTCTTTTCTTACAAAAGAGAGGCAAAAACAAGACAGGCTAGTTCAGAAACAAATTGAATATATAACTTCTCAAACTGAATCTATTTCATAACTCAGACAATGATTTCTGGGTGGTGACTGAGTACTCCTTTAAAGTGCTGTATTTGTGCCATTCATTGTCTGGATTCACATTTCTTTCCTCTTAGATGATATACTTTTCTTCAAAAAATATTTCTAATGTCACTTTTGTACTTTTTTTAATGAAGTATGTTTAACTGTTGAGCTCAATAATTTGTGAAATTTCAGTGTTTTTTTAAAAAAATTTCTATAATGTTATGGGAAAATTCAGCAATAAACTTAATTTATTTACATGAAACCTGTTTGATCACTATTTATGTTGTAGATATGACCACTAAGATAACGCAAAAACGTGCTTCCCTGGTGGCTCAGTGGTTAAGAATCTGCCTGCCAATGCAGGGGACACGGGTTCGAGCCCTGGTCCGGGAAGATCCCACATGCCATGGAGCAACTAAGCCCATGCGCCACAACTACTGAGGCTGTGTGCCACAACTACTGAAGCCTGTGTCCCTAGAGCCTGTGCTCCGCAATAAGAGAAGCCACCACAATGAGAAGCCTGTGCACCGCAACCAGAGAAAGCCCACGTGCAGCAACGAAGACCCAACGCAGCCAAAAATAAAATAAAATAAATTAAAAAAAAGAGATAATGCAGAAACACAAACACAAGCCCAAAACATTAAATTTTTTACTTTCTATATGTTGGAATTTTATCAAGGCTCTTTGGTTGCAAAAAATGGCTATAAACCTCCTCCAGCTAGCCTTAAAAAAAAAAAAGGAATTTATAAGGACTGCAGTCAAGGCTGTATGGCTCTAGGTTGTAGGAATTATTGAACAGCCTTTTCAGAGAGCTGCTTTCAGAAAGACTTGGCTTTAACCATCACTGTCCCTTGTGTCTGTTTACTCAAAGATTCAAACATAAGGAAGGGACTTACCTGGTGGTCCAGTGGGTAAGGCTGCATGCTCGCAATGCAAGGGGCCCAGGTTCGATCCCTGGTTGGGGAACTAGATCATGCATGCTGCAATTACGAGTTCGCATGTCTCAACTAAAGATCCCACACGCAGCAACTAAGACCCGGCGCAGCCAAAATAAATAAAGATATTAAAAACAAACAACCCCCCCCAAAAGAAACCTAAAACAAATACTAAGCAAGCTACCACAGATCTGGGAAGGGGACTGTTTGTTCAAAGAAGGGGAGGGAGATATTGGACATGTAAAAAATGTCCCAACTTTTTTTTTTTTTTTTTTTTTTTTGCAGTACGCTGGCCTCTCACTGTTGTGGCCTCTCCCGTTGCGAAGCACAGGCTCAGCGGCCATGGCTCACTGGCCCAGCCGCTCCGCGGCATGTGGGATCTGCCCGGACTGGGGCACGAACCCGTGTCCCCTGCATCGGCAGGTGGACTCTCAACCACTGTGCCACCAGGGAAGCCCCCAACTTTTTATTCCATGGCTGATTTGTGTTAAGAAAATAACTGATGATACTTTAAGTAGAAAATAAACAATCTTGAAGATAACTCACTTAAAATTGGAGTCTTTTCTAGGATTAAGGTATACCATACTTGCCAATATAAAACTATGGTCATTCAACTAAAGAAGCTTTAGTTCATGCTAACTTGCTTCTCTATGCATAAAATTAGATTGTCATTGGTATTCAGAAGATTTCTAGTAGCAATAGTTAGAATAAATTATAACAGATCTGAATGGAAATTCTCAGATGAGGACAGCTGTAACCATCAAACAGATCACATCCTACTCATGTTTCCTAAGCAGGTCACACAAAATACACTTACCAATATGCAGATACATGAAACTGTTCAAGAAACTCCATTTCAAATGTGGTTTAATGGAGTAATTTTTACAAAGATCCTAATTCAGTATCTGTAAAGTAATTCCTTGTTATTCAAATGTGTTCAATGCCCCAGTTCACATAGTCTGGTAAGAGTTACCTGTATACAGCCATGAAAAGTATGAGACCTGTTCTCTGGGAGTAGTTGTCAGCTGTATTGACAAAAAAGCTCAATTTTGTTCTCCCGTAATTTAAGAACAGTCATAATTCTAAGAAAATTGAGATTTTTCTTCCTCATCGATTTGAAAACATGGAAACACGTAATCTCAGTTACAAGAAGAGTTTCTGGATGAATGGCACTGTAAGATGTCAAGGCAGAGGAGATCGGATGGCAGAGTAGGAGGAAGTGGAACTCACCTCCCCCCATGGACACATCAAAATATATCTACATGTGGTGAAAAGATGCTCATCATTGCTAATTATTCAAGAAATGCAAATCAAAACTACAATGAGGTACCACCTCACACCAGAACGGCCATCATCAAAAAGTCTACAAATAACAAATGCTGGAGAGGGTGTGGAGAAAAGGGAGCCCTCTTACACTGTTGGTGGGAATGTAAATTGGTGCAGCCACTATGGAGAACAGTATGGAGGTTCCTCAAAAAACTAAAAATAGAACTACCATACGACCTAGCAATCCCACTACTGGGCATATAACCAGACAAAACTATAATTCAAAAAGATATGTTCACCCCTATGTTCACAGCAGCACTATTCACAATAGCCAAGACATGGAAACAGCCTAAATGTCCATCGACAGATGAATGGATTAAGATGTGGAATATATAAACAATGCACTATTACTCAGCCATAAAAAAAGCATGAAATAATGCCATTTGCAGCAACATGGATGGACCTAGACATTATCATTCTAAGCAAAGTAAGTCAGAAAGAGAAAGACAAATACCTTATGATACCTCTTATATGTGGAATCTCAAATATGACACAGATGAACATATCTACGAAACAGAAACAGACTCAGACATAGAGAACAGACTTGTGGTTGCCAAGGTAGGGAAGGAATGGGAGTCTGGGATTAGTAGACGCAAACTATTATACATAGGATGGATAAACAACAAGGTCCTACTGTACAGCACAGGGAACTATATTCAATATCCTGTGATAAACCATAAGTGGAAAATAATATGAAAATGAATATGTATAACCAAATCACTCTACAGCAGAAATTAACACAACATTGTAAATCAAGTACAATAAAAATATTTTTTAAAGTAAAAAAAAAAATCCTATCTATCTATCTATCTATCTATCTATCTACATGTGGAACAGTCTCACTGAAAACTAACTGGAAACTGGCAGAAAGTCTCCTGTATAGCCAAGGCTGTAAGAAAGATCCACACAGAATCTGGTAGGAAGGGAAGAGAAGTGAAGTGAGCAGGTTGGGACCTGTACCCCAGGGAGAGGACTCAGAAAAAGGGAGATCACACAGGTGGAGATCCTCCCTGGAAGTGAGCAGTTCAAGCCACATATTGGGCACCCCAGCCCTGGGTCCGGCACAGGGAAGGCAGCCCCCTGGCTGGTCAGAGGGCTGGTGGGACAGGAGGGCTGTGGGAAGCCTGGACACTGCTCACGAGGAGTGTGCACATTTGCGCACAGACACAGTAGGGGCTTTTACTCCCACTGTTGGTGGGAATGTAAGTGGGTGCAGCCACTTTGGAAAACAGTGTGGAGGCTCCTCAAAAGACTAAAAATAGAGCTACCATATGATCCAGCAATTCCACTCCTGGGTATATATCTGAAGAAAACAAAAACACTAATTCAAAAAGATACATGCACCCCAATGTTCACAGCAGCACTGTTTACAATAGCAAAAATAAGGAAGTAACCTAGTGTCCATTAACAGAAGACGTGGTGTATAAACATGAATATCAGCCATAAAAAGAATGAAATTTTGCCATTCCCAACAACATGGATGGGCCTAGAGATTATGCTTAGTGAAGTAAGTCAGAGAAAGACAAATACTCCGTTATCCCTTATATGTGGAATCTAAGAAATAAAACAAACAAATGAATATAACAAAACAGAAAGACTGACAGCTGTAGAGAACAAACTAGTGGTTACTAGAGGGGAGAGGGAAGGGGGGAGGGACAAGGTAGGGGTAGGGGCTTAAGAGATACAAACTACTGTGTATAAAATAAGAAAGATAGGGCCTCCCTGGTGGCGCAGTGGTTGAGAGTCCGCCTGCCGATGCAGGGGATACGGGTTCGTGCCCCGGTCTGGGAGGATCCCGCGTGCCGCGGAGCGGCTGGGCCCGTGAGCCATGGCCGCTGGGCCTGCGCGTCCGGGGCCTGTGCTCCGCAACGGGAGAGGCCACAGCGGTGAGAGGCCCGCATACCGCAAAAAGAAAAAAAAAAAAAAAAAAAAAAAAAGAAAGATACATTGCACAGCACAGGAAAATATAGCCATTGTTTTGTAATAACTTTAAATGGAGTTTAATTTATAAAAATGTTGAATCACTGTGTTGTACACCTGAAACTAACTAAATAAACTAACTAACTAAATAATATTGTAAATCAACTATACTTCAATTAAAAAAGAAAAACAAAAAACCCTCAAGCCAGAGTTTAAACTCTAATCCTTTGTCTCCGGTATACCACAATGACTTTAAAAAGATTTAACTTAGTTTAACAAAAGTCTGTTTAGTACTTATTGACCATGAGGAAACTCAGATGATTTTTTTAAAAGATAAAGATTTAATAAGTTGATAAATCACTTAATAAAATATGGACAATAAAATATAGATTCTGACATAGAATAATAGTTTCAGTTCTATTCTAAATAGCAAGGCATGTAAGAATAGATAACTAGAATTCATTTAGTATTTTAAAAGCAATTTTAATTAGAAATTACATCCTACATACAGGTGTTATTCCAAGAAGTTTCATTCCGTTGGCTAGGACTGAGCGGACAGCTCTGAAAAGATGAAGTCTGGCCTACAAAAAAAATTCAAGAATGATTCAAGGTCAATTCAGCAACAGGCTAACTGTGAGTGAACAGATAAAATTGCTGTTAGAAGTAATTCTAACTTTCTTCTAATTTAAAGTAGAACAGTATCTCCAAGGGCCCTAGGGTTTCCTGTAGGCAAAAGGAAGACAAATTCCTAGGATTTGTTATAGTAAGACTGGTACCCAAGGGCTGTGGAGTGGGAGTTAACAGTAACTCCATAAAGTACAGCTTCAGATAAGGGGAGCTAATCACCCTGTCACTTGATGTAGGAAAAGGTGTTTCATGGTCAAGTATGTTGGAAAGTAACATTGATCGTTACAGCCCAATTCTAATTTTTACCTTGAGTGTATAAGTACACTGCTGTAGGTGAACAACAGGATGCTCTTTTAGAAACACTGACAAGACTGACTCAGTAGTAAGTCTGAGGATGCTGGAGACTACACAGCAAAACGCAACATAACATACCCCGGCCACTTCGCGAGGACTGCTTTTTATGTGTAGCGTTTTGTGTGCCACCGCTGCAAGATGACTGAAACAGGAAGAGGATAATCATGAGTAGGACCAGCTCATGTCCTGTGTAACATATGAGCTTGATATCTAATCTTATTCCCTCAACTTAGAGAAATCAAAGCCGAGAGCCACTAAAGGATATTTCCAAAGCTGGAAAGTTGAGGCGGAATTCACTGCTTTTCAATAACTGGCAAAGTGAAACACACTAAACTCCGGTTTTAGATGTTTGGTCCTGGTTCTACTAATACCAGGTGGTATTATGGTTACAGTTTCATTGTTCTTAAGATTATGATTTCATTGTTAGTTTTACAAGTATAGGGGATTCTTTTCTAATAATTAGTTTTCGCTTATTTAGGCATCCCTCAAGATGAAACGTATAACACGGTCTGGCCTGTCTCCTTCTGTACTGGGAGGAGGTGGGGTAAGACTAGTTACCAATCCACTCTGCATACACTGGCCACTCTTCTTTAAAATATTTTTTCTGTTTAGGTTATGGGAGCAAGAAGAACAGTGCCAGAGAAATGATGCTTATGACATTAGTTTCAATGATTAAGTGACACTTAATAAGACTTTCTGGCTTCTTCATCTCTATATGTCTAAGTGGAAATTAAAGGAAAAAAATCTATAAATCTGGGGAAGAAAGGTAAAAAGCATATTCAAGAAAAAAGTCCCAGGGCTTCCCTGGTGGCACAGTGGTTGAGAGTCCGCCTGCCGATGCAGGGGACACGGGTTCGTGCCCCGGTCCGGGAAGATCCCACATGCCGCGGAGCGGCTGGGCCCCGTGAGCCATGGCCGCTGAGCCTGCGCGTCCGGAGCCTGTGCTCCGCAACGGGAGAGGCCACAACAGTGAGAGGCCCGTGTACCGCAAAAAAAAAAAAAAAGTCCCATAAATCTCTGATTACAGTAAATCTTGAGGTTTTTTTTGTTGTTGTTGCGGTACACAGGCCTCTCACTGCTGTGGCCTCTCCCGTTGCGGAGCACAGGCTCCGGACGCGCAGGCTCAGCGGCCATGGCTCACGGGGCCCAGCCGCTCCGCGGCATGTGGGATCTTCCCGGACCGGGGCACGAACCCGTGTCCCCTGCATCGGCAGGCGGACTCTCAACCACTGTGCCACCAGGGAAGCCCAACACTTCCTTTCTTAAATAGCTTTATGAGAAGATACAACTGTTGCTATAAAACTCAACCTCTATTCAAACTTTCTAAAAACAGCCACCATGAAATTTCTATCCAAGTGTCATCTACTCGCTTTCCAATTCATTCTCTACCCTCTATCAGACTGACTCTTCTGTGCCTCTGCTTAAAACCTTTTTATGGACCCCACTGCCCTGAAAATAAGTCAGAATGCCTTAGTACACAACATAGTCATTCTCCCACAAGTTCTTTTAATGTATCATGTTCTTGCTCAACTCTGGGCTTTTCCCTCCTTCTCTGCCACCTTGCTTCTCCTGACTGACATCTACTCCTCTCCTCTGAGAAGCCCTCTCTGAACCCTCAAGGCTGGGCTAAGTGCCCTCACATTGCCCCTCATGTCCAGTCTATCCTAACATGTGCTGTACTGTGACCACCCATGATGTACCTATCGGTTCCCGTTCACTAGACTCCAGTGACCAGACCTTCAATCACTGGATGAATGAATGAATGGACATTAACTGCTAATTTGCAAAGATGAAGCAAGAATTCCTGTAACTTAAAGCATATAATTTTTTAGGCCAATGGATTTGTCTATAGGAGACCTTTAGATGAAAGAAAGGTCCTTTGTCATATCAAATGTCTTTTAAAACCCCAAAATAGCAAGTTTATAACATACCTTAGAGTTAGAAGGTAACTGACAATGTGCCTGGGTTGAAGGTCTTCGGCTGACCTATAAAGCACCTCATCGAACCTGAAAGAAAGATGACCAGAGTGGTTGGCAGGGGAAGGCTGGGTGCATATTACACTAAGCTAAGATCTACGATATAAGGTTGACTTGATATCATTAATGGTAGAAGATACATGAAAAAAGACCTTGCGTAAATTTGAAGGTAAAGGCACATCTTTCTTTCTTACAAGTTCCTTGATGGCAGGTACTTTCTAAATCACCTTGAGATCCCATAGGCCTAGCCCAAAGCAAGGACTCAAATCATGGCTGTTAAATGTACGAAGCCTCTAGCCATGCTTAGGAACATAATCTAGCAAACAAGAGTCTACTCACTGCCAAGAAAACCAGGTTGGCTTATTTTTCCTCACAGATTAGCCAAATGTTAGTAAACTAACCCCTCATCCCAAGAAAGAACCACTGACCACTCTGTAGCAATCAGAGAATAGGCCTTGTTGTTAACCCTCCATATCCCTTCCAGATATTCGTCAGTCTCTCCTGACAAGTCTGGCTTCATCAATAATGCTCATGAGAGCTCAGAAGTATGGTCTCTTGCCCAGTGTATTTGAAGCTGAACTGAAACCAAGAGGCAAATGGAGGGCTTATGGTCTCAGGGATGGTGCACAAAGGCAGGGATTTTCCTTCACTTATCACAGAGGGTGAGAAGATGACCATTTCTACACTGAAAGGTTATGCTTTTACCAGGCTTTACGTTCTTCACACCATGACCTAAAGGATGTTAGACACCTGGCCTAATTCAATGGTGATAATATTTTTTAAGCCCAAGGATTAGCCGTGAGCATGCCCTCTGTCTGCTCCCAAAGGGCAGGCAATCACTTTTTGGTCACACCTTTGGAAAAGCGCTGTCTAGAGTCACTGGCCTCTTGATTCCAGTGGTCAGCAAACTACAACAGTCATTTCATGGAGCAGAAGGAGACTTGATAATGTTAGGAAACTGTACCTGAGAAGATGCTGGAGAATCGAAACAGACTGTGGCTCTTGTAAGCAAGCAGTGTTGAAGTCATTTAGATAACCACATCCAAAAGTCTCTTCCAAACTGTTATCACAAGTTTAAACACAACAAAGGATTAAACAAGTCATCCTAGGACTCAGTTGCAAGGGATGAACATCACCTCATAACGCACAGTCTTGCTTTCCTTAATATAGTCCTAGACTCGGAAGCTACCATCATTTGACCCGATGCCTCAGTTTTTCCTACATCTGTTTCTTCATCTGAAAACAGAGTATACTCTTTGGCAGGGTTATTCTGAGTACTAAATAAGGTAATATACATAAAAGCATTTCGTTTCATAGGTGTGCAATACATAAATGTTTAAAAAACCCCACAAGACCCAAACATAATAAGAGGTCCACTGTACTTCAACTAGTTTTGAATGTGAGATATTGGAGAAGCCCAGAAAACAGGGCCTTTGGTCTCGGAATCACTCCATCCAGACCCCACCCTGGGAAGGACAGAGAGGCCCAGTGTTTCCCTGCAGGCCCTTCTCACCTGTGGAGGCGGGCGTGTGTGTACTGCAGGAAGACCCCCGTGTCCCCGCGACTCTGGAAAACACGATCCCAGCTGAACTGATAGTCAGATAACAGGAAACCTCTGAAGTCCTAAAATGACAGAGGAAATCTTCAGCGCTGGGATTTGTCCCACTACCAAATAAAAGGCTCTCCCGGGAAGCAGTCTTCACAGACCTGAATGATGAGGGCTGCGAGCCCCACCCTCTCTGCTGTCTCCTGGGGGTTCTCCAGCTCTCTGGTGGCTGAAATAGACAAAGGCAGCTACTTTAACCTTGCATGAAACTGTACAGAATCCGGGACTAAAGTGGAGATAAAACCTGACAAAACCATATGCTGATAGCATCAAGAGTAAACAGGTGCACAGCAGGCAATTAACTGTCCTAATGTGGGCTGATTTAACTTTGATAATGGTGTTTTCAAACGTTTGTTAAAAGGGAAGAAACACGAATTTATTTTTCTTACAAATATCCCTTGTGAGACATTAGATAGAGCTGGTACTTGTTTTTCCAAAGGTGAAGGTTAAACAAAGCCATAAGGACTTGGGACTTGCTTCTGATTATGGAACACAGGAACTTTGCAAAAGCACTCCAACCGTGGAGTGACAATGCTGAAGCTGCCCAGGAAAAGAGGCTCAGGGTGTATCAATTCCCATTACTAAACTGAATAACAGCCCAGCAGCAAGTCTAGAAATTCTGGCACCTCGAATTAGCAAAGCTATTTGTGCCAAGGTTTATGAAAGTTCAATGGAGGGAGGGTCATAACCAATCACACTGCACAGAAGTCCAGCAGAACATAGAAGTGCACGTAAGTTACATCTGTAACAACAAAAAAATGAATTCACTCTTAATAGAAGCCATGTTCTGTAGCATCCTCAATCGGATCTCATTTAGAACATCTTCCAGAAAAGTAACGTCTCCTCTTCGAGTCTTCATTCCCTGCACTACCCCAAAGGGCACGTGCTGGCACCTAAAATGGAGCAAGCACTCAGTTCACTGAAAACTGAAAAGGAGCTGGTGATCAAAGAATATAACAATACCCTTATAGAGAATAGTCTTAACTTTAACTCTCATAGCGAGGTTTTAAAAAATTAATAAATTGAAATATGCTGTGACGTATGCCACAGAAGATGTTAAACACACAGTTTCATTTCATAATCACTAGCATATGATTAAATTACTAGTTGCCTTTATGAAAAAAAGGAGATGGGAATTAAGAATTTTGAAAATCAAGCCACTGAGAGATGTCTAATAAAACCATTTATTAAATGTTTATAAGCTAGAAATTAATATAACCAGGACAAAAATTAGCACAAAGAACAAATCTGTTTTTTCACACTAACATCTTGAAACAAAGAAGTGAAGTTTGAATGAAAATCTTTAACAATTTGCTACATTTTTGGACATGGCTGACCTAGCAAAACTTTAATCTTGAGCAGGCAATTAAGAACCATGCAGACAGTACGGTACCTTTCTGCCCAGTCATATCCCATGATCTGCAGCATTTGGAACACTTGCTGAAAATGCTTTTTTTGCCCTTTATCTGTCTTGAAAAAAAATGTATTTAAAATAAAAGAACACTGATAAGTTAATCTACAATAGGTTGGACATAAATCAAATTAAAATATTTGAGTTTTGACAGACTAGAGTCACTGTCAGTGGATATGTTTTAAATAAGCACACAAAGCGGATGCCACCAGAAGAAGGTCTAAGGTGAGTCCTCTGAAAGGAAGTAAGAGCTGCAGCACTCCACTGAGTCAGGAGGGAATATGAAATTTAACCTTCTGAGTATTCTATCTAAATTCCTCCTCTCTCAGCTGTTATGACCTTTATCTCCAAGAAGGCCAAAGCTAAGCTCTAAAAAGGTATTTAATAGCAACTTTTTTTTTTCCTTTGGGGAAACGGAGGTTGCACACAGAAAGAAAGGAAGGGGAGACGAATATTACTCAGCATAAAAGGAACAAACTACTGACACATGCAATAGTTTGGGTGGATCTCAAGGGCATTCATTATGCTGAGTGAAAACAGCCGACCTCAAACTGTTACCTAATGTGGGACTTCCCTGGTGGCACAGTGGTTAAGAATCCGCCTGCCAATGCAGGAGACACGGGTTCGAGCCCTGATCTGGGAAGATCCCACATGCTGCGGAGCAACTAAGCCCGTGCACCATAACTACTGAGCCTGTGCTCTAGAGCCCGCAAGCCACAACTACTGAGCCCATGCGCTACAACTACTGAAGCCCGCGCACCTAGAGCCCGTGCTCCGCAATGAGAGAAGCCACAGCGATGAGAAGCCTGTGCATTGCAACGAAGAGTAGCCCCCACTCGCCGCAACTAGAGAAAGCCCGCGCGCAGCAACGAAAACCCAACACTGCCCGCCCCCCCCAAAAAAAGTTACCTAATGTGGTTCCATTTATATAACATTCTCTAAGTGACAAAATGGTATGATGGAGAACAGAGCAGTGGTTGCCAGTGGTTAGGGCTGGAGGAACGCATGATTATTAAGTGGTTGACCTAAGAGAGGTTGTTTTGTGATGGAACAGTTTTGTATTCTGAATGTGGTGATGGTTACGTGAATCTACACGTGTTAAATTTCACACCCCCCTCCACCATGCCCATACACCAGCATGTGTAAAAATTGGTGAAATTTAATTAAGGTCTCTACCAATATTAGTTTCCTGGTATAGACAAAGTATTATGGTTATGTAAGATATTATCTTTGGAGAAGACTGAAGGCTACATGGAAACCACCATTTTGAAACTTCTGTGAGTCCTAAAATATTTAAAATAGTTATTTTAAAGAAATGCATTATAGTGACATGTACATATTTGTTACACATAACCATTCATTTGGGTAATTTTTGTTTTTTTTTACTATGAAGCAATGTGAACTTTTAAATTTTTAAGTTCTTTTTTTCTAAACATAGTGTTTGCCACCATACATACACTTAACATTGAATCCTTTCTATAGTTGGAGAAAATTATTTTTGCCTAGTTTTTCAACAAGGCATTCAATTTCTATCTTTGCAGTTTTCATGAAGTAGGGATCATAACCTTTTGTTCTTTATTGTGATTACTTACCACATAAATCATTTTATCAAAATTAAACTTGTCCATTCGATCTATAGCAGCTGCAAGATCTCTGAAAAAAACGGCCATAGATTAAGAGTTACTAAGCAGACCTCGGTAATAATTTGTTTTACCTATTTAATAGTAATGAGGCTTTTCTCATTAAGAACTACTGTCAGTCCAAGCCTCGGGTATAGTACCCATGCTTATATAATCCCAGTACCGTGCTTTGACACAAAGTAGTAATAACAAAAACAGCTTTGGGAAAAGAATTATGAAAGTGCTGTGAAAAGATCAAAAATGAATAAAAGCTCTGGGACAAGCAGTAATAATAACTAAATAGCTCTAGGCAAGGTGTTTGTAGGTAAATGTTTTATGATTTGTTAATTATGCCTCTACTGGAAAGAATTACCTTCCTGTCACTTTTCTGCAATATACTTTCTTAAAGAACATACTTAAAACACAGGTGATACAGTATCTTCTAGCCACTCTTCCAACGTCTTGGATCATTCGAAAGCAATACTTTCTAAAGCATTTAAAAAGACCATAAATTCCTTTGACAAAAATTCCACTTACCTCTTATCTCTGGCTAAGGACAAAATACCCAGTTTGCACACAGTACAAAATATTTAAAAACAAACCATAAACTATAAAATTTTAAGTGAAAAATTTTAGGTGAAAATTATTTAAATATTGAATTTTAAAATTAGAGCTAATTAACTTGTGGGGAATATGTTAATAACTATGTAATATCTTTGTGTGGTGACATATCATAACTAGACTCACCATGGTGATCATTTTGAATATACAGAAATACCAAATCACTACGTTGTGTAACAGGAACTAACGTAGTGTTGTAGGTCAATTATAATTCAAAACCAAATAAACTCATAGAAAAAGAGATAGGATTTGTAGAATTTCAGAGGCAAAGGACAGAGAGAGGGGGAATTGGATGAAGGTGGTCAAAAGGTACAAACTCCCAGTTATAAGATAAATAAGTACTAGGGATGTAAAGTACAAAATGATAAATAGAATTAACACTGCCGTATGTTATATATGAAAGTTAATGTTAAGAGAGTAAACCCTAAGAGTTCTCATCACAAGAAAATTTTTTTCTATTTCTTTAGTTGTATTATCTATATGAAATGATGCATGTTCACTAAACTTATTGTGATAATCATTTCGTGACGTAAGTCAAATCGTTATACACCTTACACAGTGCTGCATGCCAATTATATCTCAATAAAACTGAAAGAAAAAAAATTAAAGCTATTTTTGCTTAACAATACATGACACTGGGAGGATTTTGAGGATTTTTAAAGTTCCTAGATCTTTTGAAATGTTGGGGATCATCAAAATGTCATTGGTACCTACTTCAGGATCCAGATATAACAGAGCAAGCGCCCCCTGCATTGTAAGTGTCGAGTCTTAACCCCTGGACCACCAGGGAAGTCCTCAGAGCATGCGTTCTGAATGGAGGCAAAAACTGCCTCGTGAGGGACAAAAAAATCTTACTCTATTTATGTATAAAGCACATATATGCATACAATACATACAGACACATCTGTGGTGTTAAAATTTCATGAGGATGGGCAAGTATAAAAAATATGGCTAAAAAGGCTCCTGAGAAGGGTTACAATTAAAAAAAAAGGTTGTAAAACACTGACACAGATTATCCCAAAAAAGAAGTCACAAATATACACCCCATTATATTTTTTGATTTGAGCCAAGCACAAAACAAAGAAAAACTTTTTGATCCAAAGAAAAAGAGTTGAATATAAGAAAAAGTCCTAGGTTGAGTTTGTAGAACCTGAATTTGAAAGCTGGAGAGGGCTTCCCTGGTGGTACAGTGGTTAAGAATCCGCCTGCCAATGCAGGGGATACGGATTAGAGCCCTGGCCCAGGAAGATCCCACATGCCTCGGAGCAACTAAGCCCATGCCCACAACTACTGAGCCTGGCTCTAGAGCCTGTTAGCCACAACTACTGAAGCCTGCGTGCCTCGAGCCCATGCTCTGCAACAAGAGAAGCCCACAAACCACAATGAAGAGTAGTGCCTGCTCGCTGCAACTAGAGAAAGCCCACGTGCAGCAATAAAGACCCAACACAGCCAAAAATAAACATAAATAAAATAAATACATTAAAAAATAAAAAGCCAGAGGAAATGCCAGGTCATTTAGTTCAGGTCTCTTTTCACAAAGTAGGGAACCATGGCCCAGAGAGGTTAAGTGATGGTCATGGTTTCAGAACAAAAATTCAGGTCTCCAGCTTCACCCTGTGCTCTTGTCAGTATCCTCCTGCATTTTTCTTTGTCTGTTATAACAACTCCCTTAATTTACAACCACACACATAGCTGTATTCTATAAGGAACCTACTGAAAGGACAGAAACAACTACAGTTAGAGCAAGGTGAAAAATCAAACATTTCAACAAGTGGCACAAAGATGATTCTCCCAAAGAAAAAAGGGAAAGTACAGGTATTAAGGTAAATAAACAGAAAAATCTGGACCCAATGATAGCCCCCCAAAAGATACCAGATAAGGATAGTTATAGAGTCTTTATGACATAGAGCCTCTATTCTGAGCAGACACATTTCTTTCTTTTTTTTTTTGAGTATAGTTGACTTATAATTATGTTAGTTTCAGTGATTCAGTATTTTTGCAGATTATATTCCACTACAGTTTATTACAAGATAATGAGTTTAATTCCCTGTTGCTTACATGAGTAAACACATTTCTTGTAACCACTACTCAAAGGTTTATTTAATCTGTCCAGCAATAATTAGCTGGCACAAAAAAAATTTTCTACTGTATATTTCTTTGTATCTAGAAAAATAAATGTACCTCTTAGATACACAGGGTCTTATCATTTCCTAACTCCAATTGTATGGAATTGATAAAGAGAAATGCCAAAAAGTAACAGAAAATAAGAATGATTTTTCTAAGGGACAGTAAGAGAGGCAGATGGTTGTTTAAAGTTGTTTGGAAAAAAATGATGGTAGTTAACAACAACAACAAAATATCATTAACTATGTTACAAAAGTGGTTTGTGATCCAACATAAAATTCTAGCCCGGGGGCTTTCCTGGTGGCGCAGTGGTTGAGAGTCCGCCTGCCGATGCAGGGGACACGGGTTCATGCCCTGGTCCGGGAAGATCCCACATGCCGCGGAGCGGCTGGGCCCGTGAGCCATGGCCGCTGGGCCTGCGCGTCCAGAGCCTGTGCTCCGCAACGGGAGAGGCCACAGCAGTGAGAGGCCCACGTACCGCCAAAAAAAAAAAAAAATCTAGCCCGGGAGACACTAGAACCTTTTGCTAGCAGGGCTTGAGTATGGCCGTGTTTGCCTGTGTGGCTTTTTTATGGTCCTGTCTTCTCCTTCCTATTAGCTTTGTCCCAGAAATAAAGTGTGCTTGATAAACCCAGTTCTTACTGATTAACAGGGACTGCTCCTTTCCACAGGGGTTGGTCATGGAGACAAATGAAAAAGTATAAGCGGCATGGCCTACTTCTCCCTCGGTCTATTTTACCACGTCTGAATGAGGACTGGTACTTATATGCACATAAGATGATCTTGACAGAGTGAGGATA